>NC_054488.1:37035783-37347553 GCF_017639515.1 Carcharodon carcharias | reverse complement strand
TTGCTAAAAACAAAATCAGACCAAAGTGAAGAAGTAAGAATGGCAATACTTTAGAAACAAACAAATGTTTTAAAAAACTTAAGGATCTGAGAAAGAAGGGGGATTGTGAAAATATGCAAACTATTAAAAAAGAGAATTGTTAAATATAGGTTTACGTAGGCATGGAAGTTCAAAATGAGAACTGAGATACCGAAAAGAAAATGTGGCTAATTTATTTTCTTACATATTTGTTAGCAAATCATTTATCATTTCTGCAGAAGTAAGTGATACATCAGAGTTCATAAAATTTTGCAGAAATTGCAAAAAGAAAACAAAAACTGGATCACTCAATTATTCAAATGGCAACGGGTCCATGCAGGGTTTATCTAACTGTATTTAAGGAAATGAGGTTTAAAAGTAGCCAGTGTTCTTGGAACACTTAACTCATAAAGGCAGCAATTTATGGGTTAATTTAAGTTTATAAATGTGGTTGCATGGTGGCCAAGGTTAGAAACTAAATGTGTCAGGGTACTTAGATGTTTTAGCAAGGCAAAATGAAATGGTAAAGGAGGAGGGAGTAGCCCCAATAAAGGTGACTTAAGGACAGCATTGAGCAGAATTAATCAGTAATCTCAGACTGGGAAAGATTAGATCATATAATTTCACATTAAGTTTGAGTGATGTACTAAGTCTGAAACTAGGGTACTGAACTCAAAGAAAGCCAAGTAGGTATGAGTTGGTTAAGATAGATTGGGAAATTAGATTAAAAGGTAGACAGTAGATGAGCAATGGTGAACATTTAAAGAAATATTTCATAATTCTCAATGAATCTACATCCGCTGGGAAATAAACACTCATATGAAAAAGTGACCTATCTGTAGCTAACTAATGTGGTTAACGATAGTACTGAAGTAAAAGAAGAGGCTTATAATATTTCCAAGAGTAGCAAGCCTGAGGATTGGAAGAGTTTTAGATACCAGGAAAGGATGATGAAAAACAATGACAGAGGGTGAAAATAGAATGAAAGCAAACTGGGTAGAAATATAAAAACAGATCATAAAAAGTATGTATAAAGGAAGAGAATAGTGAGAATGAAGGTGGTATCCTTACAGGCTGAGGCAGGAGAAATTATAATAGGGATGAGGAAATGACAGAGACCTTAAGCAAATATTTTGTATCTGTCTTCAAATTAAAGGACACAAAAACAAACCAGAAACAGTGGGGATCTTGCGTTTCAATGAAAGTGAGGAACTTAAAGTAATTCACATTATTAAATAAAAGCAACTGGAGAAATTAATGGAAGCCAACAAATCCCCTGGACTTGATGGCTTACATCCAAGGATTCCAAAAAAGACAGCTGCAGAGATAGTGAATGCATTGATTGTGATCTAAAATTCCCGAGATAGTGGATTGGAAGGCAGCAATGTAAGTTATTCAAGAAAGAGAGGATAGAAGAAACAAAGAGCTACAGCCCATTTAGCTTGACATCAGTTGTTCAGAAAATGCTGGAATCTATTATTCAGGAAGTGCTAACAGGGCTCTTAAGGAATCAAGATGCAAGTAGACAGAGCCAACATGGTTTTATGATAGGAAAACCATTTTTGACAAATCTATTTGAGATTTTTGAACTAATAAGAGAGATAAAGAGAAACCAGTGAATGTTGTATATTTGGCTTTTCATTTGATAAGGTGCCACATAAATGGTTGCTGCACAAGCTAAGGACTCATGAATTTTGGGGTAATACACTGGAATGGAAAGCAAATTGGTTAAAGAACAGGAGTAGGAATAAGTGGGTCATTTTCAGGTTGGCAAGCTGTTACCAGTGGGGTGATGCAAGATCAGTACTGGAGCCTCAACTATAGGTCCCCTATTTAAAACATATGCTTTTGTTTTAGCTTATAAATTAGATAGGTTCCCTGAATAGTGCTGCTGCTATTTTTGTTTTAGTGAGGTTAGTGTGCATGCTTGGTCTTTTTTTTCAAACAAACCGCCACTTTGCTCGCTGTCTCTCCCAAACCTTCTGCTTCCCTCTGACCCGCTCACTTCTTCCTGCTTGTCGCTTCCCTCCCCTGAACTTTGCTACTTCCCCCTCACCTGTGACCACGCTCGTCACTTCCCTCTTCCGAATCCAGTGCTTTCCGCTCGCCACATCGCTCGCTGCCCCTCTCCTGAGCCCTCATTGCAAGTGAGGGATTGGGAGAGGGGCGGTGAAAGGGAGGGAATGAGCAAGAGAGGCGGCAAGTGAGAAGGGAGCTGAAGGGCCTGAAGGGAGCGTCAGCAAGGGGAGGCAGGAGGTGTTTGGGAGAGGGAAGTGAAGAATTGGGTGAAGGAAAGGAAGCAGCAAGCTAGGGGAGGGAGTGGGAGGGAAAGAGAGGAAAGCAGCAAGTGGGAGGATGGGAGGGAGGGAAGCAGCAAATGGGAAGGTCGGGGTGGGAAGCGGGGAGCGGGATGGTTGGTGAAGGGAAGTGGGAAGGTCAGTAGAGGCAGCAAGCAGGAAAGTAGGGAAGCACGAATTAAGTTATTAAGAGTTAAAAGTTATATAGAGTAATAAGAGGATTTTTAATGTAAAAATTAAAGGTCAGGAACATAACTCATCCTTATTACATGTTTTCATATGGGAAAAGTGATTTTCATTTAGTACACCATCTTTCAGGAGCTAATGTGCTAACAAGGGACAGCTGTGTAAGATTCTGTGAGGGCTTGACAGGTTGGACTGAGATGCCGTTTCCCCTGGCTGGGGAGTATAGAATTAGGGGGTATAGTCTGAGAGTAAGTGGATGTTTAATTTGGGCTGAGGTAAGGAGAATTTTTTTCTTTTAAGATGCTCCTTAAAACCTACTTCCACCTATTTTCCCTTTTTGTGGCTCAGTGTCCACTTTTGTTTAGTAACACTTTTGTAAAATGCCTTGGGATGTTAAAGGTACTATGTAAATACAAATTGTTGTTGATGCAGACTACATAGAGCCCAAGGTCTAGAATACCAGTGCACATTACGTAGGTTGCTGCCCTTCAGGCAAGGTTCGGGATCTCTCGAGGCGGTGAAAATCAAGAGGGTTGTAGACAGTGTAGACAGAGAGAAACAGTTCCCATTGGTAAAAGGATCATGAATCACAGGGCATCGATTTAAGGTGAATGGCAAAAGAATCAGAGATGGCATGAGGAAAAGCTTTTTTATGCAGCAAGTGTTTAGGATCTGGAATGCACTGCCTGAGGGTGTGGTGGAAGGAGATTCAATGATAGCTTTTAAAAGGGTATTGGATAATTATCTGAAGAGATAAAACTTGTAGGGCTGTTAGGAAAGGATGGGGGAGTGGGACTAGCTGAATTGCTATTGTAGAGAGCAAGACATGATGGGCTGAATACAAGAAATAGGAGCAGGAGTAGATTAAATGGACCATCAAGGCTGCTCCATCATTCAATACGACCATGACTGATCTTGGGCTTCAACTCCATTTCTCACCCGCTCCCCATATCTCTTAATTCCCTGAGACACCAAAAATCTGTCTATCCCATCCTTAAACGTATTCAATGATAGAGCATCCACAACCCGTTGGGATAGAGAATTTCAAAGATTCACAACCCTTTGAGTAAACTAATTTCTCCTCATCTCTGTCCTAAACGATTGGCCCCTTATCCTGAAACTGTGCCCCCATGTTTTTGACTCTCCAACTGGCAGAAACAATCTCTCAGTGTTTACCTTATTAAGCCCCCTCAGAATTTAGTAGGTTTCAATGAGATTGCCTCTCTTTCTTCTAAACTCCAGAAAATATAAGTCCAATTTATTTAGCTTCTTGTCATAGGACAACCCCTTAACCCAGGGACCAATCTTGTGAACCTTCGCTGTACCGCCTCCAATGCAAGTATGTCCTTTCTTAAACGTGGAGACCAAAACTGCACACAGTATCCCAGATGTGGCATCACCCTGTACAACTGTAACAAGACTTCTTTATTCTTGTACTCCAATCCCCTTGCAATAAAGGTCAACATGCTATTTTCCTTCCTAATTGCTCGCTGCACCAGCTTGCTAACTTTCTGCATTCCTTGTACAAGCACACCCAAGTCTCTTTGAACATCAACGCTTAAAACTTTCACACCTTTTAAAATATATTCTGCTTTTCTATTCTTACGACCAAAGTGAACTTAGCACTTCCCTACATTATACTCCATCCGCCATCTTGTTGCTCACTCACTTAACCTGTCTATATATCTTTGTAGTCTCGCTGTGTCCTCTGCAGAGCTTACCTTCCCACCCAGCATATCATCAGCAAACCTTGATACATTACTCTCTGTCTCTTCATCTAATTCATTAAATTGCAAATAGCAGAGGCCCCAGCACTTATCCTTGTGGCACTCCACTATTCACAGCCTGCCAACTTGAAAAAGCCAGATTTATGCCCACACTCTGTTTTCTATCCTTTAGCCAATCCTCTACCCATGCTAAAATACTACCCTCAACTCCATGAGCCCTTAGCTTGCCTATTAACTTTTGTATGGCATCTAATCAAATGCCTTTTGGAAATCCAAGTATACTATAGCTACTGGTTCTACTTTATCTTCCTGGCTAGTTACATCCTCAAAAAACTCGAATAAATTTCTCAAACAAGATTTCCCCTTAGTAAAACCATATTGACTCGTTCTAATCGTACATTGCTTTTCTAAGCACATTGTTAAGACTTCCTTATTAATCAAATCAGCCATGTTCTTATTGAATGGCAGAGCAGACTAGAGGGGCCGAGTGGCCCACTCCAGCTCCTAATTCATATGTTTGTATATAATAGATTCTAGCATTTTCCCAACAATTGATGTTAGGCTAACTGGCCTGTAGTTCACTGTTTTCTCTCTCCCTCCTTTCTTGAAAAGTGGTGTAACATTTGCCAACTTCAATCTAATGGAAACATTCCTGAATCTAAGGAATCTTGAAAAATCATAGCCAGCACAACCACTATCTCTGCAGATATCTCTTTTAGAACCCTAGGATGTAGGCCATTGGGTCCTGGAGATTTGTCAGATTTTAGTCCCTCAAGTTTTACCAATACTTTTTCTCTGCTGATATTAATTTCCTCACTCTATTTAGCCCCTAGGTTACCATCTATTTCTGGTATAAAACTTGTGTCTTCTACTGTGAAGACAGACACAAATTATTAGTTCAATGTCCCTACCATTTCTTTATTCCCCATAAACATTTCTCCTGTTTCTGCTTCTAAGTGGCCAATGTTTATTTTAGCTACTGTCTTCCCCTTTACGTACTCATAAAAGGTCCTACAATCTGGTTTTATATTCCTGGCTAGTTTACTCTCATATTCTATGTTTCCCTTTTTTTTAAATCAACTTTTTGGTGTCTCTCTGTGGTGATTTCTAAAACACACCCAGTCCTCAGACTTGCTTATGTTTTTGCAACATTGTAAGATTCTTAATAGCCTCCTTCTGTGCTGTACCCATTCTATGATTCTATAATAGAATAGCGCTACACAAATTGTTGCCGCTTGACTAAACCACAATGTTGATGCAAGGATCACAAGACCTCTTTTGGTATTTCTTCCTAGACATCTTTGCCTTGTATGCAGATAGTTGTGACTTTTTGAAATGGACTATCCCATAAAGTTGTGGTTGCTTAGTGATTGAGCACATTTAAGGGTGAGATGGATAGATTTTGGATGCTAAGGGAATCAAGCAAAGAGGAGTTGAGGCCAAGCATCAGCCATGATCTCTTTAAATGTCCCAGTGTCCTTGAGAGGCCCTCTGGCCTAATCCTGCTCCTTTTTCTCACATGGTTATGAAAAAAAGCAGAATTCCATAAATACACAAGACAACTGTTAAATCAAAGTACTGTGGTAGAAATTATATATCCCACCTCCAGATGCCTAATAAGACCCGTGGCTAAATTAACTGTTCATGAGATACAGCAGAATGTGGTTATTTGAATTATAAATTGTCTAAATAGAAGGAAAAAGTGGACAATACATTGGGCTGCACTGCAGTCATGGTAGATCTGGTTTAATTATATACATAAAAGTTGTTGCTGTTGCAAATAGATAATTATGTAAACTAGAAAAATCATGTCTAAATCCAATGCACTGAAAAAATAATAGTTTGTCCATTAATTACAAAATACTTTTACCTTTGCAACTCCACAGCTTATTGTCTCAATCTCTCCATTTGAATATAACATCAAATGTTAGACATGCAGAAACGGTAATGCATTGATTAGTCTGTGATAGGTTTTGGTTCTAGCTTAACAGCTGATAAATAGAGGTCAATCCTAAGATTTAAGCTGTTTACAATATTTGTAAAAAAAAACTATGTGGATAGAGACACTACCAATAGCACCAAAACATGATTTTTAATTTGTACTATGTGTGGGATGCCCTGTAAATAAGTACGCGCTCCCAGGGACTTCCTGTCAGCAACCCAAAGCAAAAACAGTGCTGACACAGAGAAAACTTATTTGCATTCAGCAATATACAGCATGATAGAAAGAAAACACACGCAGAAAAATGCACAAATCTCCTGACAAAGATCTGATGACCTCAAGTCTCGAAGTTATCCCATGGACCACAGTTTGGAAATCTATATACCATGTCTTACAGGAGGAGACGGTGACATAGTGGTAATGTCACTAGACTAGCAATCCAGAGGTCCAGGCTAATGCTCTGAGGACATGGGTTCAAATCCATGGCAGGTGGTGGAATTTAAATTCAATTAATAAATGTGAAATTGAAAGCTAATCTCAGCAATCGTGACCACGAAACCATTGTTGATTGTCATTAAAATCCATCTGGTTCATTAATGTCCTATCGGGAAGGAAATCTGCTGTCCTTATCTGGTTTGGCCCACATGTGACTCCAGACCCATAGCAATGTGAATGACTCTTAAATGCTCTCTGGAATGGTCTAACAAGCCAATTCTGAGTCTAAAAAGAATGAAACTGGACAGACCATCTGACCTAGGCACTGGAAACGACAACAGCACACTGAGCCCTTTTGATCCTGCAAAGTCCTCCTTAGTAACATCTGGGGGCCTGTACCAATCTTGGAGAGCTGTCCCACAGATTAGACAAGCAACAGCCTGACACAGTCATACTCATGGAATCATACCATGTAATGCCCCAGGCACCCCATCACCATCCCTGGGTTTTCTTGTCCCACCGACAGGACTGAGGTGGCAGCACAGTGTTATTCAGTCAGGAGGGAGTTGCCCTAGGAATCCTCAACATCAGCTCTGGACCCCATGAAATCTCATGGCATCAGGTCAGAGATGGACAAGGAAACCTCCTGCAGATAACCACCTACCTCTCCCTCCTCATCTAATGAATCAGTACTCCTCCATGTCAAACACCATTTGGAAGAAGCACTGAGGATGGCAAGGGCGCAGAATGTACTCTGGGTAGGGGACTTCAAGGTCCATCACTAAGAGTGGCACGGTGGTACCATTACTGGCTGAGTCCTAAAGGACACAGCTGCTAGACTGGGCCTGCTGGAGGTGGTGAGGGAACCAATAAGGTGGAAAAAACAATTTGGCCTCGTCCTTATCAATCAACCTGTTGCAGATTCTTCTGTCCATAAATTCACTAGAGAGGATTCAAGTAACATCCCAGAAATAGTTGTAAATCAGGAAATGGAAGGGAGGGAGTGACTCGGGAAAAGTACAATCACCAGGGAAGTGGTACTGAGCAAATTGTTGGGGTTGCGGGCCGACAAGCCACGAGGTCCTGCTGGACTTCATCCTAGGGTCTTAAAAGAAGTGGCTAGTGAGATAATTAAAGTGTTGGTTTTAATTTTGCAAAATCCCTGTTAATAACAAATGTAACCTCTTTATTCAAAAAGGGAAGGAGACAGAAAGCAGGAAACTACAGGCCAGTAGGCTTAACATCTGTCACAAGGAAAATGTTAGAAGTTATTATTAAATATATTATAGCAGGGCATTTGGAAAAAATCAGGGTAATCAGACAAAGTCAACATGGTTTTGTGAAAGGGAAATCATATTTAACCAATTTATTGGAGTTCTTTGAAAAACTGTTGATAAAGGGGAACTGGTGGATGTGCTGTATTTAGATTTCCCGAAGGCATTTGATAAGGTGCCATATCAAAGGTTATTGCGAAAAATAGAAGCTCATGGTATATGGGGTAACATATTGGTATGTATAGACAATTGGCTAGCTAACAGGAAGCAGAGGGTAGGCATAAATGAGTCTTCTACTGGTTGGCAAGATGTAACAAGTGGTGTGCCACAGGGATCAGGGCTCGGGCCTGTGTACAATTTATATAAATGACTTGGATGAAGAGATCGAAGGTATGGTTGCTAAATTTACTGATGACACAAAGATAGGTAGGATAGTAAATGCGAAGAGGACACAAGAAAGCTACAAAGGGATATAGATAGGTTAAGTGAGTTGGGCAAAGACCTGGCAAATGGAGTATAATGTGGGAAAGTATGAAGTTGTCCATTTTGACAGGAAAAATAAAAAAGGAACATATTGTCTAAATGGTGAGAGGTTGCAGAGCTCTGAAATGCAGAGGGATCTCGGAGTGTTGGCTGCTCAGAAATACAGGACAGATAGAACAGTAGACTGTATATGAGTGAGAGGTGGGGGTTGGCAGAGATGAATTATGTTCTGTTCCAGATGTCTTATCATCTGCAAGGAACGCCTGTTGAAGGAAATGTGTGACTTGGACAACACTGAACATATGTAACTTTAGTGATTTGTGTTACAAATATAAACAGAGATAAAACATGAGATAGAATAGATGTCTGTTACAATTTGTGCAGAAAAGTTTTCCTTGGGAGGTCTAGAGTTAGCTAAATCATGAAATCTAGAGGTAATTACTCATGAGTGAGTTATACAGGTTAGCTGTCTAAAGGTCTACTTATCGATGGGAGGTGGGGGGTGGGTGGTGTGGGTGTGGTGAAGAGCTCTATAGTTCTGGGAAAGAATGAAGTTGAAGACACATTCATGGCTCATGCACTAAGCTCAGTCAGCTTTCCAATCCATGAAGCAGCTTTTTAGCATTTCAGAAAACAAAAATCATTCTTTTACTAGGATTAGAGGTTAATGATATTAAACAATTAAATCAATAATTTGTTTATGAAATCACAAGTTAGAAAATGGAACTGGAGGCTGTCAAAGACGATCAGGTATTACTTTCTCTCATTGTTGGTTGCGCACAAAATTTAGGATGATTAAGTTGATTTCCTATAAACAGTTACTGTTTAAAAAAATTGTTTATTTCCAAATGAATTATATATAACCACTAAGTTGCTAAACTTTTAAAAAATTCATTTATGGGATGTGGGCGTCACTGGCTAGGCCAGCATTTATTGCCCATCCCTAAGTGCCCTTGCTCAGAGGGCATTTAAGAGTCAACCACATTGCTGTGGGTTTGAAGTCACATGTAGGCCAGACCAGGTAAGGACAGCAGATTTCCTTCCCTAAAGGACATTAGACCTTTATTCGTGAACCAGACATTAGTGAGCCAGATGGGTTTTTCTGACAATCGGCAATGGTTTCATGGTCATTATTAAACTTTGAATTCCAGATTTTTTATCGAATTCAAGTTCCACCATCTGTCATGATGGGATTCGAACCCGCCTCCCCAGAGCATTACCCTGGGTCTCTGGATTACTAGTGCAGCGACAATACCAGTAAGCTATTGCCTTCCCCCAAAACTAAACTGCAGCTTTAAAAAAAATTGTTTTCCATCCTAGCTGCTATCTTGGATGAAGCTTTATCTGATCAGATCTGGCTACAGCTCTTTTTTGAGATGAGATGAACAACTGTTTCAGTCTTAAAGTGTGTCTCAGCTGTTTGTCTTGCAGATGATTTGCATTTCCTGTAATCATTTTCTTGACCTTCCCCCTATGTACTGTTGCTTCATTTATATTTTCCACTGTGCTTCATTTTATTCTTTCTAGAAATCTCCCTGTGTCTTTATTCATTTTTCTGGTCTCTTCTCTCCTTTTCTCTATGGTTCAGAACAAATTTTATGAAAAGGAAGTAAAAGAAAAAAATGTGGAAAAATCTAAATCAGAATAAAATACAAATGAAATATCAAATAAAAACAGAAATGCTGGAAATACTACAGCAGGTCAGATAACATCTGTGGAGAGTGAAACAGAGGCAATGTTTCAGGTCAATGATCTTCCATCACATGTGGGGAAAGTTAGAAAGTGATGGGTATGAAACAAGTAAAAAGGGGGAGAAGCTCTATTTCCCCCTCTCTCCACAGACAGTGCCTGCCCTGCTGAGTATTTTCTGTTTTTATTTCTGATTTCAAGCATCTGCAATATTTTGCTTTTCTACGAGTGAAATGTCCTTCTGATCCCAATGCCTATAACTCCATAACTCCAATTCGAATGAACTAAAATCACTTGCTCACCCTGTGCAATACTATCATTCACCTTCCTGGGTCCCATTTTAGATAGGTGTCCTTGATTTTATTCCTCCTATACTACTATTTTGCTTTTATCTCTATCCTTGGATATATTTAAGGCTGAGACAGATAGATTTTTGCCTCTCAGGGATTCAAGGAATACAGAGAGCAGGCGGGAAAGTGGATTTGAGGCTGAAGATAAGTCATGATTGTATTGAATGGTGCAGCAGACTCAACCAGCCATACAGTCTACTCCTACCCCTATTTCTTATGTTATGTATCTCTTAGTGCAAAATAAGTGGACATCTTACATCCATTTGCCACCTTCGCTTTCTTAAATATAATTGTATATTAGGTTATCTTTATCCCATCCATCTTTACACAATACAACAACTGTGTAACTATTTTCAGTGCCTTAAATATTTTTGGTAGAAGGTGACTTCTATTAACGATCAAAGTGAATTATGTCAATGTTGGAGAGTGCAAGCATCAAGCACTTCAAAATCAAGTACTGTGTTTATCAAATGCAAAATAAAGACTGTTAACAATTTGCCCTGATTCAGTCTGTTAAAATCCATAAACACTGAAAAATTAATTATGGTTTAGTTGTATCATTGTTGATTTTCCTTATTTGTCTGCAAATCATTCTCCATCCTCACCATAAGCTCCTCTAAGATATTGGTTTCCCTATCCTGTTCAGAATGAATTTTATATTTTAATATTTTACAATATATTAGTCTCCCATTCCTCTTACTCCTTTTTACTGCTAGTTTGAGAAGGTTTCTACATCTACTTACTTCAACTTTGGCTGAATGTGGCTGATTTATTCTAATCTCTGAAACATCTTTTAGTGCCAGTAGCAGGTCTCTCAAATGTTTGAGCAAGGGTCTGAGATTGTTGGTAAAACATAATGCAGAACCTCCCACAGTTTATATTTCATTCAGATCCTCCCATTTGTTTAGCATGTGAAGATATTTAACACGATGATGCTACAGAAATCACGCCAGCCAAAATGACACCGGTCTTTAGTGGCCTCAAACAGTCTATTCCTTTTGTCTTGAATTTTCTTTTAATTGCTATAAAAATTTGAAGACTATGTATTGTGGTCTCGTCAATGTGAAGATATATTCCTCTACTAATTTATTTAAAATAAAAGCAACAGCCCGATTTCTTAGATACCCTGTTATATCTAAGACCTTAATACTGTTAATAAATTGAAAGCGAAATACTGCAGATGCTTGAAATCTGAAATATGAACAGAAAATGCTGGATAAGCTCAGCAGGTCTGGCAGCAGCAGGGGAGAGAAGAACAGAGTTAACATTTCAAGTCCAATATGACTCTTCTTTGGAACTGGAGAGACCTCTCCAGTTTGATAAATTGAGGCCATCTAGGTTCTTACTTTATTCTTGCTCCATCAAGTAGGCATTCACCCACTATAGTTTTAATAAATGAACATTGTTCTATCAGCTCCAAACTCTCTAGTATGATTTATACCATTATTCTCTCTTATTACCTCCGTAAACTTAGGTTAATATGTTTTGGCCTTCTCAACCATTCGAGTTTGTTTTGTCAGCAATTATTTCCCTTTCTTCATTCTTGGTTGTACACCTTTTCTAGAATTTGCCACACATCTGGATAGAGACATTTTGTTTTCATCTTTAGGGGTCATTTTTCAGGCAATTTTCTTGTTAAAAATTTTCTATCAAGACCAAGCACAGCTCATGGCAATATTACTGTTTAGTTCAGATTATAGCAGAAAATTCACTCTGCATTTGAAACAAAAGTCTTCAATTCTTTGTAAATATTAATTTGCTCCCCTGTAGAAAGGTTATTTTGATGATCAGATGCATTTTGCTACTTATTAATGTGGACAAGTACAATTCTCAATCATAGGATTGGAGCAAGGATATATCACTACATCCTCAAGTGAGATATACAGGATTGTACAATATAATGCACCTTTACATAGCATTATAATTCTTCCAAGTTATCAAAACCAAATTTTCTTTATCTCCTAAGTTTTGCTTTTGGCTTTTCCATTTCCAACTTTATTCATGATTCAAAATAGATTTACAGTTTCTACAAATTCTTACAATTTTACTGATGGTACCATAAATGAAAATAAGCAGAAGACATTTAACCCAATTATTTGCAGGAAAAGAAAGTAAGTTCCCACCTCTGAATCAGAGTCTGAGGAACTAGAACTAGACGAACTGGAGGAATCACTTGAACTGTCTGAGGCAATACCCGTGGACTCTTGCAGGTCAACCAAATCTGCTGCTACAGCAAGCTCTGGGCGTTCTTGCTTCAAAATCCTGCAAGAATACAAAAGCAGAAAATGTTTGGTTCTTCTCAGTGAAGCAAACTAGGCACAAAGGCCCAGAGTTTATAGTCAGTGGCAAAGGGACCATGTTGAAAACTGACAATAAAGACCTAGTGACCCTTTTGGAGTGAATTTCACCTTCCCCAGTGTTAATTTAATTCTGTTGCCAGCTGCAGGGGATTTTTGGCATCCACCAGCAGTGATTTCATCAGGCTAGCTAAACAGCCAATCACATTGAAGAATTTTAGCAGACCGCAAACCAGGAAGCGACAAATAGGTTTTATCATTTACTTCTAATAATTTTACACAAAGCGAAATAAAGATTAGGCTATACACATGGATTAAAAGATGAAATATCAAACTTAAAAAAAACTTTTAAAGGTTATGGAATTTTTTGCATGGAATGGAGTAATTAGACGTTTCACAAATATAAAACTAGTTCTTCAAGGCCAGAGAACCTGTTCAACAGTAAATATGGACTTCGTATGCCACTAGAAACCCAATTACACATCATTTAACAAGGTATAACTTGAGTACTGCTGGAAAAAAAAGCTTTTTGTCTTGCACTTGTGTACAATTCTGGGCACCATATTATAGGAAGGATGTGAACACATTGGAGAGAGTGCAGAAGTGGTTTACAAGAATGGTCCCAGGAATGAAAAACTTCAACTATGAGGATAGATTGGAGAAGTTGGGACTGTTTTTCTTGGAGAGGAGAAAGCTTAGAGGAGACCTGATAGAAGTTTTCAAAATCATGAGGGGTGCTGGACAGAGTAGATAGAGAGAAGCTGTTCTCACTCGTAAAAGGATCAAGAATGAGAGGGTGCAGATTTAACATGATTTGCAAAAGGAGAAAACGTGATGTGAGAAAAAGCTTTTTCACACAAGTGCTTCGGGGCTGGAATGCCTTGAAATGTGGTGGAGGCAGGTTCAATTGAGGCATTCAAGAGGTCATTAGATGATTATTTGAATAGAAACAAGGAGCAGTACGGGGAAAAGGCAGGGCAATGGCACGAGGACATAATGCTCATTTTGAGAGCCGATGGAGACACGATAGGCCAAATGGCCTCCTTCTGTGCCATTAAGATTCTGTTATCAGGACAATTTGCAAGAATACCAAATGTAAAGGGAACAACAATTTATACTGCATGAGAAGAAAGTGCTGATTGGTTGGCAAGTGGACTTTGATTGGTGGGGCGTTGCCACGGAGAATGTACCGGTTGATGGTGACTATCAGTTAACTGTCAAGCATTGTTTGAAATTTAAACGAGGCAGCTTGACTCTGATTGGTCAAGGCATTGCCTTGAGGAATGAACCAGCACTTAAATTGGCTGTGAGCATAATTCTTAGCAAACTGAGGATTATTTAGCAAATGTCATGCAATTGCAGATGTTGTCCAATTGAGGAATCACATTTAATGTTAGACAGTGTGTTTTCAATGTTTTGCATTGGTTGGGTACCGCTGATAACCAAATTAAGATTGTTAGTTGGGTTCATAGTGCGATTTATTTGCGTGTGCTGGAGCTACATATATTGATACACAGGGCTCTTTTCTTTGCAGACAGAAAGAACATGTACACACATTGCGCCTGTTTCAGCTAAACAAAATAAGTGACACCTGGTTCATTCCTCAGGACAATGCCTTGACCAGAGTCAAGCTGCTTTGTTTAAATTTCAAATAATGCTTGGTAAACTGTTAGTCACCATCAACCAGTGCATTCTCCAAGGCAACATCTCTACCAATCAGAGTCTCTTCTCAGGCAGTATAAAATATTGTTCCCTTTGCATTTGGTATTCTTGAGAATTGTCCTGGTGAGTTCAAGACAAAATGTCTCTTTTTTCAGCAATACTCAAGTTCTGTACTACCAAATGACTATTTGTAAAGACATAACTTCTTGAAGGGTTTTCTTTTACAGTGAAGCTATTAGCATACCAAGTGTCAATCAGATTAGAAATTTCTAATTGATTTCCATCTTTGAGGGTTTCCAACAGCGCAACCTGTGGAGCAAAGAATCACTGACAACAACTTCTAGATTTCCATGTTTACTTGTACGTTTGAATGCCAGAATTTGCTATCAGTTTCAAACAGTAATGATAACAAACCCTGACAGTTTCACTGCATTTTAATTGGAAAATCTGGGCCGACATAATATTTGAACTTAAGTAACCTATAACTTTAAAACTGCACATTCTGTATTTCACAGCTGAAACTAGTGTTATCACAATGTACTTATTTATGTTTAGTTTCATTTAAAGCCATTAAATCCCATATAAACTAAAGATTTCATTTTGATGTGAATCCATATTATACCCCAGTTCAAACAAAAGAACTCATGTATATGATGCAATAAGTTAAGGTATTCAACATCACCCTTACTCACAGAATCTGAGAACAGGGATTGACTTCTCTACGTCTACAACTGATACCATCCACAGCATAATTAATCCACATGGCACCCTTTTCCAGGGATCAATGAAGAAATGCCAAGTGATTAAAAGCCAAAAACACCTCGGGGACAAACTCTATGATAAGTATTTATGAGGGGTGGTATTTTTCCATTTAATTACATTTCTTCTTAAAGCTTAGTCTTTAGGGTTCATTGAAATGGTCCTCTCAATATCCCAAATGCTCAGCTCTTGATGTCAGCTGTACTATCAAAGGAAAAAAAGTATCAAGCAAAGGGACAAAAATTTGGAGGTATTAGGCTCTCTAGAATTGTTTTTGTATTTTAAAGCAGGTTCAACAAGGGCACTAGTAGAGATCTTTAAGTGGAACAAGATGCAAGTTATCAGTTTAAATGTAGCTGATTGAGAAGAATATTTGTCAATTTCTAGATTATCTGAACCAGACAAAGATCTCTGTATGTACAGGAAACTTCATAACGCAAAGTACCAAAGGGTATTCAAGTATCTTTCAATTTTCATATCAATACTCATTAGAAGTTAATATAAAAACTTTATTTAAAAACATATTCTTTGCACTGTAAACAGATTATTCAGACGTTGAATGCAGAAATTATTCCATTTACAAAAGTACAATGTGTATAAGCTGACGAAATATGAGAAAATCAGTTTTCACCTGACATACTATGAAAAAGCCACAATATATGCTTTGACTTAGCCACTGATTTTTAGTTCTCTTCAATTTGGAGGGTCTGACCACAAAATACAGCAAAAGAATTACACAACTTTCAAGGGCCAAGTCACATATACAACTCATGCAAAGGGTAACAATAGAATGAGCTATGTGTTTTCCAACTGAGATGACAGGTGAACAGCTTGACCCCAAACCTCTTCCAGTACTGCTATATAATTATCTTATTTCTGTTTCTTGATCCAAGAGGGAAAAAATAATCTATTCCTTGTTCTAAAAGTGTTTTGAAAGTAGGCAACAGGGGATAGCCATAAATAGGAACTTTTCAAGCCAAAAAAAGATTTGTATAGGGTTTTACTTTTATGATTTTATTAAGGTTGGAGATGAGACTAAAAAGGAAGCAGCACGGATAATGAGGAAAAATTTAGCCAGATTCAGAAAGATCTAAATCTTTTGGATAACAAGGCCAAAGAGTGGCAGATTATATCAATGTGGGCAAATAAAATAATTAGTGTGAGAAAAAAGAACTAAAATCGGGTGTGTGCACTAAGTGGTACAGTGATTTGAATGTGATCATGGTGAGATATCCAAGACTTAGCAGCAATTAAAAAGGTGATTAAGGTACTTGGTTACATTATCTGAGGTGCAGAGTACAATTCACAAGGTTTCGTAATTTTGTAACAAGTTTGCTACACTCATCTAGTGTACTGTCACCCGATTGTAGGAAGGATAATGTTGCCCCTGAGAAGGTGGGGAGGAGCAAAAATTATTAATTCTATATATTTGGAACTGAATTTAAAAGGATAGGTTAATGAAGTTGGGGGTATTTTCTTTTTGAAAGAACTTCAAGATATTTAGTTACAAAATTTCCAGTTTATTAGAAGAGTTGACAGATTTAATTTTTGCAACTTGTTCACCATGCCGATGGGGTGCAAATATCAGGAAACACATTAACAATTAGGCTCTCCCAGTGACTTAGCTGACTGAAGCAGTGAGTAACAGCCATATGGAACAGAAAAATTGCAAGCTAAATCCCAGTCTTTACTCAGTTAGGCAATCTCAGCTCTGCAACAGCTAAAGCACTAATCAATCTTGGCATCCCAAGGTTAGGAAGAGAAAAATTGCTGAGGACTCTGCAAGAACTGCATGTGTGTAAGTCACGCGAGAAGGTGGTTCTCCTTCTCCCTGTATAATGGAGCAGCACTGCTGACAATCACTATGTACATTCACACATGGTGGATGGTCATTTCAGCAAATTATAGTGGAGCACAAGGTACCTGTAAAACCGTATCCAGTTAGGAAAGGTGGAACTCAGCAGGGATATTAATCCTGTAAATTTCCCATAAACTGAAAAATCATGTTTTCACTCTGTATTCAGTGACAGTATCAAAGGCAATTTGGTGAGGTTTGACACGTCAACAAGAACTGCAAAGCTTCCATAAATTGTCCTTAAAACGTGCCTCAAAGGTGCACAATTAGTGTAGCATTTCAGAAGGGAGAGAAAGTTAAGGGTAAGAAGGGAAGTTTGGCAAAATTTGTCGCCTAAAGGCTAACAGAACTGTGGAATAATTTACCATGAAAAGCCATGGAAGTAGACGGAATAAATGGTAGATGAGGCACTTGGATGAATTTTTGAACAGAATAGACATAATATGAAAGTGGGTAGGTGCTAATGGTCTGAACAAGGAATTAGTTTTTTTGGTAAAATGATTTCCTGTCCCAAAAAATTCACATTCTCCTGTTTTTTAATTCTCTCTGCTCCCTTTCTCCTCTGTTTCTTTCGCAGGAAATAAGGCGCTTTGTCCAAGTGGCTATTCATTATACATGAACACTGACAAAAGACTATCAGCAATGGGGGATCAGAATCAAACCTAATCTTGGTCTTACCCAATGTCCACATGTGTGCTTCCTACAAAGGGCAATCCCTGATTCATAGTTACCAAGACCAACCACAGCTCCCTGGTTGAAATCAAGTAACTCAGCATAAAATCAAGACAGAATTCGTCTGGTCTGTATGATTCAACTACTTACTGCCTTCAAGCAACATGCATCACATCGAAGCTGAAATATAAACAAAGGAAAGGCTATTTCCCCATCTACTATGTCTTAGCTCATATAAATGCACAATCACTGACCTGCTGTAAACTATATCTCATACCCAGAAAATAATTATCTCATGTTGAGATTACCTGTACCACTTTCTGGATAGTTTAGGACGTCCCCTAACCGTTTTATGCCATACAACAGGAAAGTTGGTTGCACTGGCAAAGTTCTGAGTAACAGCAATAGTGTGATCCATATTGAGTACTACATGCCACCATCCACCTGAAAGACAAGAAGAATTCTATGTAAGGAATCCATTTCTAAATCTCAATCAATTTAACATACATTTAAACAACTTTAATTATTGACTGACAGAGAACTGGATTGAAGAAAGACGGAACCCAATTCTGACCCATGCTCCTAAGTGCAAGCGTAACTAGGCAAAAATAGTTCCATCTTTTGTGATTCACAGATCATTCAGCCCATCAAAGCTGTTAAATGTTTTTCTCCACTAAAACCATCTAGCCTAATTTCACTATACTTCTTGCTCCGCAAGGCTTTGCAAAGTATAAAAATACAATAGATTTCAAGTGTCAGCACAATTCCCTAGCAGCAACATTATCCATCCTAATTTACACAGAGAAAGCTGGCCAATCATTTCACCATGGAATTTATTGACTTGCTATTGGACAGCACTTAGAGTCATGAATAATTACTGTTTTACTATTTCAAAGCATTCACTAGCTTTCCAATATTTTATATGTGATATTTTATAATAATGTTCTCATAGATATACAGGATATTACCACTAACAAAGTGGTTAATCATCACTTAAAGGGCCATCACCTTTCCTTGTGGGACTTTTCCTTTGTCAGGTGTGAAATCCACATGTTAAATCCCTACTTGTAAAACATGCACATAATCAAATCATGCTGTTGCTAAAGCATGTTGAAAAATGTTAGCTTTCTCAACACAATTTAGCTTCAAATGAAGAATCCAAATCTTCTAACCTCAAGAGCCTGTAACATCTAAAAATCAAAGCAAGCAAATATCCTGAAGGCTATTAAATCCTTGGTATGAAAATTCACATATCACAGCCATATGCAACTTGTTCACGTCAATAGTGAAAGCCCAAACCTAAAGATGAGGAATAAGAAGCATCCAGGTTGTGCATTCAATGCAGTGGAGAGCACAAAGATTAATTTTAAATTCTTCTTCAAATATACTGCAGAAGTATTTCACCTTCCCAGAAGAACATAGAAACATACGAAATAGGAGCAGGAGTAGGCCATTCAGCCCATCAAGCCTGCTCTGCTATTCAATATGATCATGGCTGATCTGTTTGTGTTTCGAATTCCACATTCCCATCTACCCCCAATAACTTTTGATTCCCTTTCCTAACAAGAATCTATCAACCTCTGCCTTAAAAATATTCAGTGACCCCATTTCCACTGCCTTCTAAGGCAGGGAGTTCCAAAGTCACACAACCCTCTGAGAAAAAAATTTCTCCTCATCTCTGTCCTACAAGGGCAACCCCTAATTTTAAAAGTGACCCCTAGTTCCTGACTCACCCACAAGAGGAAACATCCATCCCACGTACAGCTTGTCAAGATTATTCCATCCTTCCATGTATAGCTTGTTAAGATAATTTACAATCTTATATATCTCAATCAAGTCACTCCTCACTCTTCTAAGCTCCAGTGGAAACAAGCCCAGCCTATTCAACCTATCCTCACAAGACAACCCACTCATTCCAGGTAGCAGTCTAGTAAACCTCCTGCCTCAACACATTTACATCCTTCCTTATATAAGGAGACGAAAACTGCACACAGTATTCGAATTGCGGTCTTACCAATGCCCCTTATAACTGAAGTATAACATCCTTACTTTTATGTTCAATTCCTCTTGTAATAAAGGATAGTATTCCATAGTCTTCTTGATTACATGCTGTACCTGAAAATTAACTTTTTGTGACTCATGCATGAGAACACCTAGATCCCTCTGCACCTCTGAATTCTGCAGTCGTTCTCTATTTAAGTAATACTCTGCTTTTTTATTCTTCCTACCAAAGTGAACATTATCACATTTTCCCACATTATATTCCATCTGCCAGATTTTTGCCCACTCACTCATCTATATCAAACTCCTTATGTCTTCTTCACAACATACTTTCCTACCGATCTTTGTGTCGTCTGCAAATTTAGCTACCATGCCTTCACTCCCCTCATCTAAGTCATTGAGGTAAATTGTAAAAAGTTGAGGCCCTAGCACAGACCCCTGTGGGAATCCACTCGGCACATCCTGCCAATCAGACAAATACCCATTAATGCACACACTGTTTTCTGCCAGCCAGTTAATCCTCTATCCTAATATGTTACCCCTTACACCATGAGTGTTTATCTTCCACAATAACCTTTGATGTGGCACCTTATCAAATACCTTCTGGTAATCTAAGTACAGTACGTCAACAGGTTCCCCTTTATCCACAGCACATGTTACTACTTCAAAGAACTCTAATTAATTGGTTAACCATTTCACAAAAACATGCTGACTCTTCCCGATTACCTTGTGTTTCTCTAACGGCCCAGCTATAAGCTCTTTAATATCGACTCCAACACCTTCTGCATGACAGATGTCATGCTAACTGGCCTAGAGTTTCCTGTTTCCTGCCTCTCCCCTTTCTTGAATAGAGGGGTTATATTTGTTACTTTCCAGTCTGAAGCAGCCTTTCCTGAATCTAGGGAGCTTTGGAAGATTAACCCAACGCATCGACTACCTCATTAGCCACTTCTTTTAAGATCCTAGGGTAAAGTCCATCTGTGCCCGGAGACTTGTCAGCTGGCAGCTCATCAGTTTGCTCAGTTCTGCTTCCCTAGTGATTGTAATTTTACCAAATTCCTCTCTCCCCTCCACCTCCTGATTTATAGGTATTACTGGAATATTTTTTAAATCCTCTGTAGTGAAGACAGCGGCAAAATATTTGTTAACTTCATCCACCATTTCCTTATTATCTACTATTAACTCCCCATTCTCACTCTCTAAAGGACCGACACTCACTTTACCTACTCCTTTTGTTTAAATACCTGTAGAAACTCTTGCTATCCATTTTTACATTTCTAGTTAGCTCCTTTTCATACTCTAATTTCTTTATCCTGATTAACCTTTTAGACATTCTCTGCTGTTCTTTATATTCTGACCAATCGTCTAACTTGCCACTCGCCTCTGCGCAGTTATATGCTTTTTCCTTAAGTTTGATGCTTTCCCTAATTTCTTCAGTTAACGACGGATGGCAGGTCCTCCCTTTAGGATTTTTCTTTATGGTAGGAATATACTTATTCTGAGTATCCTGAAAGATCCTCTTAAATGCCTGCCACTGCTTCTCTATTGATCTATCCCTTAGCCTAGTATCCCAGTTAAAATCAGCTAGCTCAGCTTTCATGCCCACTTAGTTGCCTTTAAGTTTAAAATACTAGTCTTAGACCCAATACTACTCTTCTCCCTTTCATACCGGATGTAAAATTCAATCATATTGTAGTCACTGCTACCTAGGAGTGCCTTTAATTAATCTTGTCACATTGCACAATCCCAAGTCTAATATAACTAGCTCTCAGAAACCATCTTGAAATCATTCTATGAACTGTAGATTGATTCCAGAGATGCGGGGCTTGTCTTATGAGGAGAGATTGAACAGTTTAGGCCTATACTCGCTAGAGTTTAGAAGGATGAGAGGAGATCTAATTGAAGTATAGAAGATGCTAAAGGGGATAGACAAAGTAAACGTGGAGCGGATATTTCCCTTTGTGGGGCATTCTAGAACAAGAGGCCATAGTTTTAAGCTAAGGGGTGGTAGATTTAAATCAGAGATGAGGAGGAATTACTTTTCTCAAAGGGTCGTGAATCTGTGGAATTCACTACCTCAGAATGCAGTGGATGCCGGGACGCTGAGTAAATTTAAGGAGGCGATAGGCAGATTTTTAATTAGTAATGGGCTGAAAGGCTATGGCGAGAGGGCGGGAAATTGGAGTTGAGGACGAAATGAGATCAGCCATGATCGTATTGAATGGCGGGGCAGGCTTGAGGGGCTGAATTGCCTACTCCTGTTCCTAGTTCTTATGTTAACTCCTCATCCAGGCTACGACTGCCAATCTGATTTTTCCAGTTTATATGTAGATTAAAGTCACCCATGATTATTGCCATCCCTTTATCACAAGCACCAAATATTTCTTCTTGTATACTTTGTCCTACATTGTGGTTACTGTTAGGGGGCCTGTAGACCACTCCCATCAGTGACTTCTTTCCTCTACTACATCTCATCTCCAGTCAAACCGATTCTACATCCTGATGTCCTGAATCAGGGTAATCTCTAACTATTGCACAAATGCCATCCTTGATTAACAATGCTACCCCTCCACCTTTACCTAGCTTCCTACCCTTCTTGAAGGTCATATACCCTTCAATATTCAGGACTCAATCCTTGTCATCCTGCAGCCAGGTCTCAGTAACGGCTATCAGATCATGGTTATTTACTTGAATGTGCGCTATCAATTCACTTACTTTGTTATGAATGCTATGTGCATTCAGATACAGAGCCTTTGGTTTTGTCTTTTTATTATCTTTGTGACATCTAGTCTTGATTCTTGGTGCATTCTTAGGTTTCTTTCTCTCTAGCCTTTCCCACCATTCTCCAGCCCTCATTTCCAATATTACTATTTTCCTCTCTTACCTTGTCTCGACTCTGTGATATATTACATCTTTCCGCATTTGATCCGTTGCCCCCACTATTTAGTTTAAAACCCTTTCAACTTCTCTAGTTATGTGGTTTTGCAAGAACACTGGTCCTAGCACAGTTCAGTTGTAGACTGTCCCAATGGTACAACTCCCACTTTCCCCAGTATTGGTGCCAGTGCCCCACAAACCGAACCCACGTCTCCCACACTAGTATTTGCGCCATGTGTTCCCCTGTGGCCATAATTGTACACTTTTATGCACATTCTGACGAATCCCCCACTTTCAACCATATGAGACCCATGAGTAATCTCAGTTGCAACAACACATCCAGCGTCTATCAGTTCTGCCTACGGCAGAATCTCAATGGCAGGCTGCCTGACAGGAAGCACTATGCGCTTCCTGTGCAGAAGGGGGGAGGGATTCCCCAACTGTCAAAGTGTGCTTTTTTGCGCAAAAGAGCACACATCTCCCTGCGACTAAGTGCTGTCTCAGGGAGATCAGTGAAAGCTTTATAAACATTAAAAATAGAAAAATAAAAAAATTATTAACATGTCCCCCTCATGTGACAATGACACACGAGATGGGACATGTTAACAAATATGACTAAAACTTTATTAAACTTTTTAAAAACAGACATGAAACCTCGACTCGCCAGTGGATGAGGTTTCATGTTTTTTCAGAAGCCCACTGGGGCTCCTGGTCTGCCCGCCAACCTTAAGACTGGATGGGCAGGGCCTTTAATTGGGTGAATTACCCTGTCAATGGCCTCAATTGACCATTGACAGGCCGGCAGGCGGACAGCTGATTTTGCTGTCCGAACGCCTTCCTGAATATTTAAATAGGGCGGGATGACGTCAGGGGGAACCCCCCAACGTCATCCCGCGTCAGCGAGCGGGCCCCGCCCCCAACTCACCAATGGAAAAATTCTGGCCTATAGCTCTAGATTACTTACAGAAAAACTGGCTGTATTTGGGTAGCAGGCAAAAATTGGATGAGACTTGTCCGTTCTTGCACAAAGATCACATTTAACAATAAGCATTTGAGTCAGATACCAGAAGGCAACTGGCTCCAATGGAGTAGAAGGAATATTTGCAAGGAAAAAAAACTGTGTAATGAATGAGTGTTGAGACCCATTTTTTGAAATATAAGGGTTCCTCTGACCCCTATTAAAAGACAGATGACTGCTGACAACCCATCAAAGAACAATATCAGAGGCTTCTAACTGTAAACAAATTAGCCTAAATCCTTCAATAGGAAGCGCGATCAAAATATGTAGAGCCTTGCAGATTTTGGGTGACAGTATATACAGCGAGAAGCCGACCATCAGAATGATTTAATAAATGTAGAACTCTGAGGTAATTTTTAAAAATGAGAAAATTGTCACCTTTGGATTAGAGAAGTGCAGAGGTTTGTCATTTTGTGTCATCTATAAGCAACGATATCAGTTTTCAAACAGAAATTATACCTTCGTGTCAAATGCTGAGCAATACTAGAATATTGTCAATGACTTTCCAACAGCAATGATCCCCTTTAACAAAGTCCTGTGTAAGTAAACTTTTTCTACTTTTTAAAAAATCACCTGGCACAAAGACAGTCTCTCCGGGCTTCTGAAGGATTTCTAAGGGTTTAAACTCCTGAGGCCAGGTTGGATGTTGTGTGCGAGGGTAGACAATGACAAACCATGTGATGGCCTCATCTTGTTGATTTCCACCTTCTTCCCTGGTAATCTTGATAAGTTCACGAGGTGTATTTGTAGGAAACAAACACCAACGCTTGTGGCCTTGAACTAGAGCATTCCACGCACTTGTTCCTAAAGGATCAATATGGACTCCAGTCCCAGATCTTGGTGGGCCCATGACAAACCATCTAAAAAGATAAAACATTGTAGAAGAATAAATGTGAAAATAATTCCCAATTAAATACTAAACTTTCTTCAGTGCTGATCTGCTATATACAACACACTTGTTAGTAATATGCTTCCTATTCAGGCACAATGCCCTTGTTTTCCGCTTCAAATAAAAACCTAAGCAGTGATTCAGAAAATAATTTAAATCCCTTTACTCTCTGCACCCAATCAAACATATGCATCCCCACTGTGAAAATTGCTGAAAATTTTAAAATCATATAAGAATGTGGAGAGAAAATTAACTCATCTTAACCAGGACATCTTAAGTATTTGAACCTTTACTGTTCACATCCCATCCTGCACTAAATCCCACTTGCTCATCAACCCTGTCAACATCCACATGCTCCTTGTCCTTATACATGAAGCCCAAATTGCTTGTCCTGTTCATAAATCCCAGAATGGCCTTGTACTCCTCTACCTCACCACTCTGTGTCCTACAGTTTTTTAACTCATTCCTTCCACATTTGCCTGTCATTCTGCTTTCAGTACTAAAGCCTTCAAATTTCACTACCTTTCTCTCTGGAGCTCACTCTTTAAATCCATTTGCTCCTACTTTTCTCTCTTTCTCAAAAAGATAAGTTTTGAGGAGGCTTTCAAACAATTGGTTCATTCAGATCTCTCTAAACTCACGTTCTCTCTTATGTGAAATGCTCTGGGATTCTTTCCTGAAGGTTCTATGTAAATCCAAGTTGTTTTCTGTTCTTATGAAAATAATTCTGAACAATTCCATAAAGTACTTAGAGTTCAATCACGTGAATTATCCGGGACTGGGTGGCAGTACGTTACATTCTTTTGCAACCTCGGTTCAAAAAAAGACTTAACTACTATAAGGATCCTTTGTGAAATGGGTTAGACTACTCTTGATCAAATTTCAAAACAAGCGCCAACGCACAACAGAATAGCTGGTGAGGGAAATGAAATTGTCGCAAAGATTCAGAAAAAGATGATCTTCTTGGGCTGAGGTTTTAGGCATATTTTTGGGACAGAGTAGAGGAAAGGTTCTCTGCATTTAACCACATGATAACCTAGCCTTGAAACTCTTGATATTGGCATGGCATGTTTGAAATTGAAGAATTCCTTTCTCTAGCATCTCTCAGCTTGCTGAACACAAAATTTACAAAAAAACAACCCCAGCAAGAAAACATTTCTTAAGACAAACCTGTTTATAAGATCACAATGAATGATCCAATATGTTTTATACTGTTGTATCAGGGCCGCTAAGCTGATTCAAGTGGGATGAACAGAAATATAATGGGACGCTTGAAAAAAGAGATTTGGAAGATGATCTACAAATTCTTGACCCCTTTACTAAAATCAGCTTGATTCTTTGTACGTTTTCTAAATGCATCAATTTTATTGATTACTTTGATCAAGATACTAGAATGGCATTCTTTTGAATAGTTCCATCATCGTGACCGTTTTTTAAAACATTTCTGGCACAATCCAGCACATGTTGCATAACTCGCTAAGGATAGTGCTAAAAAGAAAGAGACAGTTTTCTGATTTGTCTGATAAAAGGGAAGATTTATTAACTACTCAGCTGGGTGGATGACGTGCTACACAAGCATCTACTGTCCTACATTTAACACAGCTCATTATTTTACTTTTGGTTGAATGCAATGTCGATCTCCAGGGCTCCAAACGAACTCTCCAACTAAGGCTCGCTCTGTCATACTAGAAATTCACCATGAAAGCTGTGGGATACAAGAGGAATCACTCTGTACACACTGATCTACATTATAGCTTTCCAACAATTAATCATTTTAAGTGCTGTTACCTGTATGGAGGTCTCCGCTTTTCCCCTGCAAACTGGAATAAATCATCCTTAAAATATTTTGGCACTTCATAATCCTCTAACAGTTTCTTCCTTTTAGGGTGTTCCCCGTAGCTGCTATCAAAAATGTAAAGAGGGCTATCATCTTTCGTCGTTTCCATGTAGTCGGCATAATACTTCATTTTCATTTTAACAGAGTAGCCATCATTGTCTTCCCCACATTTAAATTTCTGATTTCTATACTTGCGCTTTAATCGCTCCAGCGTCCACTTTTCATGTGCTGCCCACCCATGTTCAGCATTTAACACCACCACAGGCTTATATGGTTTTTCATATTTCTCAATGAATTCTTCAACCGATGTATGGAGGGCATCTATCCTTTCTACATTGTCCTGCAACAACAGGAAAAATATATTCAACATAAATCAGGTTGACTTTGGCAACTTGGAAATCCAGATTGAGCCATTGCAGTGAGGTAGCTCAGGCAACATAAAAATATCTTCCACTTGTTTAAAAGTACAATACTGATTTCTAGTTGGAAATGATGGATTTCTTACACTTTTGATATATATCTCTCAATGAAAACAACAGGGACCTTGGAATTATCATTTATCCTCCAAGCATTTAAAAAAATGTTGTTATATTGTTTCCTGCAATTTCCATGCAATTTTTATATGCATATTTTAATGCATATATTTTCCTCCCATCTCCTGCAATTCATTACTGCACCAAGCTAATAATATTGGATTGCAGTGCTTGTGATCAATTTATTACCGCTCATAGGTTAATATACAATTTGGCTATTGTTCAAAAATTATCTTGCATGAGTTTAATTTTTTAAGATACATAATTTTTCCACTTGATATCTCCTAAGACAGGGATTGAGTTGCCAAAGCCTCTTCCAATCTTGCTCTGCATGGAGAGTGGGCGCAATTACACCAAAACACCCAACTGCAGCATCCTCTTTCCAACCAACTGTTTTGTTGATTTTAACTTTGCACAAAAACCCTTTTAGCTGGCCTTTAATGACATTACAAATCACCAGCTTGTTAATTCAGTTTTCAAATCATGCAAAAGCTAGGGGATCTAATTAAAAGTATAAAGACACTGCAACATTGTTTTCAACAATCACCAGTATAGATTGTTACCAATTTATTAAAACTACTCACTAGAATATATTAATGTGCAAATCTGTATTAAAATAGATCAATAGATTAAAGAATCTTTTTCAACCTACAGATAGTCATAGAACCTAAGTTAAATGCTTTCGTTTGTATTAACTGCTCTAATAGTTTGTGACACTGTGCATAATTGGTAATGTAAAATTAAGATTGAAATTCATGTCTCTTTTAATGGCATGGCAGGTAAGTACACTACCAGATATGGTGAGTCATATAGATAAGGAAGATCCCAGGTTCGTTAGCTTGTCTACTGGGTTACTACCAAATGAAAGCAGTGAATAAAAATTATTATATTTTGAGTTTACCGCATTTGTTTTTGCACATTATAACAGGTGAGCTTTTAAAAAGTTTCCAGTTAATTTATGGAAAATGCTTAATCAATTGGATAAAGTAGTGAAGTGATTATGCTACTAAGCTAGTAAACCAGAGGCCTAGACAAATAATTCAGAGAATGATAGTTCAAATTATAGAAGTTTGAGAATTTAAATTCAGATTACAAAAATTTGGAAATATACACTGTCCAATATTCCCTCTAATTTTCCTTTGCTGTGCGTAGCCAGTTTGTTCCACTGCACAGTCGCTTTAAGACTGCCATGTGGCCACACATCATAAAGGGACCACGGCATGGCCATGCAGCTTAGAGGAAACAATGGTTCTTTCCCACCGGCAGGACAGACCCATAGAAATGGTGGCAGTGATATGCAGTCAGGGGAGTGTCCGTGGGAGTCCTCAACATTTTAGATCAAACGGGGGAAGGAAACCTCCTGCAAATTACCAGCTACCATCCTCTTTCACTTGATGAATCGCTACTCCTCCCTATTTAAAAAAGGTTGGCAAGGGCACATCACATACTCTGGGTGATTAAATTGAATGTCCATCAAGAAGAGTGGCTCCATAGTATCAACACTGACTGGATCTTGAAGTACGTAGCTGCCAGATTAGGATTGCAAAAAGTGGTTAGAGAACCTACATATGGGAATAACCTACATGGCCTCACCTTTACTAGTCTATCTGTTGCAGATTTGTCCATAGCAGCTTTGGAGGAGAGACCACTGCACAATTCCTTTGGAAGGCCAACTATCTTTACACTGAGAACACCCTCCATTGTGTCATGGACCTCAATAACTATAATTGCATACACCACAATCTGTAACCTCAAGGCCCAGCATATCCTCCACATCTCCAGCAAGCCTGATGACCAACCCTGGTTCAATGAGAAGTATAGAAGTTCATGCCAGGACTAAGCCCCAGTCAGTGCCGGATTAGCCATTTTTTGCTGGGGCAGGGGCTGGTTCATGATAATAAGCTTTACCTGGGAGATTGGTATACAGCATCAACACTGGCATTAAGCTGTTTGGCTGAATGGCCAATTGCTGAGCTGTAAAATTCTTGAGGACAACTAATGCTTATCAAGGTGTACTCCAGAAAGCAGTGAAACCCCTCAAACGGAAAATAATGGAATGAAACATTGGTGAGGAAAAAGAAAGATACAGAAATTTAACTATTATAATTTTCTAATGCAAGTGATCTCTAAGCTAAAGAATGGTGATAGAGTTGCTAAAGACTAAGAAAATATGAATTTTGAAATCGACAGCAGTTGGACACACCCAGCTGGGCCCTATCATGGAGATCACTGCAACAGAGGAAACTAAAGTTGTATCACCCCACCCAAATACAAACATACCAGATTCCCAAAGGAATTCATTGTTCCGAGAAGGCTTATCAACTTGTGTCACTGAACCAAGGAAAGAGGGAGGGCACAGATGGGGCAAGATGTAAAATGTTAGTTGTCCAAATGAGGCTCCCACATTTAGAACCCATTTCTATCCATCATCCAACTTCACAACAATTTGCATTTATATAGCAACTTTAATGTACAGTGTTTCAACCGAGTCAAAATTTGCAGAGTCATAGAAGATATTAGGAATGGTGACTAAAACCTTGGACCAAGAGACAGGTTTAAGGAGGGTCTTAAATGATGAGAGAGATGTGTACGGAGGGGAAATTCAGAGATTAGGGCCGAGGCAGGGGAGTGCACAGTTGAGAATGATGTTACAAAAGTAGTAGGGGATGAATAACAGACCAGAGTTGGAGAAACATGCAGTTCTCAGATGGTTGGAGATCAGAGATAGGAAGGCCATGGAAGGATATGAATGAAAGAATGAGAACTTTAAATTGGTGGTGTTGCTGGACAGAGAACCATGCAGGTCAGCAAATGTGATGGGTGAATGGGATTTGATGTTGCTTGAGGTATTGGCAGCAGAATTTTTGATGAATTCAAGTTTATGAAGGGTGGAGGATGTGAATAATCGTCAGGATGAAGTATTAAGCAGCTGACAGGCTATGGTAGGGCGGAAACAGGCAATGGAATGAGCATGTAACTAGCTAGTCTTTATGAAGAATATATAGGTTTGGAGCTCAGGTTAGGGTTAAAATGGACATTGAGGTGACAAACAGTCTGGTTCAACACAAGACAATGGCCTGGGAAGGCAATGGAATCAATGGCAAAGAAATGGAGTTTATGGTTTGAAATTGCGGCTCATTTAGGACTGGATGTCAAACAAGAAGGCTGGCAACAGAGGCAGTGGCAGGGTCGAGAGAAGTGGTGGTGAGATAGAGCTGGGTGTCATCAGCATACTAGTGGAACTGGACATCAAGTCTTTGAATGTTGTTCCCAAGCGGAAGGATGTAGATGATGGATAAGAATAGGCCAAAGATAGATCCCTGTGGGGCTCCAGAGCCAACAATGCATAAGCAGGAAGAGGAGACATTGCTGAAGATTCCCTGGCTACAGCTGGATAGGAAAGAGTAGAACCATACAAGGGACACCCCACTTAGCTGGAAGAGAGGTATTGTAGCTTGGGGGCTAGTAAAGGAAATTAGTGGAAATAGGGTCCTCAGCACAAAGAGTCCATTGACAATTGAAGTTCACACAGCATTTGAAGGGCAATGGATGAGAAACTACAGAGATATTGATTCAGGCATAATTACCGCCTCCTGGTAGTAGTGGTGTTATAGCACTTTCAATCAGATCATATGAACATACGAATTAGGAGCAAGAGTAGGCCACTCGGCCCCATAAGCCTACTCCGCCATTCAATAAGATCATGGCTGATCTGCTTGTAACCACAACTCCACATTCCTACCTGCCTCCGATTACCTTTCAGCCCCTTGATTATCAAGAATCTATCTACCTCTGCCTTAAAAATATTCAAAAACCCTGCTTCCATTGTCTTTCGAGGAAAAGAGCTCCAAAGACTCATGACCCTCTGAGAGAAACATTTTCTTATCTGTCTTAAATGGGCAACCCTTTATTTTTAAACAGTGATCCCTAGTTTGGGATTCCCCCATAAAAGGAAACATCCTTTCCACATCTATTCTGTGAAGGTCATAATATGATTGAATTTTACAGCCATTTTGAGGGAAAAACGAGTGCATCCAAGACTGGTATTTTAAACTTAAATAAGGGCAATTATGAGGGCATGAGAGTAGAGCTAGCTAACATGAACTGGCAGATGAGATTGAGGAATATGTCAAGGGATATGTTCAGTGGCAGACATTTAGAGACATTTCAGAATACACAGAATATATACATTCCAATGAGAAAGCGAAATTCCAGGGGGAGGGCCCGCCATCCTTGATTAACTAAAAAAGTTAAAGAAGGTATCAAACTTAAAGAAAAAGCATATAATTACACAAAGATGGGTGGCAGGTCAGAAGATTGTAAAGAATATAAAGGACAGCAAAGAATGACAAAAAGATTAATAAGGAGAGAAAAATTAGAGCATGAGAGAAAGCTAACTAGTAACATAAAGGCAGATAGCAAGATTTTCTATAGATATTTAAATAAGAAAAGAGTTAGCAAAGTGAGCGTTGGTCCCACAGAGTGCATCTGGGGAATTGATAATGGAAAGCAGGGAGACAGCGGACGAATTAAACAGGTATTTTACTTCGGTCTTCACTATAGAGGACACAAGTAACATACCGAAATTAGCCGTAAATTAGGAAACAGAAGGGAGGGAGAAACTCAGGAAAATTACAATCACAAGGGATGGGGTATTGAGCAAATTGTTGGGGCTGCAATGGACTTCACCCTAAGGTCTTAAAATAAGTGGCAAGTGAGATAGTTGATGCACTGGTTTTAATTTTCCACAATTTCCTAGATTCAGGGAAGGTTCCATTAGATTGTCATAGGGAAGAATGTTAGAAGCTTTTGTTAAAGATGTTATAGCAGGGCACCTAGAAAAATTCAAGGCAATCAGACAGAGTCAACATGGTTTTGTAAAAGGGAAATCATGTTTAAGCAATTTATTGGAGTTCTTTGAAGGAATCACATGTGCTGTGGATAAAAGGGGAACCAGTGGATGCACTGTATTTAGATTTCTAGAAGGCATTTGATAAAGTGCCACATCAAAGATTATCACAGAAATTGAAAGGGATAACATATTGGCATGGGTAGAAGATTGGCTAGATCACAGGAAGCAAAGAGTTAGCATAAATGTTTTTTTTTCTGGTTGGCAGGATGTGACGAGTGGTGTCCCAAAAGGGATCAGTGCTGAGGACTCAAGTTTTTACAATTTATATAAATGACTTGGATGAAGGGACGGAAGGAATGGTTGCTAAACTTGCTGATGACACAAAGATAGGTAGGAAAGGAAATTGAGAAGAAAACATATGGAGGCTACAAAGTGTCATCGATAGGTTAAGTGATTGGCAAAGATCTGGCAAATGGAGTATAAGGTGGGCAAATGTGAAATTGTTCGTTTTGGCAAGAAGAATAAAAAGGAAGCTTATTATCTAAATGGTGAGAGATTGCAGTGCTCTGTGGGGTCTGGGTGTCCCAGTACATGAATCACAAAAGGTTAGTATGTAGTTACAGCAGGTACTTAGGAAAGCTAACAGAATGTTATCATTTATTGACAGGGGAATTGATTACAAACGTAGGGAGGTTATGCTTCAGTTGTACAGGGCATTGGTGAGACCACATTTGGAGTATTGTGTACAGTCTCCTTATTTAAGAAAAAATGTAAATGCATTAGAGGCAGTTCAGAGAAGGTTTACTAGTCTAATACCAGGAAAGGCTGGACAGGTCAGGCTTGTATCCACAGGAATTTAGAAGAGTAAGGGGTGACTTAATTGAAACCTTAGAATATAAGAACAGAAGAAATAGGAGTAGACCATTTGGCCCCTCAAGCCTGCCCGACCATTCAATAAGATCGTGGCTGATCTACCCCAGGCCTCAACTCCTCTTTCGTGTCAGCTCCTCAAAGCCCTCAACTCCCCAATATTTCAAAGATCTATGTACCTCCTCTTTAAATACTTTCAGTGATCTAACCTCCACAACTCTCTGGGGTAGAGAATTCTAGACATTCACTACCTTCAGAGAGGAAATTCCTTCGCATCTGTTTTAAATGAGTGTCGCCTTATTCTGTAACTATGTCCCCTAGCTCGAAATTTCCCTCCTAGAGGAAACACCTTCTCAACATCTACCTTGTTAAGCCTCCTCAGAACCTTATACGTTTCAATAAGATCACCCCTCATTCTTCTAAACTCTAATGAATAAAGACCTAACCTGTTTAGCCATTCTTGATAAGTCAACCCCTTCATCCCAGGAATCAGCCTAGTGAATCTCTTTTGAACTGCGTCCAATGCCAGTATGTCCTTTATTAAATAAGGGGACCACAACTGTTAACAGTACTCCAGGTGTGGCCTCACCAAAACAGTTGTAACAAGACTTCCCTATTTTTAAACTCCAACCTCCTAGCAATACAGGCCAAAATTCCATTTGCCTTCTTAATTACTTGCTGCACCTGCATACTAACTTTTTGTGTTTCATGCACAAGAACACCCAGATCCCTCTGTGCTGCACTTTTTTGGAGTCTCTCTCCATTTAAATAATAGTCTGCCTTTTGATTCTTCCTACCAAAGTGCATGACTCACACTTTCCTACATTAAACTGCATCTGCTAAGTTTTTGCCCACTCAATCAACCTATCTATATCCCCTTGCAAATTCCTCATGTCCTCATCACAACATGCCCACCCACCTATTTTTATATCATCAGCAAATTTGGATACATTACACTGCCCCCTTGTCCAAGTCATTAATATAGATAGTAATTAATTGAGGCCCTAGGACTGATCCTTGTGGCATTCCATTAGTTACATTTTTCCAACCTGAAAAAGACCCATTAATCTCGACTCTCTGTCTTCTGTATGTTAACCAATCCTCAATCCATGCTGATACATTACCCCCATGCTGTAAGCTCCTATTTTGTGCAATAACCTTTTATGTGGCACCTTATTGAGTCCCTTCTAGAAATCCAAATACACTACATCTACCAGTTCCCCTTTATCAACTCTGCTTGTTATATCCTCGAAGAACTCTTGCAAATTTGTCAAACATGATTTCCCTTTCACAAAACCATGTTGACTCTGTTTGATTGTGTCAAGCTTTTCTAAATGTCCTGCTATTTCTTCCTTAATAATGGACTCTAGCATTTTCCCAATGACAGATGTTAGGCTGACTGGCCTTTAGTTTCCTGCTTTTTGTTTCCCTCCCTTCTTGAACAAGGACGTCACATTAGCGGTTTTCAAATCCGCCTCGACTCTCCTAGAATCCAATGAGTTCTAAAATATTTCGACCATGGCCTCTACTATCTCTGCAGCCACTTCCTTTAAAACCCTTGGATGCAGGCCATCAGGTCCTGACGACTCGTTTGCCTTTAGTCCTATTAGTTTGTCAATTACTTTGTCCCTCGTGATACAGACTGTTACAAGATCTTTCCTCCCATTAACTCCTTGCTTATCTGATATCTTTGGGATGTTTATTGTGTCCTCCACCATGAAGACCGATGCAAAATATTGGTTTAAATTATCTGCCATCCTGAGGGGTCTTGACAGAGTGGATGTGGAGAGGATGTTTTCTCCTGTGGGAGAATCTAGAACTAGGGGCCACTGTTTAAAAATAAGGGGTCGCTCATTTAAGACAGAGATGAGGAGAAATCTTTTCTCTGAGGGCTGAGTATCTTTGGAACACTCTCCCTCAAAAGGCGGTGGAAGCAGAATCTTTGAATAGTTTTGAGGCAGAGCTAGATAGATTCTTGATTAACAAGGGGGTGAAAGGTTATTGGAGTAGGCAGGAATGTGGGGTTGAGGTTACATTCGGATCAGCCATGATCTTATTGAACAGCAGAGCAGGCTCCGGGGCCTACTCCTACTCCTAATTCGTATGACCCTCAGGATCTTGTATGTTTCAATCGAGTTGCCTCTTACTCTTCTGAACTGCAGTGGATTTGAACCTAGACTGTTCAACCTTTCCTCATAAGACAACCTGCCCATTCCTGATATTAGTCTAGCAAACCTTCTCTGAACTACTTCTGACTCATTTACATCCTTCCTTAAATAAGAGACCAATACTATACACAGTACTCCAGATGTGGTCTCACCTATGCCTTGTACAACTGAAGCATAACCTCCCTTCTTTTGTATTCAACCCTCTCACAATAAATGACAACATTCTATCAGCTTTCCTAATTTGATGTACCTGCATACTAAATTTTTGCAATTCATGAACTAGGACACCCAGATTCCTCTGAATCTTAGAGATCTATAGCCTTTGTAGAATTATTTGAAAGTTCTGTAAAAAGTGAGTTGGGGGGAGATTTTTCCAGGTATGCATGCAGAAGAAAGTGGGACTGGAAGGGGGACGTGAGTGGTGCAGGACACAAGGAAGAGTTCAAAGATGACCCTACTTGTGATCAAGCCAATGGGAAAAGTAGACATGTGAAATGGCAAGTATGAGGGGGGCCACGGGTAGGACAGTGAGATCCGCTACGTTCAGAACAATTCTGAAGTCAATCTCAGAAAATCTGATGAATCCCTCTAACAAATCTGAAGATTCAAATTTGAGTTGAGATATTTAAGGAGTGCAGGATGGCACTGAGGTCAGAGAAGAGAGGGCAAGGTGAGTTTAGATGGATGTTCAAATCACAAAGACTGAGAAGTTGTTCAATGCAAGGATCAAGGAAAAGGGAGTGTGAGTGTGAAACTCACAAGGAGGCTTTGGTGGGCAGCAGCTAATGAAGATTTAAAAACACCGGCAAGAAAGACAGAATAAAGTAAAGTGCTCAAAAGGAAGAGAAGGTGCCAAGGGAATAATGGGACAGAGCAAAGAGGAAATTGATCAGAATGATGACAATTTCAGCAGGGGTGGTGGTGGAAGGCATAGCGACCTGGGAAGGCTTCAGTAAGGGACAAGGCATTGACATCAAGTTCCTTTCAAGGCCATTATTCACAGTATGGTCACAGCTAGCAAGGGCCTTGTTCGCAAGTGAACAGAGGTGTGGAGAGTGGTTATAATCAGCAAAGCTGAAGCAGTCAACATTGGGAAGCACGAACAAGGCAAGAAGGGGGCTGTAATCGCAGAAGGCAGAAGTAACAGTCTCGAGTCTTAAGAATGGAATTTGAACTGAACACTGTTGAGCTTTATTCTAATACTCATTGCCAAACTAGTTCTCCAGTTTAAAGATTTTGTGTACATTTGGACAACCTGACAGTTTAGAAAGCATGACTCTGTGATACTGAATTAATTCCATCCATCCCAAGGTTCTTGTCAGTCATGACTATTTTTAAGTATGGCTGAAAAGTCACATGGTGTAAAACGACACTAGCCAATAAGTCAGCTCTTTTATTGGATAGATTAAAATAAGCATCAAAATAGACACTGAATAAGCAGGTTATTACTGCTGCCATATTACACACAAGGCAGTTCAGTGTGTTGACTTTTGACTTGCAGTAACACAAACAAACAATGCTCCCTTACAGCAAATGTCTACATCTATGTAACAAATTATAAGGTAGTATCAGACTCAGTGCTACAAGAGAAATCACTGATTTTGAAAATGGAGGGTTAACCCACGTAGTCTGCAGCCATTAATGTAAAAATCATAAACTCACTCACAAAAGTAATCATGTTGTAATTGAACACTCAAGTTTGTCACTAGGGATTGGATGCTACTGTATCCCTGGTGAGGCCACAACCCTGATTCCTTTGCTTCTCTACTGAAACTGCCTTCCATTTAAGGTTATTTTTCTAGACTCATTTTCTCTACAAGACCTGGGCCCAACCAACTCCAGTTTTTCCTTTGTTACCCCAGAAAGAACCCAAACTTTATTTCTTCTCTAAGAACAACAGAAAGTGCTGGAAATACTCAGCAGGTCTGGCAGCGTGTGTGGAGAAATGAGTCCACGTTTTGAGTCCAATATGACTCAAGACCCGCTGGGTATTTCCAGCACTCGATTTCAGATTTCTAACAACCGTAGCATTTTGCTCTTATTTTATGTTTCTTCCCAGGTGATACAGCCTAAGTCCCACATCTCAAAAACTCTTTCTCCACAAGGGCTGTCTTCAATAATAACCACTGCGGCTCCCTGCTGACCACAACGGGAATTCTGCGTTGGACCGACTGCCGAGTAACCGCAGCCCATCTCATCCTCCAGAACTGCCCTGTCCAAAGTGACCCCCACACCCCCACCTCTCCCTCCCTCACATCCTCTCCCCCTCCTCCCCACAGGCCTGCTTCCAGCCCCAGATTTACACCCTCAGTGCCCGCCAGATCAAATCTCTCTTACAGGACTGCCTTCTCCCCACTCCCTCACCAAGTGATCCCAACCCGGCCGTTCCCTACAAAGCAACACCTCTTCCCAATGCCGGGAGGGGAGGGATTGGAGAGTCAAAGCTACCAGCAGGCCACCTTGTGTAGGTCCCCACTCCACTGGAGTGACCCATCCCGCTCTCTGACTAGGGCAGCCACCTCCTCGGGGCTGAGGGACAGCTCGATGGCGCCGTGCCGAGAGTGTGTACGTGCGGGACGTGCTGGGTGAGAGTGTGTGTGTGCGGGACCCCGGGGCTGTGAGGCGGCCCCGGTCCCTGCCGCTCCTTACCTTGACAGTGCTCAAGGATAAAGAGAAACTTTCATGGTAGTTGTGTTTAGTCCAGTCGTAAGAATCCCTTAACTCGGGGCGAGCACTGCGCTTTGCTTCTTTTATTCGTTTCTTAGCTTTGTGATTCATTTCCTAAACTCGGAACCACTGACTCCTACGCTACTAAAAAGCCGGCTCCGCCAGCCGCTGCCCCCACCCCGGGGTCTAGGTACAGGCTGTCGAGGAGTCGGGAGGTGGGGGGGTGGGAGGGGGGTTGGGGGGAGGAGGGAAAGCTTTCCAGAATCTTCACCCTCTCCCCGCACCGACCTGTCAATCAAACCGCAGAGGGGGAAGTCCGGCCCGCCCGCGGCGGAAGCTGCGCCCGATTGGTGAATCTGAATGCTCTGAAGAAGAGTCATGCGGACTCGGAGAGCTTTGGGCTCTTGTCTTTCCCCTCCACCGACCTGCTTGAGTTTTTGCAGCAGCTTTTGTTTTCGTTTTCAGATTCCCGGTATCCGCAGTGTTTTGCTTTTTTTAAATCTTTATGTGGTGAATCTGGGTCCGAGTCACTTTTTACAGCGCCGCGGCCACGCCCCCTCCCCTTGTCAGCCGACGTCTGTGAGGTCAGAGTTCATGCCGCCGACGTCATGAGCGGCCTGCCGCCGGTGAAACGTTTCGTGTTTGTGGACGAGCGGCCCAGCGATGGTGCTGAGCGGCTGGAGGTCTCCGTCCCCGAGGTGGCTGACTGACTTCTTGTAGAAGGAGATTAGAGCGCTGTGTCGGTAGCTTAGATAAGAGAAAGACGAGTTCAAATCGTGGTTTTATCGGTTAATTGAGTGCCTTTTCCCCTCATTGGAGGCCTTGAGCCAGCCTTTGGGAGAATAAGCCAATGGAAGGGCTGCCCGCTGCTGTCAGCGCCAATTCAAGCTACCTCTCGGCATGTGCCGTTCACCACCTGTGTTTCCCCCAAACCCCTCCAGTGGGACTGGGCTTGTTTTGGAGCTGGGAAATGTTGGCACTGACCTTTCTGGTTGAGCAGGGAGAGTGTTGAGAGCTGCAGTGTGTGTAGACACAGTCGAGGGACCGAGGGTGAATTCTCTCCCCTTCTCTGTGAAGCTGCTATAAGTCTCACACTTCAATGTTGTCCCGGGGAAGTTGCTGCATCGTTGAGACTCTCTCAGATGAGATGTTAAGCCAAGGCACCACGGTGTCCCCTCCTGTTTTAATGGATGTAAAATGATCCATTTTTGAAGACAGGCGTGGTCTCCTAGTTTAAGTTCCCCCAAAACGGGCCAATTGGACATATATCTCATGCCGTTTGTGTAACTTGGTGCAATTTGACGTCTGCACTTGTCAACAGAAAGAACTGACATTCTACTCGTGTTAGAAAAACAATTCGTTGGTTATAAAATGCTTTAGAATGTCCTGTGAAAGATACTATACAAAAGTAGATTTTCCTCCCTGAACTGTCACTGCCATCGGTGTTTTGTTACATTGAATGTTTTACATAAGAAATAGGGGCAGGAGTAGACCTTTGAGCCTGCTCTACCATTCAATGAGATCGCGATTTTTCTACTTCAAAACCATTTTCTCACACAATCCCCACATCCCTTGATGTTTTTAATTTGGAGAAATCTATCAAAACCAGTCTTGAACATACTCAACAATTGAACCTCCACAGCCCTTTGAGACAGTATTCCAAAGATTCACCATCCTCTGAGTGAAGAACTTTCTCCTCTTCTCAGTCCTAAATGGCCTGCCCCTTATTCTGAGACTGTGGCCCCCTGGCTGTAAAGCCCTTAGCCAGGGGAAACATCCTTCTTTCATCTACCCTATCGAGCCCTGTAAGAATTTTGTATGTTCGAATGAAATCGCCTCCCATTCTTCTAAACTCTCAACAATAAAAGCCCAGCCTATTTAATTTTTCCTCATAGGAATGTCCATCCATCTAAGGAATTAGTCTGGTGAATCTTTGTTCTATTACTACTATCGCAAGTATATCTTTCCTTTGGTAAGGAGAACAAAACTCCACTCATTACTCAAGTGTTGTCTCACCAAGTCTCTATAAGATTGCAGTAAGATATCTTTACTCCAATACTCAAATTCTCTTCTAATAAAGGCCAAAATACCATTTCCCACCTTAATTGTTTGCTGCACTTGCATGTTTGATATTTTTAGATGTGACAAGATATTAATCTTGGCTGAGTGTTAGCACTATTACCTTTAAATCTAAGGCATGGGCAATAAAAATTCTGGCCTAGCCAGTGGCACCCACGTGCCACAAAAGTAATTTTTAAAAATTGGAAGGCATAAGTTCAAGCCCGATTCTAGATTTGAACACCTAATCTAGGCTGCATTTCAAACTGAGCAAAAGCTGCATTGCCAGAGATCTAATTTTTGGTATGCAATAATAAGTCAAAGCCCTATTTGCCCTCTCAGGAGGAGGTGAAAGATTGTATAGCACTATTTGAAGAAGAGCAAGGGAGTTCTGGCCAAAATTTATCTCTCAACCAACTCAGTTAAATAGATTTTCAGCCATTTATTTCATTGCTGTTTGTGACACCTTGCTGCCTGAATTTTGACTAGCATGGTATCTAAGCTAGATACCTAGAACTAGATAGATTGTTAATGAGCAGGAGGTGAAAAGTTATCGGGGATGGCGGGAATGTGGTGTTGAGGTTACAATCGAATCAGCTATGATCTTATTGAATGGCAGAACAGTTTCAAAGTGCCAAGTGGTCTACTTGTGCTCCTAATTCGTATGTTCAAATATACTTCTCCGGCTGTGAAGTACTTTGGAACATCTTGAAGTTATGAAAGGTGATATATAAATACAAGTTGTTTCCTCCTTGTAAATAAAAGTTTCAAATTCGTTTAAAGTATATTCCTATGACCAATAATGCAATTCAGTTCAATATTGCAACTTAATTGCTGTTGAGTTCTTGCTTTGCTTCTGGACTTATTCACTACTGCTATTTCTGGCTTCCGCCATTTCCTTAATAATTCTTGGGTTCTGGCAAGGTTGGCATTTATTGCCACTGAGAAGGTGGTCGGTGAGCTACCCCCTTAAGTGCTGTAGTCTATATGGTGTAAGTGTTCCCATAATACCATTAGGTAAGAAGTTTCAGGGTTTTGACTCAGTGTAATGAAGGAACCATTATATATTTCCAAATCAGGATGTCGTGTAAGTCGGATGGGACTTGGTGATGAACATGTTGCATTGCATTTCCCTGAGACAGCAGTGCTGAAAGTGAGAATTCTTAATCCCAGCAGTTTTTGCAGCAGACCCCCAGAGCAGCACTGACTAGTTACTGTGTACAAATTCGGGGGATAGGGAGGCTTATACTGTAGGGAAGGAGGAGAGGTAAATGTCTGTTAGCGGAGAAGGTTGAAGGAGAAGAATGTTACTGTGTGAATTGATAAAGTTGGCTGTTAATGAAATTTAGCAATGGAGATTGCTAATACAATATTCACATTAATATTCCAATTTTGTGAAATTATGAAAAGTCAGTTTTTGCTATAATCTGCAATTTCCAATGACCCTAACAAAAGGAGCAGCTGCTGATAATATGCACCCCAATGAAGTATTTTTGCTTGTGCTGAGGAAGCTTCAGCACTGTACCTGAACATATTTTACTGGTTTTGTATCATAGGATGCAGTTACCACTGATCCATCAAAGGAGCCCATTACGTAGCTTTCCCATTTTAGAATCATTGTACGACATATTGTTCCTCTGAGTGAATGCTGTTTTTTTTGTTGATTTATGTGAGTGCAACATCAAAACTGGCAATTGGATAAATAAAATAATTTTATTTTGACAACAGAATTTCCTGAAAGATGCAATGTTATAACGTTACTGAATAACATAGTCCTGCAACAGATCAAATCATGAGGCTATTCCCACGTCATTTCTATCAGCAATACATACGAAGGAAACCAAATGTCTGGCCATGTAATCTGATTTTCGTTTCCTTAAGTACATTCCAGTCAGCTTCACAAATGAAAATAAAATTGTACTGTATTGCTTATTGAATCATTTAGCATTCCTGTATTATTATTTAAAATGTGTTAATTCCTAATTTAGGTTACATATTGTTCCAAAAAGGTAATACAATCCCACCTAGATATCATCTACATTTTGTGATTTTGTATAATTAATTCCATGAATTTTTTTTTTAAAGTTAAGCAATCTGTATAATAAACAAGAACTGGGGAATGAATCATGGAATACTACCCCACAGAAGGTCATTCAACCCATTGGATCTGCACCAACTCTTTTGAAGAGCATTTCAGTTAGTCCCACTCCCTTGCTCTTTCCCCATGTTCCTGCAATTTTTCTTCCTTCAAGATTTTATCCAATTTCCTTTTGAAAGTCACCACTGAATCCTGGAATAATTATGAATTGCTGCTATTCATTGATGGACGTACTATAAAACTTGTTGCTACATGTGCAATATAGATCAATGAAGAAAAACAAGTGAAGGATACAGTAACGTGACTTTCTGAACCAACCTGCTTGAACTTAATATTCTGTCCTCTCCCCTCCTCGTTAAAGAGTGCTGTGGGATCTTCTATGCCCTGAGAGGGTAGATGGGGATTTGGTTTTAACATCTCACCTGAAAGACTGCGTCAGAGATAATGCAGCACCTCCTCAGTACTGTCAATATTGTCAAGTTTCTGGAGTTGGGTTTGAATCCAATAATTTTCTGACTCAGGTGAGAATGTTAATATTAAATCACGGCTGATCAAGATAGTTCATTTGTTTTGAAGCGTAAGCACTGTTTGTGTAAGTAAAGACAATTTTCATACAAGATCCCATAAACAGAATTGAGAAGAATGATCCTTTGTCTTCTTCCCTATCTCCAACCTCTCTTTTCAAAGCTCTTGAACATGATGGCACCTCCCATAACGTCATGTTTGAATCTCTCCAATCTAGTTTCTGACATTGCCACAGCTCTAATGGCTGCCCAGGAAATGTTAAACAGAATAAAACCTACTCTATATCACTTGGGTAACTATACAGCTGACATTCCCCAATCACTCTCACTGAAGCCCGAGTAGACCCCATCACCTGATTCTCTACTGAAATGTCTCTAACTAAAGCCACAAATTACATCCACAGCAACTGATGCACAATTTCTCTTGACCTATCTTCAGTCTTTGACATGGTTGACCACACTGTTTCTCCTTTAATGTCTCTCCTTCATTGCCCAGTGAAGTGGAACTACTCTCGCCTGGTTCCTAGCTTACCAGTCTAGTTGGAGCTTACCTATCCAGAGAATCTCCTGCAATGGCTTTATTTCGTGTCCCTACAGTTATTTCTGGAGATCACTGACTCCATTGCCTAGCCATCGATTCCATCAGTATTTCTGTAACTTCCCAAAATTCTCCAAAAACTCCCTTCTCCAAATCTGGCCTCATGCATCCCCAATTTTCTGGCCCCCGTTGGCAGCTGTTGCTTCAACTGTCCAGGCCCTAAGCTCTGGAGCTCCCTATACAAACATCTGTACCTCACCACCTCTCTAAGATGCTGTTTAAATACTAGGTCTTTGACCAAATGTTTGATCACCAGTCCTAGGCCTGAATCTTGCGTCTAGGGTCTGAACCCCTATTTCTGACCCAGATCAGACAAAAAAATACAGTCACCTTTGAGAATCAGTGCAGAAACCACGCACCCTTTTTATGGCACTAGCTGTCATATTCTGTAAGTAAAGTGTTTAAATGTCCCAAAGCTTCTTTGAAAAGCTAAGGAGAGAAGGTAAATTAGGGGGTAGGATGACAGGGGTGATAAGGTGCAGATAGGTAGGATGGCAAAGGTGATAGGGTAGCAGGTGGGCAACTAGGTAGGGTGGTAGTTGGGTTGGGGGTAGGATGGCAGGTGGGTGACTGTGGAGTTGGGTCAGGAGGGGTCAAGGGGGGTGGGTCTACCCAGGCCTGATCAGGGGCTTCAGTGTGAGTGACTGGGGAGGGTCAGTTGTATGTTACCCAGGTGATTGAGACTAGGTTTTATTCTGTCTAACATTTCTTGGGCAACGACCCAGATAAGTAAGTCGGAACTGTCTGAAGTTCCCAACTCTAACCCAGTTTTTCGGAGTGTCCCAGAGAGCAGGGAGTTCAAACTTCCTGGGCAATTCCCACAAAGTCCTAGCAATGAAACTTCCAAGGGGTCTTGTAGTGCATTTTCCGGGGTACATCTGGTCTCCAACCTGCAAATATTCAGCAAGTTAGGCAGTACCTGTGAAGAGAGAGAGTTAGCATTTCAAGTTGATAACCTGTCATCAAATGTTTTTCTTTATGGTTCATCAATTTTTGTCTGATTAAGTTCCTGTGAAGTGTCTTGGGATGTTTTACCATGTTGAAGGTGCTATTTAAATGCAAGTTGTTGTTGCTTCCTCAGGTACTGGATCCCCAATATGGTATGTACATTTGGCCATGTGCTGTGGTTCTAGCACAATACATATGGTTTTACAGAAATACAGTAAGAGGAAAGGCCATTTTAGAGGTAAAATAAATTAATTTGATTTTGATAATAAAAGTATTTCAAAAACAGATAGAAAATAGGTGGAAACATCTGGGATAAATTAAGATACTTTTGTTAGAGAATTCCATGTCATTTTGCTTCATAAGAGGATAAGTGTGCTCGCTGCTGATCAAGACTGAAATCCCTTTTAAAATTGACAACTACAGAAGAAAAATTAAGTTTCTACTAAAAAGTTATCAAACCTGACAAATTCTAAGCCAGTCTCGCAAAAAGAATAAAAATAAGTATAACCTGTTGGCATTTTTTTTAAAAGTGTGCCAGTTGAATTTTTGAAACATCTTTATCCAACATTCAAGCAAGATTACATCAGAATTTTTAAAATTGAAAGTACAATTTTACCTTTTATTGAAGTATTGATATTGTGTAAAGATTAGTCCTATTACTCTTGCGTTTTTTGTCAACTCTTGCGCACCGTTAGGTTAATTGACATTTGCGAAAGATTTGATTCAGTTGTAAATAAAAAGCTGCAATACTTTTAAATCACAGAAAATTGAATCTTATTGTTTTCAAATCATTACATATATATCAATAAGGAATGGTGCAGGAATTAATTTTCTGTTTTCAGATTGGTGCTGGTGCAAGCCTACCTGGGATAGTGGCAGCAAAATGTGGTGGGAGAGTGATTTTATCGGATGGTGCGGAGATTCAGAATTGCTTGGATAACTGCCGCCTGAGTTGCCAGATTAATAACCTTGAGGATGTGTCTGTCATCGGTTTAACCTGGGGGCAAATATCTCCTGATCTAGTGCTGTTACCACAGATAGACATCATTCTGGGTTCTGATGTGTTTTATGAGCCTAAAGGTAAAGATTTAAATTTTGCAAAACCAGTCCTGTATTTCTGCTTGTCTTTATATTTTCTACTGACTGAATAATTTTAACTACTGATATATTTGTCCTGGAGGCAAAAGACACAAAGGATTTCACTGTCTATAACTTGGGTGTTCAGTAAGATGAAGGAGCATTATTAATTTCAATAGGAAGTTACGCTTCTCTTCATGGTTAACTGGAACATATTCTTAGGAGCAGGAGTAGGCCATTTGACCCTTCGAGCCTGCTCCAACATTCAGTAAGATCACGGCTGATATATATGGTTGTGGTCTCAACTCCACTTTCCTGTCTGCCCCTTATAACTGCATTGACTTTAACAACATGCACCTGCACCATGACAGGTACTGATGACTGCTGGACCAATCACCGCTTTATCCAATGTACCATCTCGGTCAACCTGCAAGCATCCTGCTTAAATGCCTCCTCCCAGTGCCAAGGAACTCCTTCCAAAGTCACAGTATAATTTTTTGTGCTTTGAAAGACATGATGGACAAGATCCTCACTGCATGGCAAATTCAAGAAAAATGCAAGAAAAAGCACCAATTTTTTTGATCTCACAAAAGCCTTCGACTGTGTCAACCACGAAGGCTTAAGGAGTATCCTCCTCAAATTTGCCTGCCCTCTGAAATTTGTCACTATTCTCCGTCTACGCTGCCATGACGTACAAGCTATGATCATCACCAATGAAACCGCCACAAACCCTGTGTAGAGTCAAAGAGATCTACAACACAGAAAAAGGCCCTTTGGCCCATTGAGTCAGTGCCGGTCAAACAAGTACCTAACTATTCTAATCCCATTTTCCAGCACTAGGCCCATAGCCTATAGAAAACTGGGGTCAAACAAGGCTGTATCATTACACCAACTTTCTCCTCCATTTTTCTTACTGAAACACTGCATCCCACCTCCAGCAAATTATCCATAGCTGTGAAGATAATCTACAGGACAGGAAACTGTTTCGACCTACGTTGCCATCAATCAAAAACCAAAATCACTCCAACCTCAGTCATAGAACTTCAATATGCAGATGGTGCTGGTATTGGTGCTCACTCAGAAACTGAGCTCCAGGTCATTATTGACTCTTTTTTCGAAGCATAATGCTTGGAAAACTAAGATCCTCTTCCAACCAGCACCCACAGCAAAACACTTCTCCCCCATCCCATCGATTAAGTTCAATGGCAAGATCCTGGTAAAGTTGAACCATTTTCCATATCTTGGGAGCCTCCTATCAACAAAGGCAGACAAAATTTGTCATTGCCTCCAATGGTCAGCTCAGTTTTCAGCTAATTGAGGAAGAGAGTATTTGAGGACTAGTATCTCAAACCCGAGGTTAAGGTCATGGTTTATCGGGCAGCAATGATCCCTAAGCTCCTTTATGCTTTGGAGACATGGACAACCTACAGCAGGCACCTCAAAGCACCAGAAAACTATCACTGGTTGTGTCTTCGCAAGATCATCCAAGAAAGGTGGACAGTAGCTCTCTCCAAAGCCAACTTGCCCAGCATCAAGGCATTAATTACTCAAAACCAATTCTGCTGGGCAAGACATGTCATTCATATGCCTTACACCAGAATCCTGAAGCAACTGCTCTTCTCGGAACTTGATCGTAGCAAGAGATTCCCTGAGAACAGCAGAAACATTTTAAGAATGTTCTCAAATCCTCCATGAAGAGGTCAATCATACCCGTCAACTCATGGGAGACCCCAGCTTGTGACCATTGCTCATTTGGGAAGGCACCAAACACAGTGAGAGATTTGGTTGGGAACGTGCATCTGGAGCGAAGTTGAAAAAGCCATTAGAAAACTGAAAAACAGCAAAGTCCCTGGAACAGATGGAATTCCTGCTGAAATTCTGAAACACAGATACATTCCTGGCAGGTTCTTCACAACCTCATATCCCTCATTTGGTAAGAGGAGCACATGCTGGGAAGCTGTGATGGCGGCGTGCACAACCTCAGCTACCCAAGCACCACCTGCCCCACACATGGTAGAGTCTGCAGATGGCACATTGGACTTATCAGCCATTTCAGAACCCATTGAACCAGAATGGAAGTCAGTCATCCTCATCTCAAATGAGTCCCTACAAAGACAAAGAATAATGTGCATTTATGCTGTGCCTTTAACACGCAAAAACATTCCTTGTGCTTTACCGAGGGAAGGATGAAAAGAAACATGCCAAGTTACGTTAGGACAGTTAGGAGAGATGACTGAAGGTGTTTGAAGGAAAAGGTGGCAAGGAAACAGCCATTGCGAGATTTGAACATTGAAAAGGAGTTTGTTTTCTAACCTCTCTCAAAATGGACCATATTGGCAAACCATCGTTCAATACAGTAATAGGAGACATTTAAAATGGTGTCCAAGAGTCTTGCACAATATATTTTTCCAAAAAGCAATAAATAAACACTAATGAGTCACCATAAGTTAATAAAGATATGAGGGAAAAAATGATGGTATGGAAAGGGAGACAGGGAGAATATGAAGAGACAAGCAGAGAAATAAAAAAAATACAGTTAGTAAGGTAGAGGAACAATGAAATTCAATTATCAAGAATTACAAAACAAAATAGTAAAAATATTCTACAGGCACACAACTAAAAAGTATGTTGGGATGAGAATTAGGTCACTAAAGCATGCTCAATGAAAATCACAGACAGCAATAATGAAATGGCAGAAATATTCAAGTTATTTTGCTTCAGTATTTATCAGGAAGGTGGATCTGGTTCGCATGAGAATGGAAGATGAGATTAGAAATGATATAAATTAAGAGGAGAAATATTTAATGAACCAATGAAATTCAAAGAGGACCAAATCTGTGTTAATTATATAGAAGTGTTTAATTGGATGCAGGTCATGGACACTAAGAGGGCATTTGAGTCCTTACAAATAGACATACAAAACTCTCATAATATAGTATCAATGCTTTTTTGTCCTAAAGATGTGAAAATTGGAATAAGCTCATTCAGCAGAAACTGGTGATTGAACCAGTGACATTCTTAGCCTCCAAGGCACAGATACTCATGTCAACAAGCTGAATAGCTGGAGCACAAAATTAAAATACTGTGGATACTTCAAATCTGATATAAAAACTGAAAATGCTGGTAATACTCAGTAGGTTTGGCAGCATCTGTGTATATCAGATGAAAGATCATCGACCTGAAACTTTCCATAGATGCTGCCAGACCGGCTGAATAATGAGTAGATTTGAGTGATGAGCATTATTACCTTTAGTATTTTTGCTTTTGTGTCTTTTTTTTTCCTGAAATGTAATTAAATTTGCCATAAAATCCAATGTGAAACTGCACCTTGTGATGACTTATTACTGTATGTCATTCAGCACCCCTTTTAAGTGTCTTTAATTAATTTTTTTTATAGACTTCGAGGATATATTAACAACTGTTTTTTACCTCATGCAAAAAAATCCACATATGCTTTTCTGGACCACTTATCAGGAACGCAGGTGAGTTTTTAATTACTGTAAGCACCTGAACAATATTTTTAATGCCTGGATGAGTGCAACTCCAACAACACTCAAAGTTCAACACCATCCAGGATAAAGCAGCCTGCTTGATTGGTACCCCATCAGCCTCCTTAAACTGTCACTCCTTCCACCACCAACATGCAGCGGTAGCAGTACATACCATCTACAAAATGCACTGCAGCAAGTCACCAAGGCTCCTCTTGACAGCATCTTCCAAACCCGTGACCTCTACCACCTAGAAGGACAAGGGCAGCAGATGCACTGGAACACCACCACCTTGAAGTTCCCCTCCAAGCCGCACATCATCCGGACTTGGAACTATATCGCTGTTGCTTCACTATTGCTTGGTCAGTCCTGGAACTCCCTAACAGCACTGTGGGTATATCTACACCACATGGACTGCAGTGGTTCAAGGTGGCTTCCCATCACCCACTCAAGGGCAATTAGGGATGGGCAATCACCAGCGATACCCACATCTCGTGAATGAATAAATTAAAAGGAACTTTCTGTATGTTTGACTGAAACACTATTGCCAAGTATAATTTTGAGTTGATTATTCCAACCTAATAAAGCAGCTTCAAGATTTATGGAATTGAGGCCTGCCAGTCTTGCCTGGCATCAGCATTCATTCTTCCCTTCATGTGCTAATTCCAACATTCATTGTCAGCTCATCTGTTATAAGGAAATATTGGCTGTCTAGCTGTGGCTTAAATGCAATAAGCTTCATAACTTATCACTCATCAACTCTATTGGAGATCTGAACTTTTATTTTTACGCTGCTTTCCATATCATCATAACATTTAACAAGAAATCAAGTACTTTTTAAGTATGGTACTTGCTCACTGTAGTAAGGTAGGCAATAATAGTAGCCAGTTTGCACAAATAAGTGTTTTTATTACAGATGTGTGACCAAACCAAAATATTGTAATTTTGTGATATTCCCCCCTTAGATCTATTTATTTGTAATTCTCAATTTGTCCATCTAAAACAAATAACAAGATTCAGTAAGACAATTGTGTTAGATGCTGATTAATTATGTTGAACTCCTAGATGATATTGTAAATGTAAGACAATAAATGGTTTGTCACAACAGGCTGAAATTTTTCATAGATGACTGCATTTATATTTTAACAGAACTAGTTGAATCTACCATGGTACTGCTCAGTCAAGGCAGTGCTTTTTCAGCTGAGGTATTGAATTGGAGAATAGGGTGAATTGCTTGTTGACATGCCAGAAAGTTTTTCTTAATTTTATTTACTAAAAAACTTGTATTTAAGCTAGTAACCGGTTACTCATGTGGAATACACAACACTTTAAATGCTCATTTTTGCTGATAAAACAATTTTTAGCTGTATTAGAACTGCACTCAAATCTTAAATATCTTTTATTGCACTTGGTCTATTGCCCAAGGACCATACCCTAAACTCTTATCAGGATCAACTTCCACTATTCCTATCATAACACAGACCAATTGGATATTATGCCTGATCTTCACTATTCTGATCGTGAACTCTATCCAATATATTACACAAACTTTTACTATCCCTTTTAACTTAATTATATTCAAACAAGTGTGGAAAAAAAAAACTTGGGTTTATAAGAAATATGTATTGCCTTGCTGTAAGAATTTTCCTTTAGTGTAACTTCTAAATTTCTCTTCCAGTGCTGACTGGTCAATCGAAGCATTGCTATACAAGTGGAATATGGAGTGTGTTCACATTCAACTAGAAACATTTAATGCAGATGAAGAATGCCTTGCTGGATCCAGTTTGCCTGGAAGTCACACTGTTCACATGATGATTATCACCAGAAGGACTGGTATTCCTTCAGTAACCTACAGCCAGTTCAGTGGCAAAATATAACAATGTTTTTCTCATTGGAAGTACCATTTTAGAAAGACTGCAATCTCCGTTGGTGCTATCATTTTTCCATTCAGAATTAATTACATGCACAGGGTTATACCGAAGGAAACCTTGTAAATATTCCAGTTAGACACCATATGTAGAAAATCTACTGTAGAAACATTTAGTTGAAGTATAGCTCTGCTGTTGAAAGTGTGGGGGGCATGGAAGATATAGGAATAAAAATGTAGAATTGTTTGGCTTAAAATCTTTTATAAAATACATTAATTAGCTTTTAAACCAATATTTCCTGATTATCCCTATTATTCTCCTGTCAAACCAGTGGAGAGGATATGATCCAAAACAAGTGCTTCATATTTATTTCTTGATGACTAGTGCTATTGGGTATTGATACTACAGCCTAGTCTTAACTCAGTTTAAAGATCATAAACAATTAAAAAAAATGCCTTTATAGGATGGTAGCGGCTTCCAAATCCCTGCTCCTTTCCTACCTTATCTCTGAATTCAAGCATATGAAGTGCTCTTTTTTCCTGATGCAACAGACTGTAATCTCAATGTCCAGTTACAAGAAACAATCTTATTTATCTTTGATTGATTTAAAGGTCTACCTACTCAGTGTGTGCTTTAACTGAGATACTTTATTACCCTCAAATTAGGAACAATGAAATTTTCACTTGAAGACAACAAAATAATGCATGTAAAAAGCATTTCCCCACGTATTCTCGGTTCTTAAAAGAGAGCATGCTAAATGCTTAAATTATGCAACTACAGTGTCTCATTGAAATAAACGGACATATTCCCAAAGTACAATGTGCTTCTCCCTATATTTAACAAAAGTGGCCAATAGGTGCTCATTTTGAATTGGTTGCAGTTTGTCATCAGTCTTGTCACTTGTTCCATTCGAAAGAGTAACTTCTGCAGCTTGGGAGTTCTGAGGTCAGTATGGAATCAGTTACACATTGTTCTAAACACATTCCCAGGAAAGTTGCCTAGGAATCAGTGCATTAGATAACACCACGGCACACATCATGCATAATGAGTTAACACGTAAGTAACCGTTTCCAAAAGTGCTGCAAATTTTGCATTTCTGGACAACTGTTTCTGAAGCACCTAGATATTAGGTACCTTGTTTTGATTAAAAAAAATTTTACTTAATTGATTGTAAAGTGTAGTTTACCTCAATGCCGGTTAGGAGACAGAAAAGCATTAACCATGGACACGGATTCAAGGTTTATATTGGTTATGCTGGTACTTCCACTCTTTCTAACATTATCTAGACTTACGAGGAACTGTGCACATTTGATGTGTAATTCCTTATCTCACGATTGTGCTTTCATTACTCTGTTGGACACCGCCTCATCTTCTGTGTTGTAAGGAAATTACTGCAAGTGTATTGTCAATGCACAGTATCAATTGAAAACACAGCCAAAGTAAAAATAACTTCCCCTGAAAGTGGACAGAGTGCCCAGTTCACCAGGGGAAACAAGGATTAATACAGGCTCTTTGAACAAGGGCATAAGAATCAAGATAAAAGCAAAAGAACTGCGGATGCTGGAAATCCAAAACAAAAATAAAAATACCTGGAAAAACTCAGGGTGTCTGGCAGCATCTGCGAAGAGGAACACAGTCAACGTTTCAAGTCTGTATGACTCTTCAACAGAACTAAGTAAAAATAGAAAAGAGGTGAAATATACCTGGTTTTGGGGGTGGTGGTGGGACAGGTAGACCTGGATAGAGGGCCAGTGACAGATGGAGATAGCCAAAAGATGTCATAGACAAAAGGACAAAGGTGTTGATATTATCTAAGGAGTAAACACCTTGTCAAACACCAGAAGAGAAATGGAAAGCAATGAAGGTGAACAAGGCAAAAGAGAGGTACGGAAATCCTGTCGGAGAGAAGAACAATACTTCTTCAAGGATCAGCTTGTCCCTGGTCTAGTGATGATCAGTAGAAGTGAATTATGGATCATTGCATTGTGATTGCAATTATCAATTTGATAATTTCTTGTCTGAAGATTGTTTCATGAACGCTTTTAACAAATACAATTTAAAAGTAGCTAGTTAATGTCCAGACATTTAACAATGCACTAAGAATTTTAGAAGCATCCTTTTTACAGTACTAAATGTAGCTATAATTGAACTTCAGTCATTCCAAACTCCACTTTGGGAGTTTTTGGAGAGGCTTTCGTACTCTGATCCAGTAATCATCATTAAAAAGTAGTCAAAATTAATAAGAATCTTGGATAAACTTGGAAACTCAGTAATTTCCCCCCCATTTCTTTTGTTAATCTTCCAGTACCCAAATTTATACAATGCATCCTGGAATAGCACTTTCACTTGCTCAAAAATGTACATGTCTAACTTTTTTCAGTTCTGATGAACTGTCACAGACCTGAAACATTAACTGTATCTCTCTCCACAGATGCTGCCAGACTGCATTTCCAGCAGTTTCTGTTTTTATTCTGTTTGTCTTGTGCAACTTTATTTTGACAGTTAAGTTTCACATTGTTAGGGCATGTCAAAATATTTGCTCAAAATGGAAACCACTGCTCAAACAAAAAAGTTAGACTATACTTTAACTGCAGAAAAAAAAGCATATACAACCTCTTAACGTGTCGTTGTCCCCCCCACCCCCGGCAACCTTCCCTATAGTACTAAGTTTTAACAATGTTTCACAATATTAAATAGTCACAACAACAGTACAGATTGAAAAAAATTAGTTTGCATTCAAAACACAATGTTCTATGCAGAAAATTTATACTCTTCCTTCAACTGGATACTTTAGTTGCTTCTTCCACCCAGGTTATAAGTCACTCAATTTATTTATGTCACTGAATCACAGCCTCAATTAAGTCCAGTCTTTGCAATCTGCTTAGCAATAATTTGGCTGGAACAGCATTCTCCTGTCAATCTAAGTAGTTCACAGAACAATTTATGGAGATATCCTCTGGCTGCATTAAGTGTGGCCCCTTTATGAATGAGCTAAGATGTCTCAGCTTTATAGAGTTCTACAGCCATCAATTACTAAATAAACTTTGCATGAAATTCAGACTACATACGTAAGCTCATGCAGGTTTGAAGTGCTACAAAGCTACAGGCTGCTACTGTGCACAGGCAATTTTGCTTGTCACCCAACATAAGTAACAAGTACAATATACTTTGGATTTAACAATGTCCAAGGTGGTCAAAGACAAATTATTCTATTGTTCAAAGAACTTACTTTCCTCTTTTAAGATTCATAATGAATAGGAGTAGGCCATTCAAGCCTACTCTATCATTCAGCTAATCTTCTACCTCAACTACTCTGTCCTACACTATTCCCAATATGAACCACTACTGAGTAATGATATTTGAAGTTACAATGCAGCTGTAAAAATGCAGGATTCAATTATCAAAAATGAAGCATTTTATTTGGAACTGACTCAGGCTAAACAAAACACATGCAATCCCTAATGCTTCAACTGCTCTAACAATGTTAAGAATGATTTTAAGCCTGTCCATTTAAATGGAAAACAGATGAGTGGGCAATTAAATGATTTACATGTCAACATACTACACTGATCCTGCCACCTACCATTTTAACTGCCATGAAGCCCACCTGAAGCCAACTGGATGCCCCTCTATATATGCCCAATATCACAGGCCTACAACTCCAAATTTAACTATAGCCCAAGAAGGGAAGCCATTGTGCTTTTCCCACCAATTTAAGACAGCAAGAATACCTGAGGCCAGTAGAGAAACAATTTCGGTTTAATGTTTTCATTGTGGAGCCAAGACTAGCAGCAATGTTCCCCAGACCCCACAAACTATCTCTGCTCAAGGCTCTACATTCTGTCCCGAAATCCAATCCCCATGACATACATCTGTCTGCATCAACCCAAATTTCTGCTCCTGCCCATTTGACACTTCCAGCTAGTTGCAGGCAGGTGAGGCCCCAGGTATAACAGTCCCTGGACCTCACACTGCTAATGTCTGGAAAGAGGGTTTGATGTTTTTGTGAAACTCCACCCACTCCTTGATTTGCACTCCTAGTTAAAATCAGGACTTTAATATCAATATACTGTTATCACAGTAGCAAGTTGAAGGAGATTATAAACACTTTTCCCAGTTAAGAAGCAGAACTAGAAGACTTGGGTTTCAGCTTTTACAATGTTAAGATGTAAATATTACTGCACAATACATATGACATTTCAATGAAACTATACATGTATGTACTCAATTTCTAACAAACGTGCTATAAGCACAACAGTCACAACTTGAACAAATAAGACAATTAGAAATTATGAGTAATTTTCAGGCCAATCATTTCTCAGTCACAAACAAGAATATCACCCTGAATTATCATTCAGTATATCTGATAACACTAATCAATGAGATCGTACATATTAGGACCCCTGCTAAAATACCTACCATGGTGTGGGAAGCATGAATCACCAATTTCCACCTAACCAAGTGAAAAATTCCAACCTATGCACTATTCTTTAAACTCTTAAAACTCCTGGTTTTAATATTCTTTTTGTCCAGAGGTATTGCCAACACAGTGCACCGCTGTTATTGTAAAATCCTTAAAGCAATTGTGTCCAAAAGACAATGATAAAAACATCTAATTCCATTATAAAATGTACAAAGTGGTTGCCAGCCCCATCCAGAATGTGGAGCATTTTCTATGTAATCATACTTTTAAAAAAATTACGAATGTCCAATATTACAAGGTCAATGAGCTACTGTTGTTATCTCCAAAAGTAGCAAGGCCTAAAGAGGTGGTTTGTTTAACACCTTCAGCTGGCATGAATTCCAGGGTTGCAAGATATTTTCACACCTCTGATGGTGCTATTTTTGCCAATTGTTTTATTCCCAGTTGTGCTATGGCAGTCACTTGGCAATACAAGCACTATGAGATCCACAGCACAAAGAACCCTATGCATCATTTGCAATGCAGCATCACTCGATCTGCATTTTTCCTTCTGTGGGAAACAGAATCAAATATAATTGATCCAGGCTCTAGACAAAGCTACATTTCCAGAATGCATTAAATGATCTGCTGAGCAAGGTGGCAAATTTTGATTTCTGACTGAAATCGGGAAGGGATCTACTTCAGACACCTGTATTTTGTGGTCCAAGCACAATTCCAAGGAAAACTAGATATATATATATTTTTTAAATTAAAATAAAACAGAATTTCCCAGTGCAGCAAAAATCAACAACAAACAATTATGCAAGAGATAAAGCTGTGTTTTTATAAATGGAAAAGAATTATTAATGGGAGGGCTTTGGACCAAGTTTCCAGCACACGAACACTGGATCCATTCATACAGCTACTACAAGATAAATTTGACAATCTTATGTAAACTTAAGCTTTACCAGAGATCTAATTATTTTCAGGGCAGGCAAACAGATATTTTTTAAATTTAGAGATCTTAAGATAAAGCACAGATTAAGCTATTAGTTACGGAACGTATAAAACTTAAGAATACACCCACACTAAAGATCTACAGTGGTTCAATAAAGCAACCACCATATCATGTCAATATCCCATGATCATGCTTAAAAAATGCTTTCTATATGGAGTATCAATAGTCATAAATAGAACAATTAACACCAAGAAAAAAATCTTTAATTAATTACAGAAATACAAGTTGTACAGGATTTTATGTACTGAAACAAATAAAACTGTTAATTACAATCAATTTCAAAATTAACAGCATTCTAAACAGTGTATTCCAAGTGTAAATGGATAAACCACATTACCAAGTACAAAAACAAGGTAGCTAAAGGTGCTTACTGCCTGCTCCATAATTTACACGCAGCCACGTCTCTGGAGGTGCAGCTGACAGGCATTTTACTGGACAGCCATATTTTCTGCACGTCAAGGCATCATTACAGGAGCAATCAGGAGAATACAGGACACAGCCAAGCACTCTGCACTGCACTGCAACACGCCACCTTACAGCTAACCCGCTTTACAGAACTGCTACACAACTGCGCCTAGTGCACAAAAATACATGAGACAATAAGATTAGTATTGGACTGAAAAAAAAACAAAAAGACATATGCAAAGTTGAAATTTAAAAGATAATTACTTCAGCGTACAGAAAAAAAATTACAAAACCTGGAAATACGTTCCATGCTTTTTACCTTATGTACAAATCCAAGCCAAAATGCATCTGAAGTCGAACATTTCACTAAATTGTAAGAAGTTTAAGTAATAGCAACACAGATGGCACATAACATATAATGAGCCTTCTCAGACACTAATTTTAATTGAAGACTTAAACTGACAAAACCTATTATAAACAATGATGTTATAATAACCTTTTAAGTAGATCACTGCTTATTTTAGGAAGGTGTCTCCATCACCTAAACAGAAGGCAAGAGATGATATTTCTTGCAAGGCATCTACCACGTAAATCTTCCAGCCATCCAGAATATCTGGAACAAAAAGAGAAGTTAAAAGTTAAAAATGTATATTCTATTTGACAACTGTAGAAAGTATCCAAAATAACCTTGTTTACTAGAACTGTAAAAGGTACATTTAGTCCACATAGGTGGCTCACCTGATAAACACCACAACCTTTCCCTCTGCTTTTAAAAACAGGATAATTAAATAATGAAAGTGCACTTTCCCCAAAGAGCACATTCCATTAAATTGATGTTTATAGAATTTTGGGGTCACATGGTATTGGATCTGAATAGTTAATGAAAAAATATTAAAAGATCCCACACCATTTAAACTCTCAAAGCTTGATTGTATACCTGACTGAAGATACAAGGTCACCTCTAAAACAGAAATTAAATTTGCCTTAATGTCAAGATGTTAGGACAAGAAACAGAAAAGCAGCTGGTGCTAAAAATTTTGCAAATGCTAAATGGAAAACAGATTAAAACAGTACTAGAAAGTTTGGGATTCAACATGAATAAAATTCTACATAAAAATATAAATATTTTAGTTCTCATTTCTGGAGCACAATGCAATTTAAGAACACAATCCAACATGAATTCTTCAGAAAGTACATTTTTCAATTTTGGTTCTGTGCACCTCCCAAATAAGTGCCAGAAAACAATTCTTCATAGCCCCACCTTCACTATCAAAGTGCTACAGTATTACCTATGAAGCCTAAAATTCTAAAAGACAACACAGGGAGTTAGATATTTTACTGCAATTTCAGTAATATTTCACTGCAAATAATTTGTTTTATTTTACACAGATCACAAGATTAATGTTAAATCTCAAAACAAATCTTGAAGTTAAATCACATCAACGTACTTTCTCAAGCAGAGAAAATGAAATGGATGCTGGTCCAAATCTTGGAATGCCCCAATGGTTTTATCACCAGGTTCAATGAAATGTTAGTCTGTAGTGCAGGTGTAGTTCCTGGTTATTTTACTTTCAGGACAAAATTTTACAATTGTAGCTGCTAACATTTAAATGCTATATAAAGCAGAGTTGATTTTATATAATCTATACTTGACTGCATTTTAATAGTAATATTAATCCAAGACCTCAACATTTATATTAATCCCACACTTGAAATTCAGGAGCTTGACGAAATACTCACCAGTTGCCTGGATGGATGCAGCCACAACAAAACTGAAGAAAAGTGGCACTATCCAAGACAAAGCAATCCTCTTGCTCAGCACCCTTGCCAGTGAACTCAATATCCATCCCTCCACCATCAGTGTATTGCGACTGCAGTACATATAATCCACAGGATGCAGTACATCAACTCACCAAGCTTACTCCAACAGCACCTACCTGCCACATGACCTCTACCACCCTGAAGAACACGAGAAGCAAAATCATGGATACATCATCATGATCCCCAAGACACAAATGGATTCTGAACTGGAACTAAAAATAGCTGTTCCTTCATCACTGTTGGGTGAAAGTCTGAATTCCCCACCCAACATCACTGGAGCATCACTGCTACTATTCTGTCATTCAACAAGGACTGTAGCAGCTGAAGGTGGTTCACCGCCACTTTCTCAGTGCAACTTGGGGGTAAATAATTGCAGCCTTGCCAAAATTAACGCAAGGGTATATTAAATCTTTGATTCTCAAATTTTAGATATCAAAATCTTTATGCCACACACTATATGGCAAGCTTTGAAACCATTACAGGTGATGGAAATTAGCTGACTCTGCCCAAAGAAAAATTTTACGTCCCACCTTACATAAAATTGTTCTGAGAAATTAACTCACATCTAATGACAATTTCAAATCTTATTTTGGATAGAAAATGTTTAGATGATCATAATGATGTGGAATCTGTTGTTATCACGGTAGCAAGATGCAACTTTACCATTAATTTTATGACATCTGAAGCAGCCGGCAATGTAGAAATGCAACAACAAAAAAAAACTTGCAACGTCAACCAACAAATTTTCCATTTTCCAAACATTTAAAATTTGAATAGATGAACTGCAAACAAAAATGTTAGTTAAAAATGAGAACCAAACTACTTCACTTCTGAAAGAGGCTCATTTTTCAACCCTGGGCATTTTATTTCCAAAAGGAATTATGTAACTGAAATAAGATAGTCTACTTTATCATGAAAGATTGAGAAAGCTTGAACTTTACCATTTGGTCATTAAAAGCAGCGTTTAAATTTGCAAAATATTGATGGGTATATTGGACCAAACAAATGAACTGAAAACTGATAGATCAAGAAAATGTGCATGGAAATATCTCATCTCGTGATTTTGGGGCTTCATGAGTGTCATTAAACTGCAGATTACTCTTGCTTAGCATTCAACTATCAGAGAACTTTGTTGGCAATATGCACTAAAGTTCCACTGCTGGATTAGAGTATTTGAGGATCGATTGGATCGTGGTTGCAGGCTGAAGCTAGATGCAAAAAAAGGATGGGTGGGGGTGGAGAACATGAGGAGAAAGTGCAGACTGTAAGTGAAGGTCTGACAGTGCAAGAAATGGAGCAAAGAAAGAGTGGAGGGGTAAAAAAATACACAAGGTGCTCAGAGCAGCTGTCGCCCGACTGTGAGATCAAATATGCCGCTGGAGCACAGGAGTTGCATTCAATGAAATGACATCGCCATATTTGCTATCCCTAGCATTAAGAGACTAGGCCCAGTGACACAGTAATCACTTTAACAAGGCCAATCAGATTTCTACAAATGAAGACAAGCTAATTTTAAAAATGCAAAACAAGAGATATTTTTAAGTTAGAAGGATGGAAAGGTCCACTTACAACGATTGTTTTCATACCTATCCAGTTATGGAAACTCAGGACAATAATGTACAAGAATGAAGGGTTCAAAGACATACACGATGTAATAGGCAAAAAGTTAAACTTAACGGAGACTGGAGGACACATCATTCTAACGAAATTGATCTTTGCTTGCTGCCCTCTGTACTTATGCAGGTACAACTAAGTTAGTAGGCAGCAGAGAAGTCTTATTCATAGAAGTTAACGACGACTCTTGGAAAAAGGAAACGGGTGGAAAAGCAAAGTTGAAGACAAGGCACATACTGGCATAGCCTAGTTTTACTCTGCAGATGGGTGCCAAAAAAACAATCCATTGTAATATTACATCAAGTTATTTTTCCCCCAAGGCCAGATGCATAATTTGAAAATAATACTGCAATTAGAAAAATAAAACTCCCACATGATCAAGATCTACTTGAATCACTTGAAGTGTCCGTTTTATAGTGGCTTCAACAAATTGGATAGCACAGGTTAAAAAAATTGGAGGAAGTGGTCAAATTCTCATTCTGTTCAATGCAACTAATGACCTCAGTCTCAAACATGAACCATTGTTTTCTCTCTTCAGATGCTAACAGCTTTGCTATGCAATTCTAATATTTTCTGGCTTTGCTTGAGCTTTTTTGAGAATCATACTTATCTCCGGAACAGCATTTACCAACCATTAAGCTTCAAACAGCAAGGCTCTTCGCGAGATGAAATTGAGTGCACAGGACTCTCAAATTCTCCAAAGTCCCTAAAGCATAGAGGAACCAGCAGCATATATCGTTTTTTGGTTCAACCACCACATTCTCAGTGTTTATATCATTACCTCTTTAAAGAAATAGAATTAATTACCATATTTCCTGACTTCCTATTTCTGCTGCTGTGCAAACACGAATGTGGATGATAAACTAAGGAAATGGTTTGAAAAAGTTACTGTGCCTGAAGTGTGAAGGAGCCAAATTATCAGAAGAGGCAGCATCTTGGCATCATGACTTCAGCAACTCTGCAATTTCAACTGTTTGTTCATTCAGCTCTCACACTGCTGGGCACAGCAACTCCTCCAGGCCAGTACCCCTGCTAAATAGGAAAAAATGCAAGTTAAGGTAAACAATTCCTCGTAAACAATTTTCATAAAAGCAAGGATTTTCTCTCGAGATTTTTTTCTTTCTTATTGATGCACATTGAGGGAGGGGAGGTTTGAATAATGAGGCAATTACCAGCATCACACTGCCTCTGGACCCAATATTTTCCAGCTGGAGCTCCTTGCAAATTCAGTCAATACCTCCAGTCTCAAGAGGCAATTACACAATTTTTGTTCCTGGTTGCTGATCCAAAGTGAAGTCATCAACTCTCAAATGATGGCATACACAGGACTAGTCAATTTGCAGTATTATTTACTAACTGCCCGTGTTGAATTGGCATTCAGGGATGAAAGTTTTAGTTGCATGAACAGTAGCAAACAGATAAACAATGCAAAGGTTTTAACCGCATAAAACTGGTAGTTGGGGGAAAATGTCTTCCAATGACAAATTCCACTGCAAGTTAAGGACTAAAGGAGTCTGCATTGAGACTTTTCCCATCGGTTACACAGTAGTTTAATGCAACTCTTAAAACAAATTATCTAGATATGCCAGTTCTATGTTTTCCAAAAAACCATAAGTGTGTTTTATTATCCAATATAAAAGATACTAAAAATAATTCCACCACTTTTGTGTATTTACTTACTTTGGTGCAATTTACCGCTTTTTTATGGTGATTCAATTCCATCTTTCTGTGGAGATCTTGAATAAATGGGGGTTCTAGACCTGGATTTCGACTTTGACCCTTGAGACATCTGAGATCCGCTTCTAGACCTTGTCCTCGATCTGGACCGAGATCTTGACTTTGATTTAGACTTTGACTTGGACCTTGATCTTTCAACAGATCTAGATTTTGAACGGGTTCTAGATCGAGAATATGATCGAGACCTGGACCTGCTGTAGCGAGATCTTGATCTAGTTCGGCTTCTGGATCTTGTACGAGATCGACGTCGTCTTCTAGGACTAAGAGAAAAAGATACTTTTAACGAGCCAATTAAGTGGAAAAAACAAGCAAAAGGCATATAAAACCCACTGATAAGTAGGCACAAAACTATTGTTTTGCAAATTTCACTCTCCTTACGCCGCTTACATTGTACACAAGTTAAAGATGACAGTTTAAGGCAACTGTTCCCTTTGGAGCTCTATTTCCAAAGGGAACAGTTGCCTTAAACTGTCATCTTTAACTTGTGTACATGGTTCACAAGTATTGGTTAAGAAACGTAACCATGGGGCAATGCAGATGAGGACAAACCTTCGACTGAAATCCACATGTGCGCACTTTCCAACAGCCACTGCAAGTTATTTATCAGCATCTTTCCAGCTTGACTTCAGCTGAACTCATGAAACTCAACATAATACAAAGCTTTCCACTCCACCTGACCAGTAAATCAAGGCACACAAGGAAATTGAGACAGGAAAGCTAATAAGTCGCAATCAGGTAGTCTAGTCATAGACTTTTCCCATTTGACTACGATTTAATTATTGAATGCAACATCATGCCTGTAATTCGCAGATGCCAGCAAACTGAATAGTCAAGCCAAATAATCTCCCAAAAAGGAAAAGAATATAGCACACTCAGACAAACACGGTCATTCATACACTAAACAAGGGCTGAAATGGCCTGGAAATAAACCACCCCTGCACCAGGGACTTGCACAGATTGAAGAAGTACATTGTTCTGTGGAAACGTGATGAGCATTTTTCCAAAAAAATTTTATGTAACCAAACAAACGGAATTACAGCAAAAACACAAGATATGCTTCAGAAAACATGTCTATAAATCCCATTAGAAACTCAAAAGAAATCGCCATTATTGTATCATAGGTTTTTTAAGGGTCAAGCTCAATCTCCGAAAAATATCCATTACATCTATTTGCAATTAACCTCAATTGTCTCTATAATATTCAATAAAGACAAAAAAAAGTGCCACCTGCTGTCTGCCATAACTCCTCTTTTCAAATGTTGTAATTGCTAAACCATGAGTAAACGAAAAAACACTTTTAACCACGAAGTCCAAATGCACTGTTCGTTCACAGATACCACAAAATCCTTTTACGGCCAGGCTCAATGAGCACATCCTTATCGTGAGAACTGCAACAAAAGAGTCAACTTCTAATAACCGTCTAGAGCCTGTGAAAACAGAGCCTCCCTCAGTGCGATATCTATTAGCTGGCACTACAAAAAAAAAGGTTAAAAGGAAAATGTGTATTTACTAGAGACAAGAGAGAAAAAAAAACTATAGTTACGTAAAAAAAAAACCCTACCAGCCTTTTGGTTTCAAGTTAAACCAAAATGATTGTCTTTTGTAGGTAAATTTATTTGGACTCGCTGAATGTGCACTAAGTTGAAGTCGATCTCTGCCCTCAGCCTGAAGCAAACACTGACCACCCCTAGATTTTTAGCTAATGGCCGACCTTAAAAAAACTTTATTGAGGAGTGAAAGCCGATGCAGGGGCTTTAGTAAATATTCAGTTTGTCTCAGAAAATTCGGGAAAATAAAGGTGCTTCCCCCCTCTTCCTCCCCTTCACTAACCTGCGGCTTCTCCTGCCGTAAGCGCCGCCATACCGGCGGGACGAGCCTCCTCTCCGGTGGGATTCGGCCGGGCGGCCGTAGCGCGCCATCTGCACCCTCAGTTCCCTGCCGTCCAGCACTGCGCCGTCCATGGCGTCGATGGCATCCTCGGCGTCCCGCTTGTCGTGGAAGCGGACGAAGGCGAAGCCGCGGCTCTCCCGGGTGAAGCGGTCCCGGGGGATGTAAACGTCGCCCACTTTGCCGTACTTCTCAAACACGCGCTTCAGCGTCTCAGGCGACGTGCGGTAAGTCAGGTTGTCCACCTTCAGCGAAGTCATCCCCTCGATATCGGGCGGCATTCGACCGTAACTCATCGCTAATCGGCCTTGGTTTCGGCAGGTTAAAGGGGAAATATGTCGACACTGGATCGGTGTGAAACCCGCCACAAACCACCGCCTAATCCAGTGACAATCACAAGATGGCGCCCGCCTGACCCGGAAACACACCCTCACTTGGAGAAAAAACTGAACAAATTACATTTATATCAACTATAAAGAATCTGTACCGTACACCCCTCATTTTACTATCCACCCCCTTAATTTCTGTAAATATTTTTTCATAGTCGACTCAGGAAATAAATCCTTCAAGCCGCGGCGCCTCCTGGGAATTGTAGTTCTCCCCGCTTCAGGGCAAACTAAAACAGTATTTTGTCTTTATCTTCAGGTCAAACTGCTAGTTATTCTCGAAAACACGTTTCTTCGTGTCAACCACGTAAAACATGGCGTTCATTGTCGAGCGGGAAATCGCTCGCCATAGCGTTACATACGACTTTTGCACACTGATCGAAATCGGCTTGACCGGAAAATTTCGAATGCTAAGGTTCATTTGAATTATGCCCTTTCCGGTGGGAGGCGGCTGTTTGTGGTTGTGAACCTATGTCAGAACATAGAGTGAGGGGAGGGAGAGGCTGAGGGGGAGAGTGACTGGAGACAGTGTGAGTGAGTGAGGAGGGGGATGAGAGAGAGTGAGAGTTGAGAGAGAGTGAGAGGAGGGGGGTGAGTGAGTGAGAGTGAGAGGAGGGGGGTGAGTGAGTGAGAGAGAGTAAGAGGAGGGGGTGAGTGAGTGAGAGAGAGTGAGAGGAGGGAGTGAGTGAGTGAGAGAGAGTGAGAGGAGGGGGGTGAGTGAGTGAGAGAGAGAGTGAGAGGAGGGGGGTGAGTGAGTGAGAGAGAGAGTGAGAGGAGGGGGTGAGTGAGTGAGAGAGAGTGAGGAGAGGGGTGAGTGAGTGAGAGAGAGAGTGAGAGGAGGGGGTGAGTGAGTGAGAGAGAGATTGAGAGGAGTGGGGTGAGAGAGAGAGTGAGAGGAGGGGGTGAGTGAGTGAGAGAGAGAGAGAGGAGGGGGTTGAGTGAGTGAGAGAGAGAGTGAGAGGAGGGGGTGAGTGAGTGAGAGAGAGAGAGAGTGAGAGGAGGGGGTGAGTGAGTGAGAGAGAGAGTGAGAGGAGGGGGTGAGTGAGTGAGAGAGAGAGTGAGAGGAGGGGGTGAGTGAGTGAGAGAGAGAGTGAGAGGAGGGGGTGAGTGAGAGAGAGAGTGAGAGGAGGGGGTGAGTGAGAGAGAGAGTGAGAGGAGGAGGGGGTGAGAGAGAGTGAGAGGAGGAGGGGGTGAGAGAGAGTGAGAGGAGGAGGGGGTGAGAGAGAGTGAGAGGAGGAGGGGGTGAGAGAGAGTGAGAGGAGGAGGGGGTGAGAGAGAGTGAGAGGAGGAGGGGGTGAGAGAGAGTGAGAGGAGGAGGGGGTGAGAGAGAGTGAGAGGAGGAGGGGGTGAGAGAGAGTGAGAGGAGGAGGGGGTGAGAGAGAGTGAGAGGAGGAGGGGGTGAGAGAGAGTGAGAGGAGGAGGGGGTGAGAGAGTGAGAGGAGGAGGGGGTGAGAGAGAGTGAGAGGAGGAGGGGGTGAGAGAGAGTGCGAGGAGGAGGGGGTGAGAGAGAGTGCGAGGAGGAGGAGGGGGTTGAGAGAGTGAGTGTGGGGAGAGGGGTGAGAGAAAGAGGGAGGGAGAGTCCTTATAGCAATCCAACGCCTGGAATTAGGATGAGTATTGTTTTGAAGATTGTTAGTGACAAAAGTGAGACTTAAGATACATTATTACCTAGAAAAGCAGCCTGACAAGCTGGACATTGAACAATGATGGCAAAAGGAACAAAACTCATGAATGTCATAATTTTGGGCTTCAGCTTTATGTTAGTTTTCAGCGCCTTTCAAACCTGTGGCAACATTGAAGTAAGTGCTTGTTCCTGTGCCTGAATCCAGGGTGCTTCCATAATTTTATTTAATGGTGGAAGGGATTAGTAGACTTTACATTTTCTGAAAGTATTTTGTTGTAATATGATAGAAACTTTCAATACAAACTTAATATCTCATTGTCCTTAAAAATCTTTGTGTGGAAATAGGTAGTTTATACGATGTTTAAATGAGTTCAACAGTGAAAATTCCTCTGTAGGTTTAGAACTGAGAAAGTAGGCTAAATGCAGATTGTGTGGCCCCAATCTGAAGTTTGTAAGATCAGTATTTTCTTTGTGTAAAATTATCTGTTGTATTTTCAGGTTGGGAAGAGTTAAGAGTAAAATTGTAATTCAAGTTTTTTTTAAAAATGAAGCCTTCTAATTACATCTGAGTTTACCCAATTTAGCACATGATTCCATCAAAGTCCATGTTCTTGTGTGAACTTTGACACACTATTAGTAGATTGCTCAGCTTATCAAGCTGATATCCACACATCAGCAGGTTCCAGCAGGGGTGACTAGATTGTGATCAGAAACAAAACCACTCATTTCCTCCTCGTCACTACAGACATGTTGAGGGCAATTGTGGAGTCTTCATTCTGTCCTTGTACAATGAATGGTTCAAGTATAGTTTCAGAAATATATTTTAATAAGTTAACCAGTAAAGGCACTGCAGTTGAATGGAAAGTGTGTGTGTTTATATCCCTCAGAGCTTGTGGTTCCCCCCAGATAAGCTCAAACCCAGTGTCCGTCCCCGGAAAAGAACTGCTTTAAGTTATTTACAACAGTACTTTCAAACTCCCTATTGTCCTGCCTTTAACGCTCTGATCACTACTATACTTATGCAGCAGCTGACATACTCAGTCACTCCTCACCTTGGCCTGTGATACCATTAACCCCAGTAAAACCTTTACTCTCTCCCATCCTTTGTTTCACTAAATCCAAGCAGTATGTAAAATACTTTGTATGCATTTAAACATAGGATTTGATTAATGTTGTATGATAGGTTTTCATTTATAAATAGCTTGCAGACTTGTATTAAAGCTAGAAATTAAATGGTTGAAATTGTTCATTCCCAGCATTCTTCAAGTTATGGGTGACATTTAACAATCAAGCTTTGTCAGCAAGGAGAGTTTTTTTGTCAGCATGGAATGGTTAACAAGGTGTCAATGGTGTTCTAGATGATAGGGTAGCCTATGTCACAAATAAACAAGTCAATGATGAAGCCGATTACAGTTAAGTTAGAAAACTGAAATGCAACACAATTTTAAGGGATGTCTGTGAGTGACTAGAGGTTCGTAAAGATCTTGAGCCTTCTTTCACAATTCTTAGAGAGCAACGTAAGTGGAAAAATTCGACAAAGATTACATTCTCTACCCAGAGCAGAAGCAGATAATAATGTTGATTTCTCTGTTTGACTATTGCTTTAGACTTTGTATGTGTCAAGACTTGGTCAAACTTGATGAAGATTATTTGCAACCAAAAATTAGTGTCAAATCCAAGAACCTTATAGGTGCACACTTGAAAGCATATGGCAGACACTAGACCTGGCTGGACCACATTAAGCACTATTTGGCCCTATGCATTTCTGCCAAACTGCTCACTACTCTATGACTATCCTGGAATTCAAAGAGAACCCCTGGGCTTCTTTTCTCCGCCACTGTCTGTCTCCTTAAACCCCTCTTCTTCCAACATGCCTTCTAACAACAACTGTGAGGAGCTCATAGATTTCATTGCCACTAAAATTGAGACCAACCTTTCAGCTGTAATCTTGCTTACCAAGCCAAGGTTTCTCCCCCACCGATCTAGCTCTGAATTTGCATCTTCTTCATATCTCTCCTCATACCCTCTCCAAGCTCTTCAGCATCTTGAAGTCCACCTCCTGTTCTCGTGATCCTACCCCCACTAAATTGCCAAACACCTAGCTCCCGTCTCTGTTCCGCATGATAGCTAATGTGCCCCTGCTGTTCAAAGCTCATCCAAAACTACTGCCTATATCCTAACCCACAACTTCATTACTGTATCCTCTCTGGTCTGCAGTGACTTTCGCTCCACCAATGCCTTGATTTTTAAAACCTTAGCCATGTGTTCAAATTCCTCCATGACCTTGCCCTTCTCACTCTTTGTGACCTCCTCCAGCCTTACAACCTTTCAAGAACTCCAACTCTAGCCTCTTCTGCATCCGCCAACTCCATTCACACCAACATTTGTAGCTGTGCCTTCAGCTATATGAGACCAAGTTCTCGAATTCCATCCCTCAACCTTTCTACTTTTCTCTCCTTATAAGGGTGTTCATTGAAACTTTCCCCTTTACCCAAGGTTTTAGTCACTCATTGGTGTATCCTCCTTTGACTTGGTGTCAATTTTTGTCTAATTTATGGTCTTGTGAAGTGCCTGGGAACTTTTTCCAACTTTAAAGGTACCATATAAATGTAAATTGTATCAGTGATTCTTCTCAAATTTAAAGTATGTGATAAGTTTCTGTTACTGGAAAGTGAAGGTTAAGCATCATTAAGATTGTTGAGGGATAAAATTCGTGATAAACATGGGCTGGATCATACAGTTGTGTTAACTTTCACAAAGTTGTTGGCAAAATTAAGCAATAGAAGTGACATTTTAAAAAATATGTATAGGTGTGTGTATGTTGTGAGGACCCTGTATGAAATAAACTTGATCGTCTCAATTCAGGCTCTCGTGCAAGTCCATACCATGATGCTTATCAAGTTTGACCGTAAGGGCAGCTGGTTTGAGAAATAGGAAAAACTGGTCTGATTATATGTCTTATAGTGTATCTGACTTGTAAGTGCTTCTTTGTGTGCCAAAAATGAAGTGTTCACCAGTTGAGCACTGGCACCCTTCACCTACTGGGAAAGGAGTTTAGCAGAAAAGACGGTGGTGGACGATGGCAGACGTTTAAGAAAATAGTTCATGACTCACAACAAAGATATGGCTTCATGAATGGGAAATCATGCCTGGCAAATTTATTAGAATTGTTTGAGGAGGTAATAAGCAGGATAGATAAAGGGGAACCCGTGGATGTAATATATTTGGATTTCCAAAAGGCGTTTGATAAGGTATTGCACATGGGCTCTTATCTTATTAAGTAGCCTTATGGTGTTGGGGGTAGTATATTAGCATGGATAGAGGTTTGGCTAACTAATAGAAGACAGAGCGTTGGGGTAACGTAGGCATTTTCAGGATGGCAGCCTGTAATTAGTGGAGTGCCACAGGGATCAGTGCTCGGGCCACAATTATTTATAATATATATTAATGACTTGGATGAGGGAAGTGAATGTACTATTGTCAAGTTTGCGGGTGACACAAAAATAGATGGGAAGGCAAGTGGTGAGGATGACACAAAGAGTCTATAGAGGGATATAGACAGGTTAAGTGAGTAGACAAAAACTTGGCTGATGGAATATAATGTGGGAAAATGAGAGGTTATGCACTTTGGTAGGAAGAATAGAGGAGCTGGATATTATTTCAATGGAGAAAGACTGGAGAAGGCTGCAGCACAGAGGGATTGGGAGTTCTCATGCATGAATCCCAAAAAGCTAACATACAAGTTCAGGTAATAGGGATGGCAAATGGAATGGAGTATGAAAATAGTGAATTCTTGCTAAAACTATACAAGGCATTAGTTAGACTGCACTGAGAATACTGTAAGCAGTTTTGGTCTCCTTATCTAAGGAAAGATATACTGGCACTGGAGGTAGTCCAGAGAAGGTTCACTAGGTTGATCCCAGGTATAGAGGGATTTTATTATGAGGAGAGTTGAGTCAGTTGGGCCTGTTCTCATTGGAGTTTAGAAGAATGAGAGGCGACCTTATTGAAACATATAAGATTCTTAGGGGGCTTGACAGGGTAGATGCTGAGAGTTTGTTTACCCTTGTGGGAGAGTTTAGGACCAGAGGGCATAATCTCAGAGTAAGGTATCATCCATTTAAGACCAATGAGGAGGAATTTCTTCTCTGAGGGTGAATGAATCTGTGGAATTCTTTACTGCAGAGGGCTGTAGAGGCTGGGTTGTTAAGTATATTCAAGGCTGAAATTTCTAATCAATAAGGGAATTGAGGGTTCTGGGGAAAAGGCAGGAAAGTGGAGTTGAGGATTATCAGGTCAGCCTACTTATGCTCCTACGCCTTATGGTCTTATAGATTTGAAAAACACTTTTAATTCATGACTTTTGAATTTATTGAGTGGATTGAACTTGTAATTTGATTGAAAACTCTGAGTGTCGAGACTAAATTCAAACCTGCATTGGTATATGTCAGGTTATACCCCTGAACTGAATGAATTAATGCATGGCCATGGAGGTCATTATTTGCAATTTGAGACTGATTTCAGCAACTGGTCAAATGAGGCTGGGTAAAATCCCATTTCAAGCAAATAACCAATCTCCAACAGAACAACTTGAAAAATACATCTAATTATGTGTAGACTGATGTAACCAGCCAACTTCAGGTATCATTATGTCACCAAAGTGTTTATCCATGGTTACATTGGCCACTGTCCTTGTTTGAGAAGCTTAAGTCCTCAAAGTCTCTGCTTTGTCATGTTCATCTCTAACACGGTTGCTCTGAGTCACCGCAGTAACTTGTAAAAGATGAGCATATGCTGAAGATTGATTGTGTAGAATATCTTGTTCTTCTATTAAAGTAACATTGATTTTTATTTGACAGCAAACAGTCATCAAGAGCATCAACAGTACCCGGTTTCAAGGAAGTGGATATACCAGGTGTTTCTTTGTTTATCTTCCTCTGTGTAATGATATTGTATGGAGACTGCAATATTATGCTGAAATGTCATGTCTTGCAAATGCCTTAATAGAGCTACACAGTTTTGTAATATAACACAATATGTTTACACATAACCATTTATCTGCAGTTAAGAGGCCAGAAAAAGTTCATAATTTGTGTATAATTTAAATTTTTTTATACATATTATTATTCCAACTGATGTAGATTAGGATATAGTTATATCCAGCATTTTGTTGTGCTAACACTGCTTTTATTTCTCTTGTAGCTTGGCTATAATCTATACTGTATTTTCTGCCTCGAATCTTTTGACTCCATCAATTGTTGCTCTTTTGGGAGCTCGACTTTCTATGTTCATTTCTGGATTAGTTTACAGGTAAGATAAACAAGTAACAAGTTCACTTTCTTGTATTGTTATTTTCTCCTGCATTTTCAGAAATTATTTTCCTATGTACCATTTGTATCTAACACAAGTAAACAAGTTAAGAATATTTTCATCTTAGAAATAAGAACATGAATTGACCATACAGCTCTTTGAGCTTGTTCTGCCATTCAGTAAAACCATGGTTGATTTTCTACCTCAGCTCCATTTTCCCATCTGCTTTCCATATCCCTTAATCCCCTAGAACCCAAAGTTATCTATCTCACTGTCCTCTGGGGTAGAAAATCCCAAAGATTCACAGCTCACTGAGTAAAGCCCATTTCAGGCCTAAATGGTTGACCCTTCATTCTCAGACTGTGACCCCATGTTCTAGCTTTCCCAACCAGGTGAAATAATCTGAGTTGACGTTTCGAGTCCTCATGACCCTTCGACAGAACTTGAGTTCGAGTCCAGGAAAGAGCTGAAATATAAGCTGGTTTAAGGTGTGTGTGTGGGGGGCGGAGAGATAGAGAGACAGAGAGGTGGAGGGGGTTGGTGTGGTTGTAGGGACAAACAAGCAGTGATAGAAGCAAAAAAAAAACAAAAAAAAAAACAAAAAAACTGCGGATGCTGGAAATCCAAAACAAAAACAGAATTACCTGGAAAAACTCAGCAGGTCTGGCAGCATCGGCGGAGAAGAAAAGAGTTGACGTTTCGAGTCCTCATGACCCTTGCAGATCATCAAAAGATGTCAACCACAATAGTACAATAGAACACATAGGTGTTAAAGTTAAAGTTGGTGATATTATCTAAACGAATGTGCTAATTAAGAATGGATGGTAGGGCACTCAAGGTATAGCTCTAGTGGGTTTTTTTTTTTATTTTTTTTTTATATTTTTTTTATATAATGGAAATAGGTGGGAAAAGGAAAATCTTTATAATTTATTGGGAAAAAAAAAGAGGAAGGGGGAAACAGAAAGGGGGTGGGGATGGGGGAGGGAGCTCACGACCTAAAGTTGTTGAATTCAATATTCAGTCCGGAAGGCTGTAAAGTCCCTAGTCGGAAGATGAGGTGTTGTTCCTCCAGTTTGCGTTGGGCTTCACTGGAACAATGCAGCAAGCCAAGGACAGACATGTGGGCAAGAGAGCAGGGTGGAGTGTTAAAATGGCAAGCGACAGGGAGGTTTGGGTCATTCTTGCGGACAGACCGCAGGTGTTCTGCAAAGCGGTCGCCCAGTTTACGTTTGGTCTCTCCAATGTAGAGGAGACCACATTGGGAGCAACGAATGCAGTAGACTAAGTTGGGGGAAATGCAAGTGAAATGCTGCTTCACTTGAAAGGAGTGTTTGGGTCCTTGGACGGTGAGGAGAGAGGAAGTGAAGGGGCAGGTGTTGCATCTTTTGCGTGGGCAAGGGGTTGTGCCATAGGAGGGGGTTGAGGAGTAGGGGGTGATGGAGGAGTGGACCAGGGTGTCCCGGAGGGAGCGATCCCTACGGAATGCCGATAAGGGGGGTGAAGGGAAGATGTGTTTGGTAGTGGCATCATGCTGAAGTTGGCGGAAATGGCGGAGGATGATCCTTTGAATGCGGAGGCTGGTGGGGTGATAAGTGAGGACAAGGGGGACCCTATCATGTTTCTGGGAGGGAGGAGAAGGAGTGAGGGCGGATGCGCGGGAGATGGGCCGGACACGGTTGAGGGCCCTGTCAACGACCGTGGGTGGAAAACCTCGGTTAAGGAAGAAGGAGGACATGTCAGAGGAACTGTTTTTGAATGTAGCATCATCGGAACAGATGCGACGGAGGCGAAGGAACTGAGAGAATGGGATGGAGTCCTTACAGGAAGTGGGGTGTGAGGAGCTGTAGTCGAGATAGCTGTGGGAGTCGGTGGGTTTGTAATGGATATTGGTGGACAGTCTATCACCAGAGATTGAGACAGAGAGGTCAAGGAAGGGAAGGGAAGTGTCAGAGATGGACCACGTGAAAATGATGGAGGGGTGGAGATTGGAAGCAAAATTAATAAATTTTCCCAAGTCCTGACGAGAGCATGAAGCAGCACCAAAGTAATCATCGATGTACCGGAGAAAGAGTTGTGGAAGGGGGCCGGAGTAGGACTGCAACAAGGAATGTTCCACATACCCCATAAAGAGACAGGCATAGCTGGGGCCCATGCGGGTACCCATAGCCACACCTTTTATTTGGAGGAAGTGAGAGGAGTTGAAGGAGAAATTGTTCAGCGTGAGAACAAGTTCAGCCAGACGGAGGAGAGTAGTGGTGGATGGGGATTGTTCGGGCCTCTGTTCGAGGAAGAAGCTAAGGGCCCTCAGACCATCCTGGTGGGGGATGGAGGTGTAGAGGGATTGTACGTCCATGGTGAAGAGGAAGCGGTAGGGGCCAGGGAACTGGAAATTGTTGATGTGACGTAAGGTGTCAGAGGAATCACGGATGTAGGTGGGAAGGGACTGGACAAGGGGAGAGAGAAGGGAGTCAAGATAACGAGAAATGAGTTCTGTGGGGCAGGAGCAAGCTGAGACGATCGGTCTACCGGGGCTGTTCTGTTTGTGGATTTTGGGTAGGAGATAGAAGCGGGCCGTCCGAGGTTGGGCGACTATCAGGTTGGAAGCTGTGGGAGGGAGATCCCCAGAGGAGATGAGGTCAGTGACAGTCCTGGAAACAGTGGCTTGATGTTCAGTGGTGGGGTCATGGTCCAGGGAGAGGTAGGAGGAAGTGTCTGCGAGTTGACGCTCAGCCTCCGCGTGGTAGAGGTCAGTGCGCCAGACAACAACAGCACCACCCTTGTCAGCGGGTTTGATGACAATGTCAGGGTTGGACCTGAGAGAATGGAGTGCAGTAAGTTCAGAGAGAGACAGGTTAGAATGGGTGAGAGGAGCAGAGAAATTGAGACGACTAATGTCGCGCCGACAGTTCTCAATGAAAAGATCGAGAGAAGGTAAGAATCCAGAGGGAGGGGTCCAGGTGGAGGGAGAATATTGAAGATGGGTAAAAGGATCCGTTGAACTGGGAGAGGACTCCTGCCCAAAGAAGTGAGCCCGGAGACGAAGACGGCGGAAGAAGAGTTCAGTATCATGCCGAGCCCGAAATTCATTGAGGTGAGGGCGTAAGGGTATGAAACTAAGTCCTTTGCTGAGCACTGAACGTTCAGCATCGGAGAGGGGAAGGTCAGGGGGTATAGTGAATACGCGGCTGGGGTTGGGACTGGAAGAAAGGGTGGGGACGGAGGGACAGGCAGGGGTGGAGGGTCCTAGATGGGTGTTGGTGTCGATGAGTTGTTGGAGCTTGCGTTCCTTAGCACTTGAGAGAAAGAGAAAAAGTTTCTTGTTGAGGCGTCGGATGAGCCGAAGGATAAAATGAAACTGGGGGCACGCGCAGCTTTGAAAAAGGGTACGGCGGTGCTGCTGGAGGGAGAGGTCGAGTGTGTTCATATGGCGGCGCATGGCACTGAGAGTGGATTTCAGAATGTGACGGGAACAGCAGTCCGAGAAACGTTTTATGTCCCGGAGATACCTGTAATCCTGGGTGGGTTCGAAACATGAGGGGTGGAATTTCAGTTGAAATCCATGTGGGGTAAGTCGGAGACGGAGACAGTCACTGAGAAAGGAGATATGGCTGTGAAAGCGGGTTTTAGTAAACACCTTGTCAAACACTAGGAGAGAAATGGAAAGCAATGAAGGTGAACAAGGCAACAGAGAGATCCGGAAATCTTGTCGCAGAGAGGAACAGAATTTCTTCAAGGAGGTAGGCATTTCTTGAAGAGCAGTGGCAGTCAATTAAACACAGAGATAAAAACAAAAAAACTGCGGATGCTGGAAGTCCAAAACAAAAACAGAATTACCTGGAAAAACTCAGCAGGTCTGGCAGCATCGGCGGAGAAGAAAAGAGTTGACGTTTCGAGTCCTCATGACCCTTCGACAGAACTTGAGTTCGAGTCCAGGAAAGAGCTGAAATATAAGCTGGTTTAAGGTGTGTGTGTGGGGGGCGGAGAGATAGAGAGACAGAGAGGTGGAGGGGGTTGGTGTGGTTGTAGGGACAAACAAGCAGTGATAGAAGCAGATCATCAAAAGATGTCAACCACAATAGTACAATAGAACACATAGGTGTTAAAGTTAAAGTTGGTGATATTATCTAAACGAATGTGCTAATTAAGAATGGATGGTAGGGCACTCAAGGTATAGCTCTAGTGGGTTATTTTTTTTATTTTTTTTTTATTTTTTTTTTATATAAATGATAGGGTCCCCCTTGTCCTCACTTATCACCCCACCAGCCTCCGCATTCAAAGGATCATCCTCCGCCATTTCCGCCAACTTCAGCATGATGCCACTACCAAACACATCTTCCCTTCACCCCCCTTATCGGCATTCCGTAGGGATCGCTCCCTCCGGGACACCTGGTCCACTCCTCCATCACCCCCTACTCCTCAACCCCCTCCTATGGCACAACCCCTTGCCCACGCAAAAGATGCAACACCTGCCCCTTCACTTCCTCTCTCCTCACCGTCCAAGGACCCAAACACTCCTTTCAAGTGAAGCAGCATTTCACTTGCATTTCCCCCAACTTAGTCTACTGCATTCGTTGCTCCCAATGTGGTCTCCTCTACATTGGAGAGACCAAACGTAAACTGGGCGACCGCTTTGCAGAACACCTGCGGTCTGTCCGCAAGAATGACCCAAACCTCCCTGTCGCTTGCCATTTTAACACTCCACCCTGCTCTCTTGCCCACATGTCTGTCCTTGGCTTGCTGCATTGTTCCAGTGAAGCCCAACGCAAACTGGAGGAACAACACCTCATCTTCCGACTAGGGACTTTACAGCCTTCCGGACTGAATATTGAATTCAACAACTTTAGGTCGTGAGCTCCCTCCCCCATCCCCACCCCCTTTCTGTTTCCCCCTTCCTCTTTTTTTTTCCCAATAAATTATAAAGATTTTCCTTTTCCCACCTATTTCCATTATATAAAAAAAAAATATAAAAAAAAATAAAAAAAAAAACCCACTAGAGCTATACCTTGAGTGCCCTACCATCCATTCTTAATTAGCACATTCGTTTAGATAATATCACCCACTTTAACTTTAACACCTTTGTGTTCTATTGTACTATTGTGGTTGACATCTTTTGATGATCTGCTTCTATCACTGCTTGTTTGTCCCTACAACCACACCAACCCCCTCCACCTCTCTGTCTCTCTATCTCTCCGCCCCCCACACACACACCTTAAACCAGCTTATATTTCAGCTCTTTCCTGGACTCGAACTCAAGTTCTGTCGAAGGGTCATGAGGACTCGAAACGTCAACTCTTTTCTTCTCCGCCGATGCTGCCAGACCTGCTGAGTTTTTCCAGGTAATTCTGTTTTTGTTTTGGACTTCCAGCATCCGCAGTTTTTTTGTTTTTATCTCTGAAATAATCTGAGTGTTTACCTTATTGAGCCCTTCAGAATCTTGTATGTTTCAATGGGATCTAGACTCCTGAGAGTTTAAGCCCATTCCACTTAGCCTCTCTTCAAAGGACAACCCTTTCATCCCAGGAACCAATCTAATGAACCTTCATTGTACCATCTCTAAAGCAAGCATCCCCTTCCTTAGATAATGAGACCAAAACTGCACACAGTACTCCAGTTCAAGCCTCGCTAAAGCACTATGAAATTATAGCAAGACTCCTTTATCCTTGCACTTCAGTCGTCTTGCAATAAAGGCCAACTTGCTATTTGTCTCCCTAATTGCTTGCTACACTGCATGCTAACTTTGTGTTCCTTGTATGAGTACACCCAGGTTTCTCGGAACATCAGTGTGTTGAAGTTTCATGTTTTATTGAAAAACATTCTGCTTTTCTATTCTTACTACTGAACGTCTCAGCAAAATCCTGTGCAATTGCAGTTAGACCTCTGTACAGTAGTAGACTCCGGGTTTGGGAAGGGATTTTGGAGGGCAGAATATTCAAGAGAAATTAAGGTTTCTTGCTTCCTCTTTTAGATAGGAGCTCTGCACCATTAATATTGCTCATGAGTTTGATCAACTAAGACACAGATCTACTTAGTCTTCCTATATTTCTATTTGCTGTTTTTATTTCCCCATTTTTAATCTTGAATATTGGCAAAACAAACATTGGATTTGTTGATCAGCACTTGCCACAATCAGTTAAGTGGAGGAATTTATTTTGTTCTTAATGTGTATTTGTATATAAAGTTACAACAATTTTCTATTTCATGCACAATCCAAGTGCATATATGTTTTTTTCAAGCTGCACTGGTTCTAAAGCAGGCATTTGCTGCTGGTTTAGCCCAGGAGTATAATACCATTCCCCTGTAACTGAAAGAACCTAAACACAGTTTGCAGATTTCCAAACTTCATATTATAAAATATTGCTTCTATGATTAAGCAGAGTCACAAAATGATTAAACGGAATCAATGTGGATTTATGAAAGCTAAAGTGGGACAAATATGTTAGTATTTTTGTGGATGTAACTAGCAGGATGATTAAGGGAGAGCCAGTGAATGTAGTATACTTGGATTTGCAGAAGTGATTCTAAGTGCCACACGATTGTTACACAAGATTAGGACTCATGGGATTAAGACCATAAAACGTAAGAGCAAAAGTAGGCCATTTGGCCCATCGAGTCTGCTCTGCCATTCAATGAGATCATGGCTGATCTGATAATCCTCAACTGCACTTTCCTGCCTTTTCCCCATAACCCTTGATTCCCTTACTGATTAAAAATCTGTCTATCTCTGTCTTGAATATACTCAATGACCAAGGTTCCACAGCCCTCTGCAGTAAAGAATTCCACAGATTGACCATCCTCTGAGAGAAGAAATTCCTCCTTATCTCTGTTTTAAATGGGTGCCCCCTTACTCTGAGATTATGCCCTCTGGACCTAGACTGTCCCACAAGGAGAAACAACCACTCAGCATCTACTCTGTCAAGCCCCCTAAGAATCTTATATGTTTCAATAAGGTCGCTTCTCATTCTTCTAAACTCCAATGAGTACAAGCCCAACCTACTCAACCTCTCCTCATAAGAAAATCCCTCCATACCCGGAATCAACTTTCTCTGGACTACCTCCAATGCCAGGAAATCTTTCCTTATAAAATTGGGGGTAGTTTTTTTTATATATATTGTTTCATGGGATGTGGGGATGTGATATCAAGGCAGCATTTGACTGAGCGTGGCATCAAAGAGCCCTAGCAATACTGAAGTCAATGGAAATTGGAGGGAAAAGCTCCTACTGGTTGGAGTTATACCAAGCACAAAGGAAGATGGTTGTGATTGTTGGAGGTCAGTCCTCTCAGTCCCAGGGAATTGCTGCAGAAGTTCTTCAGTGTAGTATTTTTGACCCAATCATCATCATCTGCTTCAGTAATGACCTTTCGTTCATCATAAGGTCCAAAAGTGGGGATGTTTGATGGTGATTGCACCATGTTCAGCACCATTCGTGACTCCTCAGATACTGAAGCAGTCTGTCAATATGCAGCAAGACCTGGACAACATTCAGGCTTGGGCTGATAAGTGGCAAGTGACATTCATGCCACACAAGTACCAGGCAATGATCATCTCCAACATGGGAGAATCTCACCATCTTCCCATGACATCCAATGGCATTATCATCACTGAATTCCCCTTTATCAACATCCTGGGGGTTACCATTGACCAGAAACTGGTCCAGCCATATAAATACTATGGCTACAAGAGCAGGTCAGAGATTGGGAATTCTGCAGTGAGTAACTTGCCTCCTGACTCCCCAAAGACTGCAACGTCTACAAGGCACAAGTCAGGATGAAATACTCTCCACTTGCCTGGATGAGTGTACAGACTGCTTCAGTATCTGACAAGCCACGAATGGATGAGGGCAGCTCCAACAACACTTAAGAAGCTTGCTTGATTAGCACCCCATCCACCACCTTAAATATTCACTCCCTCCACCACTGACGCACAGTGTCAGCAGTGTGTGCCATCTACAAGATGCACTGGAGCAACTCACCAAAGCGGCTTTGACAACACATTCCAAACCCACAACCTCTACCACCTAGAAGGACAAGGGCAGCAGACACATGGGAACATCACCACCTGCAAGCTCCCCACCCAAGCCACACGCCATCCTGACCTGGAACTATATTGTCGTTCCTTCACTCACTGGGTCAAAATCCGGGAACCCCCTTCCCAAAAGCACTGTGGGTGTACCTACACCACATCCACTGCAGCAGTTCCAGCCTAATAATAAAACAGCTTCTAATTTATGGAATTGAGGCTTGCCAGTCTTGCTTGGTGTTAGCATTCATTCTTCCCTTGGTGTGCTATTTTCATTGTTCATTGTCAGGTCATCTGTTAGAAGGAGATATTGGCTTTCTGTCCTGCTATAGCTTAAGTGCATCATTGATCTATCTCCCAAGAACTTCACTGTTGCTGAACTTCAAAATCCTGGAACTCCCTTCCCAACGGCACTGTAGCTGTACCTATACCAAATGGACTGCAGCAATAGGTTCACCACCACCTCAAGGGGAATTAGGGATGGGCAATAAATGCTGGACTACCCCGATGCCCACATCTTGTAAAAGAAATGATGGTGGTGTTCCCATGTGTCTGCTGCCCCTGTCCTTCTATTGGTAGAGGTCCTGGGTTTGGAGCAAAAGAACACAAGAAATAGGAATAGGAGTAAACCACATGACCCATTGAGCCTGCTGCATCATTCATTTACTCCTGCTCCTATTTCTTGTGATCTTTTGCTCCAAACCCAGGACCTCTATCAATAGAGGGACAGGGGCAGCAGACACATGGGAACACCACCACCAAATATTCTGGTTTTTTTATTCTATTCCTAGTACCAAGTGAATATCTTCACACTTCCCTATATCTGCCATCTTGTTGCTCACTCACTTAACCTGTCTATATCTCTTTGCAGTTTCTCTGTCACACAGCTTACCTTTCTACCTAGCTTGGTATCATCAGCAGACTTAGGTACTTTACTCTCTGTGTCTTCATCTAATTCAGTAATATAGATTATAAATAGCTGAGGCCCCAGCACTGATCCTTGCGGCACTCCACTATTCACTGCCTACCAACTTGAAAAAGCCCCATTTATGCCCACTCTCTGTTTTCCGTCCTTTAACCAGTCCTCTACCCATGCTAATATATTATCCCCAACTCCATGAGCCCTCATTTTGCCTATTAATCTTTTGTATGGCACCTTATTGAATGCCTTTTGGAAATCCAGGTATACTACTTATCTATTCTACAAGTTACATCCTCAAAAAACTCTTAAATCTGTCAAACAGGATTTCCCTTAAGTAAAACCACGTTGACTTGTTCTAATTATACTATGCTTTTCTAAGTGCATTGTTAAGACTTCCTTACCGATAAATTTCAGCATTTTCCCAACAACTGATGTTCGACTAACTGGCCTGCAGTTCACTGTTTTCTCTCACCCTCCTTCCTTGAAAAGTGATGTGACGTTTGCCAACTTACAATCTAGGGAAACCATTGCCGAATCTAAGGAATTTTGGAAAATCATAGCTAGTACATTCACTATCTCTGCAACTCCCTTTTAGAACCCCAGGGTATAGGCCATCAGGTTGGATTTTAGCCCTTCAAGTTTCTTGAGTAATTTATCTCTGCTGATATGAACTTCCCTAATTTACTCACTCGTTTTTTGCCCCAAGGTTACCGTTTATTTCTGGTATGGAACTTGTCTCTTCTACTGTGAAGACAGACAAATTATTTGTTCAACACCTAGGCCATTTCCTCATTCCCCATGATAATTTCTCCAGTCTCTGCTTCTAAGGGACCGACATTTATTTTAGCTACTCTCTTCCTTTTTAATAACTTATGAAAACAGATTGTAAGAGCTTTTATATTTCTGGCTAGTTTGCTCTTATATTCTATGTTTTCCCTTTTTTATTAACTTTTTGGGAGCCCTTTGATTTCTAAAACACTCCCATGCTGGAAAGTCCTGTTGAAGGAGGCTTGGCGAGTTACTACAGTGTTATCTATGTGAAAAACTATCATATATCAGCAGTGACTGAAGATTGGCGAATGGACAGAATGCAACGCAAGAATAAAAAAGTAATTTTCAGGTTGGCAGGGTGTAACTAAGGGAGATCATTGCTTAGACCTCAACTATTTGCCATCTATGTCAATGACTTAGATGAGGGAACCAAGTGTAACACATCCAAGTTTATTGCCAATATAAAGCTGAAGAGGCATATCAGGATGCATCATGGGATTACCTAGGCTTGGACAAGTTGCTTGGATAAATCTTAAAAGTGTCTGCAGTTTAAAAAAAATAGAATGAATATTGCCTTTTGGCCACGCCCGGAAACTAATGCCAACCTATGGGGTCAGTTCATGATAAAGCTAAAGGAATATGACCTTTGGATCAGGATAAAGTAAGTTGATGAATGGTCACGAATTTTACTGCAATAAACTGGATTGCTTAACCTCGGGGTCAAGTTGAGATATGCAGATGACTTGGCACAGCAGCAAAATATCTGGATAGATAAGCAAAGTTTGTTTTGGAATGAACTGTGAACGTCATTTGTGCTAAAGGTCAGGTCATTCCGTGACTGTTTTATGAATTCCTCCGGAATTGCGGAGGTGATGAACAGGTCATTCCGCCTGTTTATGTTGTAAACTCATTTGTAATTAAGGATCTAACGATTCGACATACAAGATGAGAACATTGTGAATTAATAATGGGTTATCCCAAAGATGGTATATCTAACCAACAGAAATTTTGTAACTTCGAATTGCCTTTTAGAGCATTCTGAAAGGGCCATGTGTACACGCTTGTACTAAATGAAGAACTACCTACAGTTGACTCTTTGTTGAGTGTCCTTTAGGTACACCACAACAAAGCCACAAGGGAATGTAAGCTATGAGGAGGGCACAAAGAGACAGCAAGAGGATAAAGACTGGTTGAATGATTTGGATAAGGAGGTGGGAAGTGTAAAATTATCCACTTTGGTAGGAAGAATGGAAAAGCAAAAATTTTTTCAAAGGGTTACTAAATATTGTACATGAATCACAGTGCCCACAAACAGCAATATGATAATGAACAGAGGGTCTTTTTTTTTGTGATGTTGATTGAGGGATAAATGTTGGCCAGGACAGGACATTGGTGACTACTCCCTTGCTCTTCTTCAACTGGTGCCATGGGATCTTTTTCATTCAGCTGAGTTAACAGATGGGGCCTCAGTTTAAAGTCTCAACCAAAATATAGCATCTCCGGCAACATTGAGAGCATTACAGCACAGGTACTCAGAGGCTGCTTCCCTTGGCTGCAGAGACTAGAATTGGGACATAGCCTCAGGGTGAGGCGTTGTCCATTTAGGCCTGAGATGAAAAAATTCTTCACTCAGAGGTTTATGAACCTTTGGAATTCTCTGCCGCAGAGGGCTGTGGATGCTCAGTAGATGAGTACATTTGAGACTGATTGATTGTTTTTTGGCACCAAGAGTGGTAGTCTGAAAATGCAGTTGATGTGGAACTTAAGCCATTATCTTATCGAAAGGCAGAGCAGGCTCAAGGGGTCATATGACCTTCTCTACTCCTGCTCCTATTTCTTACGTTCTCCTAAGAGGACTTTTTGGATGGCAGGCATAGTGTAGTTGTCTGGGAAATGACTGTTTCCAGTAAGGGAATGATAAACCTAAAACCTGCATTGTACAACATAAGAACAATTTTAAAACTTATTAGGTCAACACCATACTGTGAATACTGGAAATCTAAGAGAGAAATGGAAAATGATGGAAATGCACAGCAGGTCTGGCAGCATCTGCGGAGAGAAAAGTGGAGTTAGTGTTTCGGTTTAATGATCCTTTGTCAGAGCGGAAGTACTTAGCGGTATAACGGTTTATAACTAAGGCAGGGAAATGTGGGAGGAAAGAACAAAAGGGAAAATTAGTTTGGTATTCACTGTTACGAACACTGGACTTTACAAGATGGTTATGTTTTAAAATGTCTCCTTTAATTTAAGGTGAAACAATATTCTGAAAAGGGCAATTGAATTTTACTAAAGACCTCCACTCCAAGACACACCTACGTGGTCTGGTTGTTATGGGGATGAACTCGAACAGATGCATAGAATGCGGGTACAGCAAGTAATTAGGAAAGCTAATAGAATGTTATTGTTTATTGTGAGGGAAATTGAATACAAGAGTAGCCGGTTATGCTTCAGTTACACGGGGCATTGGTGAGACCACATCTAGAGTACTATGTGCAGTATTGGCCTCCTTTATTTAAGGAAGGATGTGAATGTGTTAGAAACAGTTCAAAGAAGGTTTGCTAGACTAATACCAGGAATGGGCAGATTGTCTTATGAGGAAACGTTGGACAGGCTAGGATTTGTATATGCTGCAGGTTAAAAGAGTAAGACTTGATTGAAACATACAAGATCTTGAGGGGTCTTGACAGGGTAGATGTGGATAGGATGTTTCCTCTTGTGGGAAAATCTAGAACTAGGGCTCACTGTTTAAAAATAGAGGGTTGCTCATTTAAGACAGATGGGAAAAAAAATTATGAGGTTTGTAAGTCTTTGGAATTCTCTTCCTAAAAAGGTAGTGGAGGCAGAATCTGAATAATTTAAAGGCAGAGGTAGATAGATTCTTAATGAGCACGGGGATGAAAGGTTATCGGGGGTAGGCAAGTATGCGTAGTTGAAGTTAAAATCATATCAGCCATGATCTTATTGAATGGTGGAGCAGGCTTGAAGGGCCAAGTGGCCTACCCCTGCTCCTAATTCGTATGTTCCTATGTTTGTATGTAGAAATCTGTCAAAATCAGGAAACAGTCTTCACATGTTTCTGCAGTGGCTCACAGTACAAAGGGATAGCTGCTTGGTGAGAGAGAGAGAAAGCAACTACCCACTATAGAGGAGCAGAATACTTGTAAGAATCCATTTCCTGTTTGAAAGGAAGGGAACAGAACAGAGGGGACTTTTGGAGATTTAGGAACAAGGAGTCCCTGAGATGGGCATTGCTGGTAGAAATTGGGCCCGGAAATCTCGGGCTGATGTTAAAAGAATACTGGAATTGCAGCCTAGCGTGGCAGGGAGAAGTGAGCCAGCTGGAGAGTTGGGAGTAACATTAGACTTCTTCTTGTAAAGTTACTCATCTGCTAGAAGTTCATTGCACAGAAAGGGGTTGTAAGACTCATCTCAATTGCTTTAGATAGTTAATGCAAAAGCACCTCTTCTTTTGTTCAATGTATTAGTTGCCTGTTAAGTAAGTTTGATTTAGGTTTATTTGTTGCAATAGAAGTCTTAAAGCATGAAATCTTGTCCTTTGGTTATTTCCGATGGTCATTTTGGAAATTCATCTCTTTTAAAAAGTTATCTGTCTCTGTGGGGATTGTAACAAAACTGATCAAAGGGAAAAGAAATCTATGAAGATTAGCAAGATGTTACATTGTATGTCGAGCATTTTCTGTTTCTATCATTTGCAGTATCTGTATGTGAACACTTGTGGTATGAGAAGTTTCCCCAAACTGAATATTGTCCAGATTACTTGGCATTATTCACCAAGAAATTAAATGCATTTCATTCCTTTGCATAATTTAACAGAAAATGATAAATATAATTTTTTTTAAAAAACAGCTTATTTTCAGTTTTTGTATGAAATACACTGAGTTCATGAGTACTCAGTGAAAGGATAGTTTCCTATTTCAATGCTCCATGGAGGAGTCCTTGTATTTTTCACAAAATCTTGACTATAATAGAGGGATTATAATTTACTGAGTTAAATTGGGGTACATTTATATTTAGTCAAAATTGTCTTTTTTTTTCAGCGCCTATGCTGCAGTTTTCATTGAGCCATTCACTTGGTCATTTTACTTGTCTTCTGTCGTCATTGGAATAGCAGCTGCAGGTGAGTTTTCGTTCTGCTGTGCTAAGCAACATGCATAAGACCTGAGGAGAAAAGCTTTTAGTGAGGTTCTGATCTATACTAATGAAATTTGACTTGTTAACCAAATGTTTTCTTTTTAGGATGAGAAAATGATGATTAAAATTCCATAACATATGAGAAGTTTTCTAGTCATAGTATTTGTATTACATTCTTAAATTAGTTTCATCCAAACTGTGAACTAAGTCGGGCATGAGCATTTTGCCTCATGATGGACGAAAGCTAAGTAGAGATTCCGTTTGGATTGGGTTGATTTGACAATCATCTTAGTAGTTGTTTTCAACTGATGTGGATGTGACATTTTTCCTCCTTCTGTTGAGTTATTTTTTCCTTTCACTCTAGAGATGGTGATTCATGGTTCAATAGGCAGTAACAAGCTTCAGGTATCTATCCACAGTGCTCATTGATCATCTTTCAGAGGGGCAAAACAATCAAATTTTGTTTTTGTTTTAAATGCTTTGTTCTAAGTATCCTCATTAAAGCCACATGATCCTCCCTGTTCTCACACTTTGAAGTTACTGCAGCTACAGGTAAATCTGTTATTTTCTCTTCCTTCATTGACCATAAGACATAGGAGCAGAAATTAGGCCATTCGGCTCATTAAGTCTGCTCCGCCATTCAATCATGGCTGATAAGTTTCTCAACCCCATTCTCCCGCCTTCTCCCCGTAACCTTTGATCCCCTTTGATTGACAGTTGTCTTTCCTGTGAATTTTGATATTTTATTCCTGAACAAATTGTTCATTTTGCTTTCATATTTTTGGCAGCTTCCTCAAATTAAGTCTGTTGGGTGAAACGTTTCACCTATTTCTTTTTTGAACTCCTTAACTTCCAAATTTTTATTTGTGTCCCTTGGTATTTGAAGTCTTCACCATTAAGAGCAATTTGCCTGGTCAGTTCCATTTGTAACCTTAACCTTAGTTGGATCACTCACTTTTTGTAGTTAGTTTTTAATTCAACAGCAAATTTTACCAGTTTTCTTATTCTTTCCTTACAACTTAATTCGTGGATATCTGGAGACTTCATTGCTTGCAACTGTACTTTTGCTGTTGAATTGCTGAATGCCCCAGTATCAAAGTTCCTATTGCAGCCCTACTTTTGGGGAGGACAAAATGGATTACTCGGGTGACTCTGGAAAACTTAATTGTCCAAGGATGAAGATGTCACGTGCATTTGACTTTTCAACTGAGAAATGGTAATCATAACAAAGATGATGAAAGTAAAACCAAATGTAATATTTCAAAACATATCAGTGGTACAATACATGGAATCTATGTTTGGTACAATTGATTTGGTTGGACGTTGGTTTAATTTCCCCACAAAGGTTGAGCAGTTTTTGAAAGCGAAGGAAATTCTGAGGGAGTGGTTACTGGACTGTTCTCTCTCAGCTTCCAGCAGTTGACTTGAGCCATATACTTTAGAGCCTTGAAGCAGTGGATCTTGATTTGCCTGACCCATGTGGCCTGAAAAAAAAAGTGCAATGTTTTTCTTTGATAAAAGGAAACTAAATGCAGAAGTGGAAGATTTCCTCTCTGTACCAATGGAATAATTGTCAACCAGCTCTTCATTACTGGGTTAAGAGTTTGCTCTGTCGGTCACAGAGGAAATCTTCCCCACAATTACTACAATATTGATCTGAAGTTTGTATGAAATATATTTGTAATTCAAATCTTGAATGAATTAAAAAAAAAAATTCAAAGTTACTCTGAGTGCATTGACATGTACCCCTGTACTGGACTCCCACCACCTAATTCTCTTAAATGTTCAGATTGCAGACACTCAGTCCTGATTAATAAATGTCAACTGTTGCAATATAAAGCTAATTATAAACGCAGATTGCTGAATCTTGACCCCCTAACCCATGAGTGTTCCACATGTATGTCAATCTGAAAGTGCTCTATGTTAATTTGCAGAAATACCTGAACAACATTTTGTAAGATTTCCTCTTAAGATCTTCAACAATTAGTTAATACATACATTTCAGTAACCCATAAACTATGATCACTGGAATATTTTACTAAACTGGCCTAAGATGTTTGTTACAATGATAAAAACAATATCCTGAAAATACACAGCAAGTCTGGCAGCATCTGTGAACAGAGAAACAGAATTGGCATTGCAGTTGATTACCTTTCATCAGAACTGGAAATAGTTCGAAATGTATTCGGTTTTTAAGCAGGTGAAATGGGGAAGGGTTTTCACGAACAAAAGGGAAGGTTTGGGTGACAGGAGAGATTAAATGTCAAAAGAGTTGATGGTACAGTTCCAAAGGGAATGTTAATGGGAGAAGTGTCTTGAGGAGATGTGAATGGTGAACAGCTGCAGAATAGCAGGAAAATACGAGCAAAACCAAAACATACAAAGAAAAGTGTACTTTGGAGTCAGCATGTGTATTTCTGCCAACCCATTTCTATTTCATTGGGTAAGCTAAATACAGATTGGGTGACCGCTTTGTGGAGCGCCTTTTTTCAGTCAGCAAGCATAACCCCGAGCTTCAGGTCACCTGTCATTTTAAGTCCCTACCTTGCTGTCACTCTGACCTCTGTCCTCGGCTTAATGCAAATTTCAAATGAAGTTCAATATAAGTTCGAGGAACAGCACCTCATTTTCTAGATTAGACACTTTACAGCTTTCCAAGCTCAACAAGTTCAACAATTTCAGTCTAACCCCTGGCCCCCATTTTCTTTGCACGTTTTGGTTTTACTCTTGTTTTTCCCCTGTTTTTGCTCTTCAACAGCAGCCATTCTTCATTCTGCCATTCATACCTCCTCTAGACACATAATTTGTTTCTTTGTTTGTCCCATTATCACTTACTTTGGCCCTGACCCACCAACTCCTTTGTCATTTAATCTTTTCTGTCCTTCATCCTATCACAGACCTTCCCTTTTGTTCTTTGCGCACCCCCCTGCCATTTCATCTGCTTAAAATCTACTACATTTCTAACTTTCCCCAGTTCTGATGAAAGGTCATTGACCTGAAATGTTAACTCTGTTTCTCTGCCCATAGGGTGCTTCCAGTCTTTTCTGTATTAAGCAAGTACAGAGGTAGGGAAAGGAGGCACTGGTTGTGGGGAGGAGAGGCAAAGAAGAAAAGAGAAAGGTCTGTGAGGACAGAAATTAAATGACAAGAGAGAGTGCATGATAGAAGTGGGATAGTACTGAGACAAATATAGAAACAAAAGATGTCTGCAGAAGTTGTTAATGGAGAAATGCAGGATCATTACCAACAGCTGCCATCCCAAAACAAACAAGGCTACACTTGTTGATGCTGCAGCTGCAGGGAGTGAACTTCCCGCCCATGGACAGTTAGTGTCTGTGACATCGAAGCCAGTGACTGTTTGGCTTCAGTGGCACAGTGTGTAATTGCTGTTTTGATATTGTTAAACTCTCCCCATGGCTATTCTTCTCTTTCTTAGGCAGTCCCTTGGGATCAGGGATGACTTGCTCAAACTCATATTTGATGGATTCTGAGATGGCTTATAGGTCCAACATGCAATCTGCAGATTCTGCCATAGGACAGGTAGTACTTGAAGTGTTGGGTAGATAGGTTGTTTGGAGGTTTGTGCGCTCTCTCCAACCCCTCATCTTCACTTCACGTTCCCAACAAAGAACCTCAATGCATTTGATGCCTTCCTGAACATGTCTTCTCCATTTTGGTTGCTCACAAGCCATGAGTCAATGGGTATCTTTGACCTCTTTAGGGATGCTTTGAGGACATCCCTAAAGCGTTTTCACTGTCTTCCTGGGAGTCTCCTGCCGTGACCAAGTTCCGAGTAGAGCAGTTGATTTGGAAGTTTGGTGGCAGGCATGTGGCCAACATATCTGTCCATTGGAAATGGTCTTAAGTGATTAGTGCCTCGCTGCTGGACAAGTTGGCTTGGGAGAGGGCACTATTTTTAGACCGTCTTTCTTGCCCCTGAATTTGGAGGATCTTGCAAAGGCACCACTGATGGTTATTCTCCAGTGCTTTGAGGTGTCTGCTATAGCTTGTCCAAGTCTCCAAAGCATCTCGAAGCACGGGGATCCCTGCTGCCCTGTAAACCATGCCCATGCACAGAGGGGACTTCTGATCCATGATGGGGATGAAAAAGAAACACAAAAAAAGGGAGCAGAAGTTATGATCTCAACTTGTTCAACTCTGTATTATGTCTAGCAGATTGTAAAGTGCCTAATCGAAACACTGTTCCTCACTGTTACATTGAGCTTGGAGCAATCTAGGAGGCCAAGGCCAACGACAGCAAGGTCAGAGTGGGAATGGAGCTGAGAATCAAAATGATAGGTGACTGGAAGCTCAGGGCCACGCTTGCGAACTGAATGGGCATGCTTCGTAAAGTGATCACCCAATCTGTGTTTAGTGTCTCTAACGTAGAGAAGATTGCATCATGAGCAGAGAATACAGTATATTAAATTGAAAGGAGTACAAATAAATTGCTGTTTCACCTGGAAGCAGTGATTGAGGCCTAGGTCAGTGAGAAGGAAGGAGGTAAAAGTGAAGATGTAGCATCTCCTTTGCTTGCTCAAGAAGGGGAAAGGGGTATTGTGTGATAGAGATGATTGTTCCAATGCTTGAACATTTCTGATCCTTATTTCTTTTCAGTGATATGGACGGCACAAGGCAACTGTTTGACAGTGAACTCCGATGAAAACACTATTGGAAGAAACAGTGGTATATTTTGGGCTCTCTTACAATTTAGGTATTTACTAAAAATTAACTTTACAAACTAGAGCACAGCATTTCTGAACTCTACTTAGAGGAATAAATGTGTGCATTGTAGAGATATTTCAAGGCTGGGAGCTTTTCACTTCTCCTCATGTTTTCTATTTAAATATGGGATTATGCATCCAAGTGCCAATCATGTGGAGGTGAAACTTTTAATGTATACTTATTGGTTTATGTTGTAATACATATAAATCTGTGAACTTACTAATACTTCTTGCTGCTCTTTTTGGACATTTTTTCCCCCAGCCCTCCTTCCCTGTTTCAACCATTTTTAAGTTTTAAAACTTGAATATATTATATGAACATAGCACTCCAATTTGCTTTCTGACTGATCTTTGCTAATTAGTGAGATTTGTAATGTTTTTAATGGGCTGTACAGACTTGGGAATAGTATTTTCCAACAAACATTGACAGCCATTACATTTCCATACTGAAAGTTGAATGTTTAAGTTCAAATAGCTCATAAGTATTTAAAAGTTACAGAAACTGAAGCATTTAAAACGCAGTGTCCTTTCTTTTAAAAATGTTCCTCATGTTGTTTTGTAAAACAAGATTTTTTTGGGAGCGGGTATATGAAGTTGATGGTATGGGGAAAGATGATTATAGAATTCCAAAATCTGAACTCAACAGAATTGTAGATTCCTATTGTAATTTGTATCTATATTTGCTAATGATGACCCAGCAAACCTTACAGAATAAGCTTTTTAGATAATTTCTTAATCTTAAAATACTTGTGATTTGGTATCCTTCTAAATTCAGCTTCTCATGGCATACACTTGATGCTCAACTGTGATGCCTTTTGTTGTCATCTTGATATATTTCATAAAACTGAGTTTGACCTAAACAATTCAAATGGTGAACTATTTTGCAGACTACTTGTACCCATATACAGTGTTGGACTTAGCTAGATGCAATATGTTCAAATAGATGCTAGCATATCCATATTGTGATCTGATCAAACACTGGGATATGCATTCTTGTGTAGTTTAAAATATATTTCTAAATCAGTTCTGTTTTCCTTTCCTAATGTTTCAATACTAAATAATAAAGTTTCAAGGTTTATTATCAAACCTTGTCTTATACAGTGGGGGAAGAAATGTTTGTGTGACTTATATTGATTCCCCAGGCAAGCAGTGGCACAGTGAGCGCTATGTTCTCCCTTGATATAATTGAAGTATGCCAGGCAGGGAGCAACCCATGGTGCTGCCTGCCCTCAGGAAATCAACGGAACAGCGTGACGCAAACAAATCTCTGACACACACACACACACACACACACACCGATGTCTTGCTCAGCAAGCTAATTTCTTTTTTTGTTCCTAAGTTTTGTCCTTTGGGTGAAGTTCTAGAGAGCAGTTGCTGCATTTGGAACTGTACCCTCTAAGTTAGAACGGTAAAATAATGCTGCTTCTGGTACAATAAAATTACCTAAAATGTTATTTGAATTTGCCTGTGTTTTAGTCACATCTAGTTTCAATTAATTCATCTATTTTAACTATTATTATAATAATCATTAGTTCAGTTACAATAAGTGGCCTGTTTTTATTCAGTGGAAATATAATCATCCCTTTTCTTTCTCTAGTCTTTTGTTTGGAAATCTTTATATATATCTTGCCTGGAAAGGAGAAAAGCATATCTCAGGTCAGTTTCATCCAAAACCTCTACTGAGCATATGCAAGTAGAACTGAGCCAAAGAAAGTATCTTATTGCAGAGTATTGGTACTTAATAACCAACAGATTTAGAGTTTTGCTTGTTTTGGTGCTTTGCCTTTTTATTGATTATGAATATTAAAAATTACTTTCTCAATTAATAACGAGAGACAAACTTCATTGCACAAATGCTGTTCCATGCACCACCTGTAACATTTCACAATAGATATTAAAGGAACACTCTTGGGAACTAATGAAAGGTCATCCATTCATTATTGACTATCTTCATCTATCACATTGATGTAAAACTGAATTTTTGTTAGCATTGTGCTATGTCGCACTGTCTACTCTCCACAATTCTCGGTACTTGCTGTGCTTACTTTTTTAAAAATATATTTTTGCCCGGACACTGGCACTATTAGCTTCTCCAGTGTTGACCCTGACACATACTAATGGATTAACCCCATTTTTATGTTGAAGCACAAGTTTTTGTACATCCTTACAGGAGCATGACATTATTGGAGTATGGGATGCAACCAGAATGCAGTAACTGTTTGGGGATGTTTTAAGTAATATGGGGCTAAAAATTTATAAATGTAGTGCTGCTTCAAAATGGTGCTGCATATACTATGTAGGCATGGACTAGATGGGCCAAATGGCTGCGGGCTGTGCAGATTGACACTGCTTCTGTATTTATAATCTTTAATGCATCAAATCCATTATCTCACCAGCTGGTGGCTATTGGTTAGCAAATATCTTCTAAAGGTTTGCAGTACTGTTTGCTTAGTATCTATTAATCTTTTACACAATGCCCTCTAGTACAATGCGTGGTGATTTTCAACCTTTTTAATATTCATATTTCCTTTTGTAAAATTATTAAATTCTATGATCTTAACTTTGTCTCTATAACTATGTTAGCACTGAGTTCTCCCCCTTCCTAGTTCCATTCCTCCTTCACAGAGGCAGTCTATCTATCTTCTCCCTCTTCTTTCTTAGCTGCACTTTATTTGCCTTTGCCATCCTCCTCCCACAATCGTGCAATATTCTTCCCCCGTGTCTCTTTATGGAATTACTGTATCCCATCTTCACCCATCCCTCCCTACTTTGTAGAGCCATCTTGTTGTCTTGTTCGTTTCCCCTAAGTTCATAAATGCACTCTTCCCCTATTTCTCTGTTTTAGCAGTTTAATAATTTCATACTAATCTTTCTTTTTTGGTCTTTTCAGATCATAACCGGAGGACCGTTTTTACTGCACTAACTGTAATTAGTGGAGTGGGAAGTGTCCTATTTTTACTTATAAGGAAACCTGCTTCAGAGGTTTTGGCTGCAGAAGAAGACAGATGTGATGATGAGTCTGATACTGTACTTCAGTGAGTTTGTTTTTGTTTTTTAAATAGAGGCTATGATGAGCAATTCTACTATTTGTTATATTGGGAAATTCATAGGTTTAATTTTTCCTTTTTATTTGTGTGTGCATGTACTGGAGAGATTCTGTAGAGATGCATTGAACTTGAGGCTGTAAATTGGGAATGTGCAAGTTTATTTTAATTTATTTACTTAATAGGCATCAAGTGCATATGATGCAATGTTGAAAACCACCACATTCCCCTTAATATACATACAAACCTTTCCAAAACTTCAGGTGGGCAAGAAAAGCACTCATGTGTAGAGCTGGATTGCCAGGGCATAAGAACCAGAATGACATTTACTGGCCTTTCAGCACCCCTGCAGTAAATCACCACCTCCCTTTCTATCACCGATCCAATATTGTTGTTCAGTGCTTCTGACGTTATCTTTATCTGAATCGGTTTGTCATTTAAGTAACAGTTCAGGATAAGCCAAGTTGGTTACTTTATGCATGAGCAAAGGAGTTTAATTCCTTCACAAAAATTTATTTAGCTTCAGCACATTCATGAACACAAATTAATGTATTTGTTGAAACTAATTTCTTCTTGCATAGCAATGAACTAATCTCTAGTTTTAATTTCTTTTTCCGCATTCACCAACATTTCAATTTGTGTGGCATGTTATAGGTTAAGGTTGGGTTAGCTTGAATTTGTGTCAAAAGTAGATTAAAAGAAATTCAATAACTTTCACCTCTTGATAATTTATCCATATTAAACAGCAAGTAAGGGTGACATTTTGTAACCAATGCAGCCTTGTGCTATGCACAAGATGAGAGTCCTGCTTAAGTTGAACCGATCCAATTGGAAATGCCTATCAATCTGAATATTAAATATTAACCATTTAACTAATTCTGTGGGGCTCAGTAGTAGTTAGATTTCTCTGGTGATTAACAAATTGTTTCGCATTGTTTACAGACCTCAAGAACAACGATCACAAGCAATAGATGCATTTCGTAAGCATGTTTTTATGGACAAATTTTTAACTGGCAAGGGGCGGTGTGGTCACAGGTACAGGCGGGCAGTTAAATCCAAAAAATATGCTGGCTTATCAGAAACCTAACATGCTTCACTCACTTCTGGCTTTCACTGTGGTGCATTTGGAGGGGCACTGAAATCACCCTGTGGAGATGTCGACTCTGTAATATATTAGGAGCCAGTTAATTCTGCTACCTAACATTCTGGCTTTAACAGTGTGTGCACAGGTCCCCCAAGCTGTGTGAAACTTGCCAGGGTCAAGAAGGTAGGATCATAGAAAATGATTGTTTTCTGAAAATGACAGGCTGGAAAGACTTTAAAGAGCAAAACTGTATAGCTGCTTTTCCAAGACTGTGTTTCACTGCTCTAAAGGTGATTTCCAGCTTTTTGGAAGTCATTTCATCCATCTTGGACTTTATGACTTAGTTCTGCACTGATTTCCTAAAAAGCCTGGGTCCACGAACCTGCTGCTGGTTGGCCCAATTGTTTACAAGGGTCATATGTGAGGGAAGACTGCCAAAATCCTGGCACATGTCTAAAATCATCGGTCTCCCCAAACCAGGCAAAGATCCAAAATTGCCATCAAGCTATCAGCCAATATCCCTGCTATCAATTAGTATGCTTCAAGGTACTTGGAAGAGAAATTCAACAGTGCTATCAAGCAGCACTTGCTCAGCAATAACCTGCTTACTGCTGCACATTTTGGGTTTTGCCAGGGCCACTCAGATCCTGGTAATTGACCAGGTTGAATTTATCCTGCTTTTTGTGGACAGGACAAACCTGGGAAATTTTCCATGTTGCTGGATAGATGCCAGTGTTGTAGCTGTACTGGAACAGCTTGGATAGAGTCACCGCTCATTCTGAAGCACAAGTCTTCAGCGTTATTGCTGAAATGTTGTCAATGCCCATAGCCTTTTTAGTAGCCCAGTGCTTTCAGCTGTTCCTTGATAGTGCATGGAGTGAATCAAACTAGCTGAAGGAGGTGGCTGAGCTGGATCATCTACTCAGCACATCTGGCCAAAAATGATTGTAAATGCTTTAGCCCTGTCTTTTGCAGCGATGTGCTGGGCTCTCTCATCATTGAAGATGGCAATGTTTGTGGAATCACCTTCTTCAGCTAATTGTTTAATTGATCACCACCGTTCACAACTAGATATGGCAGGGCTGAAGAGCTTAGATTGGATCCATTGGTTGTGGGATTGCTTAGCCCTGTTTATCACTTGCTGCTCACTCTGTTTGGCGTGCAGATAGTCCTGTGTTGTAACTTCACCAAGTTGACACCTCATTTTTAGGTATGCCTGGTGCTACTCCTGCCATGCCCTCCTGCACTTTTCATTGATCCCCTGGCTTGATGCCAAAGGTAGAGTGCGGGATATGATGGGCCATGAGGTTATAGGTTGTGGGTGAGTACCATTCTGCTGCTGATGGCCTACAGTGTCTCATGGATGCCCAGTTTTGAATTGCTAAATCTGTTCTAAACCTATTCCTTTTTGCATGGCGGAAGTGCCATACAACATGAAGAGTATCTTCAATATGAAGATGAGACTTCATTTCCGCAAGGACTGTGAGGTGGTCATTCCTACTAGTATTGTCGTGGACAGATGCATCTATGACAGGTAGAAGGCTGAGGACAAGGCCAAGTAGGATTTCCCTCTGGTTCCCTCACCACCTGCCACAGACCTAGTCTAGCGGCTATCAGTTTCAGGACCCAGCTAGCTTGGTCACTATTGTTGCAACTGAACCACTCTTGATGACGGACATTGAAGTCCCCCACCCAAAGTACATTCTGTGCACTTGACCTTAGTGCTTCTTCCAATTATTGTTCAACATGGAGGGGTATTGATTCATCAGTTGAGGCAGGGTGGTGAAGGCAGGTGGTAATTCCAGATTTACTAATTGAATCTAAATTCCACCAGCTGCCATTGTGGGATTTGAAATCCTGTTCCCCAGAGCACTAACTTGGACCTCTGGATCACTCATTCAGTGACATTACACTATGCCACCGCCTCCCCATTGTGCGCTAAGTGACCGTGTGATATTTAATTTTGTCACCCTATGTCTGTGAGACTCCTGTCTCTATCACCAACAGCTATGAAGCCCACCATTTGATCTCCAAGGCCTGTTGCACTGCAGTGGCTAATGTGGCCATGATTGACCACCCCCAGTCCTCTGCCTCTCCCTGGAGTTGTGGGCTCTCTTCTCCTGCAAGGAGAGAAAGCAGAAATTCATGTATGTGAAAAATGGAATATATAGCTGGGTTTAACAACCAAGGCAAAGCCCACTTCTTTGAGAAACGAGTACCTGACCTGCTTCAGGCCTCCCCATTGCAAGTTGGTCAGTTTCATTACAATTCTGCCCTAGATGTACATGTGTAAGTAGCCAGTTTTTTAGTAAATTACTAGAACTTTCTTAAAATCTTTTATTGTGTTAATGAGAATTTTCTTTCTATAATAGGAAGTGCAATCCGTATATTCTTCACCAAAGATATGCTGCTACTAAGTATTACTATTGCTTACACTGGTAAGATACTCCCAGAAGTCAGATAAATCTAATAAAGGAGTTTGTGTAGATATGAGATTTTGCTTGTCAAAAATTCTTTTTTTAAGTTTTGATTGCTTCAGTTCAATTATTTTTGCATGTTGTAAATCAAATTAATTCCCTAGTTACATTTTTCAAAATGTTCTTTTATACAGAGTGAACAACATTTTTTCAATCATTAATATTGTGAAGAAGTTATATCCATTAAAAATAAAGACTTTAAGGATGATTCTGTTACAATTTTATCGATTACAAACGTTTAGTTCCTGTTCAATTTAAAACATCACCGTATTCCCAGCAAGAGGGAGGCTAGAGCAAACATCTTGGGCCTACAATCGTGTTGCATAACCAACCTCTGGAGGATGCATGTGCTCAGCTGTGCACTTCTAATGCTTGGTAATGCTATGATGTGAAATGACGTGGATCTATCCTGCACCATACAAGTGTTGTTAATTTGCTAGCTGGTTGACTGGTGGTACAGCAAAAAGACTAGTTAGTTAATGCGAGGAAGCTAAATGATAAAATTACTTATGCTTCAGAGTTTAAGCAAGAGCTAAGGCAGAGATTGAGTCAGTGAAAATGTTGAATTGTTTCTTTTCTAGGTTTTGAGCTAACCTTTTTCAGTGGGGTCTATGGAACCTGTTTGGGGGCAACAAATCGCTTTGGGAATGAAGCCAAAAGCCTGATTGGTTTATCTGGCATCTTCATTGGTGTTGGAGAAATCATAGGTTTGTGATCATTTGCAGTTGCATTAATTATTAAATATTGAAATCTGCTTATATTAAACAATTACATTGACTTTGGTTTGTAAATTTTTATTTCTAGGTGGTGCAACTTTTGGTTTATTGAACAAATTCCTCAGCAAGTATCTCGGCATTGGCAGGAACCCTGTAGTTCTTCTGGGTTTATTAACTCACATGATAGCCTTCTATCTGATATTCTTAAATGTACCAGGGGATGCACCAATTGTTCCTGATGAAGGGACAAATAGAGTTTCTTATTTAATTCCAAGGTTAGTCATATATTTTGATTTGTGCTTCTGCTTGTCACTAGGGAATTAATTTGTTTAGGGAACTGATTATTTGAGAAATGCTACTAAACCTACAATTAAGAGAACATGGATTGTTATGACACAGCGGTTGGTAAAGGCTGAGTTGTTTAAATCCCAGAGGGAAACTTGAACAAATGCCTTAACCTATATTTTCAATTGGCATTTTTGAGATGCAGCTCTGAATTCAGGAATGAAATCACCAAGCCTCAAGAGGTTTTTTTTATATAAACTAAATTAAACATTTATTAATTTAACAAGAAATTAAACACATACATATGTCTAAAAATTACTACCACAATAACTTTTAAACTAGTCCCCGAATTAATCACTCCCAGACAAAGCTTCATTAAGGCAACAATAACCCATAGACTTTAAACAGACACCAGGCAAAGCACATTTAACCTTATGAATTCAAAATGAGGTCCCTTGCAATTTGGTTCCTTTGCAGACAGTTGTTGGCTTACAGGCTGATTAGATCTTGGATGCCTCTGACCTGCATATACAAAACTCCTTTCTGCTTAGACCTAGCCTTCCCTTTGAATGTAAATTCTCATTGTATCACTAGGTCTTGAACCCTACCTCTTTTAACAATAAAACCCCTTGCATAGCACCAATTTTATTAGTAATATAAACGCATTGCTTGGCATCTCTTAGCTGGGTGCAAGGTTTTACTCCCTTCTTTTGAATGGTTTATTCAACAAATGCAAGTGTACTTTTTCTAGCCTTCTGTTTATCTAATTAACATCTCAAATTACTATACATCAAAGCACCCAGACTAGCTGGCTTTGATCCAATTACCACACATAGACACAGACCCTACTACAAGTCCAATTTAAAAATAATTTCCAATAACATTATACACATTAATATCTCTTCATGACCAGAGATAAACATTAAACTGAATCTGGCCAGAATATAACCAGTTGGATGTGATTTTCACTGACTACTCTTTGGAACAGGTCTCCTGTTCTAATATAAAGAATATGCTGAGAACCTGCTTTTTGGCTTCCTTTTCCTGACTGTTTACCAGAAATAGGTTGGCTTTTTACCTTTTTCAAAGCTTGCTTGTATGCATGGGACTAAACTAGTTGAAAAACAATTAGTTTTATCTTATTTCTCTCATTGACCAAACAGCAGTTAAAATTTCTACAGAATTAAAGTGATAGATATATACTAAAGTTTTTGTGTTTCATTCATGAATTTCCCAGCTCATAATTTGTCATTTTGTTCCACAGCAAAATCATCGCTATGGTTTGTAGTTTCCTTCTGGGACTAGGTGACAGCTGTTTTAACACGCAGCTCCTCAGTATTGTGGGATTTATGCATTCTGAAGAAAGTGCCCCTGCATTTGCTGTCTTCAAGTTTGTGCAAGTAAGAATGAAGAGCTTTCTCGTGCATGTGCATGACGCAAAGGCAACTCATAAACAGTTATGTAATATGAATTTTAGTAGTATAAAGAATGATTTCATATTCAATGTTTTTAAAAATTTTGTTTATTCTATACATTGAAGAATCTATTTAGCAATTCAGTCACTGAATGTTATTTTTCCCCCTCCACCAGTCTATCAGTGCAGCAATAGCATTTGGCTACAGTAATTATCTACTGCTCGAGTGGCAGCTGCTTATCCTTGGTGTGGCTGGATTCTTTGGCGCAATCTCTTTCGTCCTAGTGGAGTGGAAGGCAGAACTGCATTCTCGTGGTTTCAGTTATGAACGCATTTAATCAAGAAACCAGCTTTTATAAGATGCAATTGAATGTAATTTTTTAAATCTTAGATTTATTCTTAAATACCAATTTTGCTAACATTTTTTGAGAATTTTAATTTTGCTGTGTGAAAATTTTCCGAAAAACATTGTTCAGACAGAATAATGTAGCAGAAAGTTATAGCTGGAGGGATTGTAATGGAGCCAATAAAATAAGCTAACCTGAAGCCAGCCACTGGAGGGCTAGTGGAATTTTTTGCTGAATATTTTTGCTGCACAACATTAAAATTCTGAACTTCTAGAAATCTGCTGCACCAACTAAATCTGAATGCTCTAAAATATTGAACTACTCGGAATTGAAATACTGTTTTCAGCATTTTCCTGGTAATATTGCAGAGTGTTATTTCAGATCCAAGTTATCATTAATTGCCAAATCTTATTGACCCATTACAATTAGATTTCATTAAAGTAGAACATGCTATTTTTTATTCATTCATTCATGGGAACTGGGCAATGCTGGCTAGGTCAGCATTTATTGCCCATCCCTAATTGCCCTTGTTCAGAGGGCACTTTTTAAGAGTCAACCACATTGCTGTAGGTCTGGAGTCATATGTAGGCTAGACCAGGTAAGGACAGCAGATTTCCTTCCCTAAAGGACGTTAGTGAACCAGATGGGTTTTTACAACAATTGGCAATGGTTTCATGGTCATCATTAGACTTTTAATTCCAGATTTTTATTGAATTCAAATTTCACCATCTGCCGTGGTGGGCTTCGAACCTGGGCCCCCAGAGCATTACCCTGGAATACTGATCTAGTGACAATGCCACCGCCTCCCCCAATTTTGTTTGTGACTCACAGACTTTAAGAAACTTCTCATGCTTTTGGATGAGACTTATTTATGAAATGGAAGAGAATCGTTGTTAGGAAGTTCTTATTTTGCCCTGCTTCAAGTTGGTGACCTTATAGTTTCTCTTTTTTAACAGTTGGTACTACATCAGAATTACCAACTAACTAACTGAAGCATAATGTTTCAAATCATTGCAACACTAATGACAGCTACTGTAAAATTTGTTGACTAGACATTCTTCTTTGTATTGTTAATATTTTACATTCTGTAAGACTAAATATTTTTATGGCAATTATTTCCAATTGTGATTATTATGTTCTCTCATGTAAAAGCATGTTTTGCATGAGTAATTCCACTGTGATGGGCTTAAGTGGTAATATAACCATTTCATGGTTAGTAATAATTGTGACTAGAACTGAAATGATTTAACAACAAAATGATCAATGTTCTAGTGCGTTTGTGATGATGTTCAAATGTTCAGGATTTGACGTAGGCGCAAGTTGTCAGCAACCCCCAGTTATTTTATCCGTCTGGAAGGAATGTTTCTTTTTCCTGATTACATACTGCTGAATAGTTAGGTAGAGATCAACAAAGAAGCTTTGCTTTGAACTAAGGTTGAATCAGGAAGTGAACAAGAGTTTAAATTTTGAGTTTTCCTGCTGTTTACTTTTTAAGCACTCTTATTGAATTGATGGATCATTATACCAATGAAAGCTAATTTTTGATCCCATTTTTAATAATCAGTTTCTAGTGTTTGCCAAATACTAAAGTGAGTCTAGTAGTTTTTTTTTGAAAGAAAGATATTCCATATTGGGTGCAAACTTATTTTGACAATAATTGATCACTAAGTGCATTCCACAATGAGTGGCTGACTGTAAAACTAGTTCAGTATCCCTAAATCAGTTGTCTATTCGAAATAGTTAGGCTTTTATGTTAAGATAATGCTGTAATGTTGGAACATGTAACACTGATCTAAACTGAAGAGTGTACAGTTGTGCATTTGATGCTCATGTAGAATGATCAAGACACAAACTTTTCTGTTTTAATCACTGGCCAGAACTTGTTGAGATTAATGTGTTTGATTTTTGTTTGTATTTTAACCAATTTTAAATTGCTTTATGACAGTAAAACATGTTAAATTATTTATGATGTCTGTCACAAGTGGCAAGTATTCAAATGAAAATAGATTTGTCAAGGAATAGCTTTGTCTCACCTTTTATACACTGTGGGTGGAATAATAAAAACAAATAAGGGATGAAAATTAACTGTAAATTAAAGCCATTGCACGTTGATTTTGTAGGTATGAATGCAACACTCATGCGTTATTTATTGTCAAGGGCATTGACAATATGTCACGACAAAAGATGGCTGTAGATTGATGGAAGTTGGGAACCTTTAATTCAATTGACATAGCTGGTTGAATTCATACATCTGGTTGAATCCAGTGTGACAACAGGCAGCTGATTTTTGCATTCTCTCCTATGGAGGGTGATTAAGCAACACCCCCCCCCCCCCCCCCCCCACTGAGGAGTGCTTCAGGTAAGAGCAATAGCTGTGGTTCATTGATAGGATTCTCACATCTGATTCAGATGGTTGTGGATTGAAGCCCCATGCCAGAGACTTGAGCACAAAATCTGTGCAAATGCTGCACCATCAGCGATGTCATCATTGAGGTATGGAGTTAACCTTTCAAGGTGAAAGAAAAAGATCCCGTAGCATTATTTCGAAGAAGAACAAAAGTTCGCCACATGTCTTAATGACCAATATTTAACCCTCAAACCATCCCTAAAAGCATATTACTTGGTCATTATCACATTGCTGTTTATGGAACCTTGCTGTGTGCAAATTGGATGCTATTATCTGCATTACAACAGTGACTATTTCATTGACTTTGGCTACGAAGCACTGAGATGTGGGGTTGTGATATAAATGCAAGAGTTTTAACTTTTTTTCCAAGCTATCAGCATTGAAACTGGTCTCTACTGTCAGTGGCTCACCCAGGTTTTTAATTATTAGAATTTTAATTTGGGTTGTATATTGTGCATCCTTAGGCTTTCATATTTGATAACCACTGGACGAATAAAAAAGAACGAGGGAAATTTCAGCTGTTTTCATTTTTCTGCACTTTACTCAGTATAAATGCCGAGCCAGAATATTGTCAAATTGAGCTGGTGTTTATTTTTTTTACATTTTCAATCATCAATTTTCCTTTAATTAGAGGGGGAACAATATCTTCTACATTTGAAACTTCTACATGTTTTGTCACTTAGTACCCTTGTTAACTTAATTCAGAGTTTGTAAAGATTAATTCAACTTGAATTATTTTCTGTTTGTCTTAGAGATGCTTTAATTTTGAGCATGAAAACAGTGCAGCAATCAACATCATTTTGTTAATTTTCTGAACTACCTAGAAGGCAAAAATTCCAGGACCTTATACACTGATTAGTTCTTTTGATGTTTGTCACCCTTGTTGGCCTATTGCTCTGTACATGGCAACTTTCATAATTGTTAACTCCCAAAGTAATCGAGAGGGCCACTAATTTAGTGTCTGACTAAAATTTAATTGTGTATTTTGTTTTAAACTGCCTTCAGTAATTCCATCTATTTTGAAACTGAAAATTAGTGCCACTGATGGTTGAATATAGGATTGGAAACTTTTGAAAGAAAGAAATTGAAGTTTTGGCATGCTGTATCACTTCTCTCAAAAGACCCAAAGCATTCCACTATATAGGCAAATGTACAAAGGTTCCACAAATCTGAGTGTCTGGAATGAATAGATATTTTATTCTATGGTTGAAAGAGGGTATTGGACGAATTCCCACCTTTTGAATAGTGCAATGGGATCTTAATTTCATAAACCACTGAAATGGATAGATGAGGGCCTCTTTTGGCTTTTCATCCAGCAGCTCAATACTATGCTGTTGTGTTATCTCAGATTACGGCCTTAAATTTTCTCCATATTTGTATCCAGCGACAAAAGTATCCAGGACACAAAGATCACAGAACTTTGGGCACAAGTGAGTTAAATGCGTAACAACATCACTCCCAAATCTCCACTATCATTTATGGCTATTAACCTTTCCTCTGATAAACCGGGAATTTGGCCAGATTTACAGTGCCTCCTTTGTTAGTTTTCTGCAATTGTGATCACTCCGAGGCTCTTTTTAAAAGTGCAAAATTTTCAGCTACAGCAGAAAAATTATTTTTATTGATACTTGATTGAAATGTTTTGAGTTTTTGTTTAAATTTACTCTCTTGGATACCTACATATTATTTTGTTTCTTACAACGCATTTAATGACATAAAATTAAGTCACATTAAAAATTGAGAAGCTTTTCTGACTGTACCTTTATAAATGTGTACCTAGTATGCATAAATGATGGTGAAATGTGTTAAAATTTCAATTTTCATTCATTAAGAAATATATGAAATTAAGTCAGTGCTTTCCTTAGGCATTGATTGCTCATGCTGATTTGTGTCCATTTTTACGATTTTAATTAGATTGGCAAGAAATTTGAGTGTAATATGACATTGTTGGAATGGATGCAGATTGTGTACATTAGGGAAATTCCAGGCCTGTGTTGAAGTTCTGAAGTGGAGCTGGAACGTATGACAGCAAATATGTGAACTAATTGAGCTTAAGCTGACGTCTGGCACAGACAAAATGTATGTACTCTCTTAATGTCTGTAATCAGTATATTTCGTATGGAAAGACAAAAGTCTTTTCTTACCCTTGGGGTGCTTACACAAATTAAATAATCCAGCAGCAAGCTTTCGAGAGTTAAAACAAAGGGTATTTATTCTTACACGCTTACCCTGAATTCACGCAACATCATGCATTCAGTCTCCTGCAACGTGCACATACCAAAGATTGGGGATACAGTTAAAGGTAGTGCACTTTTACAGAGAATGGTTACTTAAGTCTCTGATTTATAATTTCTAGTCTCCCACATGGCAGGCTTGTGGTTTCTTGAATGGCCTTGATTATTTAAAGTTGATGTGTGGGTCTTGTAAAGCAAAGGGTTCACAACAGGATTGCGAGGTTTCTTGTAGTCAGATATTGAGGAGGATGGCTGTCAGATGAACTTTGAAACTGGAACAGGTTAAGTACTTTGGCTGCTTGATGACGTGCATCCAGTTTCAGAGTCTGGTTCTCAGACTGGCTTATCACAGTTGGTTCTGATGGATCTGCTAGGTCCTGGCCCATACTTAAACAAATGGCTCTGAGGTACCCTTAACTATGTCCATATTTAATTAGGTATTTGACAGAGATACTGTCTGAAGTCCAAATGCCAAAAGTCACACGATTTGCAGCAGTCATCTTAACAGCTTGTTTGTGTCCATTTTTAAAAATATTGACTGAAAGTTCATAATACGACATGCCTTCACTGTGCATGACATGTTTGATGTAGAATTGCTATTTTAGTCGCTGCATAGAACATGGAACTTAAAACAATTCTGTGTTTAAAGATCCTTAAATTCCAACGTCCTATCCAATAAGCAATCTAAAGTGTCAATATGAAACTGTTCTTAAATTAGATTGTTAATAGTAAAAGAATTGAAGCAGCTCAGGAATCTGTCTGTCTTTAATACGTCTTGTTTCCTGCTGGTTTGGTTTATCCTGCATTAAATTAAAATACCAGACTTCTGTTTGCTTTGGTTTCAGATGAGAACTATACTTTGCACTCTAGTTAGATGATTTTAAGTTTAGATAAAGACCAAGAATGTTTCTGGCAGAAAAAGTTCCTTTCAAAAGTAGGTCTAACAGTGGATTCAATCCAATGAGGGAAAATGGCTATGCCTTTACTTCACATTGAAGACCCTGAAAATGGGACCAATTTGCCCCAATTGGTCCACAAACATTTGCAATACAAACTGTTTCTACCGATGCTCAGTAGGAAAGTTGCTTGGCATTTAAAATCCCGCTGCTCATCTAAGACCAATATTTTAAGACTAGAAGACTGATTTGTTACATCTTTTATTCTATGATATTTGGGGACTTATAGATTTTTATAGTTTACAGCAATTTAAAATTTGTACCATGTTGCACGTTATGTTGTAATTTATTTCTTTTGATTGTGATGCCTTTGCATTTGTCTATTTTCGTCAGAAATTTAATTTGTTGCCCGATCAGTCTGAAATACTGTGACTTAAAGTTTGTTTTGAAAAATGTTTCTTGGTATATGATAAAGAACAGTTCAACGGCAAACCTCTAAGGTAACATTGTGGCATTTAGTATCAAAGTGTGCAATATTTACAGATTTTATGTAATAAAGTCATTTGAACTTGATAAGCTGCTCTCTTTTTTTCAAAAAAAGTATAATTTTTAATTGTAATAAACCTGTATTGCTGTAAACCAGGAAATTTTTAATCCACTAAAATATTAACTTTGCCATTTTTTGTCAACACACCAAATTCTTGCTTGCACAATACCCCAGTTTACATTTGTGCATAAATTGGCTTTTAATTCTTTTTGGGAATTTGATTGAGGTTAAAGACCATGAAAATGGCGAGGCTAAATGTTTTAGCCAAGCTTCCTTGATTGAAGCCTAGAAGCAGACCCTGGTTTGTGGGAATTATCTCAGACAGCATATTCGGAGGAAGAATCAGGCTCCCTGAATGTTATTAATATATTATTTTTGACTAAAAAATTACATTGATGAGGAAGCGGAAACCTCCTCAGAAACCAGATGAGTAGACAGTAGTCTATCAAATTGATGTTCCGCTTGGTTACTGCAGGGAAATTTTAAGAATCGCCCATGAGATTCCAATGGCAGGCCATTTGGAATTCTGCAAGGTGTTACACATGTCAACTGGTTGAGAACACCAGCCATTGATTAAACCAGCTCCATTAATCCCAATATTCAATTAAACATTTAGTAGGATTTTAGCGGATTCTATTGGACCCCTAACCAAAACAAAAACAGGGTATCAATATCTTTTTAATCATCACGGGTTTGTGTACTCGATTCCAAGAAGCAATACCATTGAGAAAAAAACTGCTGCGAAGGTGGTAATTGAAGGCTTAATTTAGTTTTTCACCAGCTATTGAATCCCTCTTGATAATTCATATGTAGACCAGGAGTAAAGCAATTTAAATCATCAGCATACCATCCATAGTCTCAGGGGACATTGAAAAGATGCTATCAAACCTTAAAAACTATGATTAGAGCATATTGTCTTGAATATCCTGGGGGCTGGAATAAGACAATTTCATTTTTATTATTTGCCATTAAAGCTCACCTAATGAGTCAACTGGTTTCAGTCCCTTTGAGGTAGCCTATGGACACGAAGTAAGAGGACCACTTAAATTATTTAAAGAGAAAGTTATGGCCCAGGAAGATTACATGTCCCAAGTTTCAAGAAAGATTGCCAAAAGCTTGTGCAGTAGCTCAGGAACATCTTAAAGTCCGCAACAAGTAATGAAAAACTGAGTGGATAGGATAGCTGAAACTCAAACTTTTAAACCTGGGAATAAAGTACTAGTTCTGTTACCTTTGCTGATTAACCATTGAAGGTTAGGTTTAGTAGACATTATCATGTTAAAAATGTTACCACCAAAAAACTTTTTTTCCAAAGGGTCGGGGGCTGTGGGGGGGAAGTGTGATGGAATCTGTGGTTTCAGTGCTTGTATTTTTTCGAGACAGGCCCAAATTGAAAAGAGAAACAGAGGGTACAGAGGAAAGGATGCATAGCCATCAGAGTTCAGATGATGATTCCATTGGTGCAGTACAGGCAGGCTGAAGAAGATAGAGGTTAGATCCAAACACTGAAAATAGGCAAATATACTGCTGCAGCTGTTTCTGTACTCAAAAATAACATTGGTGGATATATGCTTCTCAGAATGTTGTAAGCAGAGTTGAAGAGGTTCTGCAGATGTGTGCCATTTTTGGTGAAGACCGTGCCCATGAAACTTTGGTTGTGCACTGCTGAAATTCTTCATCAGGAAGACAGTAGTTTGAAGGACTTTGTGACTGAGATTCACAAAGTGGATTCAGAGCCAATTCGTAAGATCTGTCTTAGTCGTATCTGTCATTTAATGTGTAATTTATAGTTTATAATCAACTACAATTTGCCTGTAAATTCATGTTTAACATACATTGATTCTAGGTTTGAAAGTACAGGTGGTTACCCAAGATTGTATTTAGTGTTTGCTTTGTTTGATTCTTGTTTGGTAAAAATTCTTTTGTTTTAACTGTGGAACCTTGTGGCTTCATTCTTTCAGTAAATAACTGGGATTTTGGATTTTTTTTTTAAAACTAGATCTTGGCTGAGATCCTGCAAATTCAAAAAACTAATCTGAGGATTTCATCTGGTTGACACCATAAATAGAAACAAACAATATACCCTTTAAAACTTTATTTCAGTTTCCATGTAATGAAATATATTTTACAAAACCCTGTATCAGTATAGAGTGAATATTCAGTTGTTTGCCTGTATATTTCTACCCCATGCACCAAATACACCACCTAGTGGAAGAGTTTGGTAACTCTGGAATTCCATCAGAGAACAGGAGTGAAATAGAGGAAGCAAACATTGTTGCAATCTATTGGTTTTAATATTTTTTTGATTATTTTTATTATAATTGTATGACTAGATTTTTAACTTTCAATAATAGAAATTAATAATAATGGGGACTGTAGATGCATCAAAAATATGACATACTGTGTTATGAAAAACAACAAACATAATAAGTAAACTATTCATAATGTAAAATCTGAACTTATTCATCTAAGGGGGATGACATTTCCAGTCCCTAGAGGAAATGGTCTCAAAGACAAAAGCCAAGTACTAGAAATTTGAAATAAAAACACAAAATACTGGGAAAACACAGCAGCTCTAGCAGTGTCTGTGGAGAGAGAAACAAATATAACAATTCTGTTAATGACCTTTTGTCAGATAGTTTCAAAGTTTTAGCTGCCTCATTTATTTGTTTATCTAGACAGCACAAAATATCATTGCATGCAAGCTACCATATTCAGGTGAGTAATAAGTTCTGGAAATTTTACAGTGCCCCCATTTACATGCCATGCTGGGTCTGTGCCTCTTGGCCTGCTCCAGGCATTTGGGAAATTCCTTTGGGCAAAATAAAAGGGGTAGCTTAATGGGCCCCTTTTCCCCAACTGCACTTACCCCACCACCCCCCGGCCCCCACCCAACACACAGATCACCTGATATTTTCCTCTCCATTGTGACTTGCTAGTATCAAATGAACATTGCTCTTATACTGCAGCGAAGAATATAGGGCCAGGATCTCTTAATTTATTCCAGAAGTGAAAGTCAACTCTAGCCTAATAAGAGCAACCCAGTGTTCCAATATGCATTATTTTCAGTGTCTACACAATGAGATCATGTTTCCTCCTGTGGAAATCAAGTCACACATGTTACGACTGAGATGGGAAGAGTACACAGTTTCTCTTGCCTCTCTATTCCACAGGTCCCACCATAAGTGTAAATGTTTAAATCACTGACCATAATGGCCAATTGTTTACATTCACTACTGCTACACCCAGGATAAAAGAGACTTTAACCAGGATTCTTTCAACAAACTCAGAATAATTGATTTATTATGAAACAAAACTTTTTTTAAACAAGTTGCAAAACTGGTTAATTGTAATTGGAAGTATATGACTTACCCCTTTTAAAATCCCAACACTCACACAGAAACCAAAGGACAAGACAAATAAGGTCTCTGAAGAGGTTGGCATATGGGAACTCTGTCGTACAAAAGGATAAAGTTCAAAAAGGTCTTCACACTGTCGATTTGGTGTTTCTGCATGTGAAGACTGAACGCTGGTCACAGTGGTTGCCTGGAAGTCCTTTCCAAAGAATCTTCAGTGAAATACTGTTTTTGTTAACTCTCACTTGTCACAGCTTTGCAGGCTTTCAAATACTGATGAGTTATTCTGATTGAAAGTGAACACCTACTCTGGACTGCAAGCAATACAGAGAGAGAGGAACAATCTTCCTTCACAGTTTGCTTCCAAGACACACACACAGTTCAAAAAACATGTTCAGACAGAACTCCTCCAAGGCCAGGTGTTTTTAAGCCAAGCAGCAGGAGCCCAAAGCCTGGCAACAACAGTTTTAAAAAAATTAACTCAAGTGAACAAAATAACTTACCTCCCCAGGTGTCTTGCTGGTCATTTAGCTGAAGTTGTGTAATTTCTTGGAAAAAGCAACTTGCTCACCAACCAAAGTGAAGTTGTAATCTTTTAGGAAAAAACCTTCAGGTTTTAATTAAATGTCCTTCCATTAAAAAAAAACATAGTTCTTGGAGATATGGATTCCTAACACACACAAGACCTATAATGAATTGTGAACATATCTGAAAATGACTATCTAGTTTCTTACTTCTCCAGTGTGATGCCTTTCCATACCATTTCATTTCTTGTTTGCCTCTTGCATGAGATGAATTTCTTTGAGAGAGAAAAGTCTAGTGCTAAATGCTTTCTTCAGACATTTGTTAACAGGAAAGAGAAAAGTTTGGTCCCTGCCTGTACTGGAATCTAAATAGATACTTAGAATAAGCCAGAAACTGGAAAAGAAAGGAATGGTTGGAATGAGGAAGAAGGCTGGAAATTCAGAATCAGTGACTTGGTAAAGAAAAAGGCTAGAACGAGGTTGATATAACCAACACAATGAAGGGATTCAGTGCCACAAGTGTACATTAAACACTATGTTCATGCATTTTATTTTGATATTCCTTTGTTTGTCCTGAATGTTTGTATATGATAAATAGACAAAAAGAGTTCCAGAGTCCAAGCAACCGTATTTGTGATGAGGTAGTTGTAAGTAGTCTAATAAAAGAAAATTTAGAAACTAGATTTTTTAGCAATGTAAATTTGCCTCAGGATATGATTGTATATCCCATGATAAAACTCATTGTTTATATACTTGGTATATTTTCAGTTATGTGGATGTTTATTGGAAAATAAAAGAGATGCAGAAGAATCAGATACAGAAAAAGTATATACATTCCGGAAAACCTGGGATCACTGCCATCGAAACAACCACTTTTTCCCTGAGAAATGTCCCATTACAGGTTGTATCAACATTTTATCAATGGTTGCAATTATTCTGCCGTTTTTCTCAATGTAAAATGATTTTGAATATGGCATCAACACAAAAATGGCTGTATAATTCAGGAGATTATGCAATAGGCAACACCATGAGGCATGAGAACAACTCAGGAAGTTGCTTCAGTGTTGTAATTTGTGCCTATGTTCATGGGACCTTGCATACTGCAAGCGTGTGCTCAAACATATGTTTACATATATTTAATTTTACATTCATATAGTCATAACTTTATGACAGCACCTGAGTTGAATAATAAAGGCTTGCATTCATAACTTGCCTTTCATGACCTAAAGGTGTACCAAAGCACTTTGCAGCCAATTAAGTGCTTTTAAAGTGTAATTGCAGTGTAACATAGGAAACATGGTTGCCAATGTGTTCATAGCAAGATCCTATAAACAGCAAGGTGATAATGACCAGAAAATCTGTTGTTAGTTATGTTGTGGTATAAATAAATGTTGGCCAGAACACCTGGGCCTCTGCTGTTCTTCTTTGACATAGTGCCATTGTGTTATAATCACATCTTTCAAGGCTGATTTTTTCTTTTGCAAAATGGAAGGCATGATCTGGATGTTTGGATGTTAACCTGGGATTTTTTTTAAAAGGTCATAAGTTCACTTTGAAACTGTCAGCAAGCAGTCCTCGTCCAAGAAATCACCTGACCTTTATGGTACTTGAGGAAGATCTGGTTGTTTGTTTTAAACTTCAATCATTTTAATTGATGGAGGAAAAAACTGAAATGGGTGATAACTTGCTGGAAACCACATGGGGGAAGAGAGAAAAACAACTTAAGTTGTGAACCTGCTTGTTTCGAGGGCATGTTTTTTTGTTGGAGAGCATGCTGAGAAAGGAAGGGGCTCCCTCTCTCTACCTTGACTAAACTTGTATGTGACTAACAACCTGTAGCCAGAGAACCCACATCTGAATGTAGTCTGCATTTGGACCTGCAAAGCTGGACAGTTGGTGGAACTTCCGGGCATCTACCGGGACCAGCGGCCTATCTGCACATGAGAGAACTCTAGGTCGACAGCAGTGAGACCCTGTGGACTTTATCCTTTATTTTATAACACCCATCCTCCAAAGTCCAACTCTGCAGAGTGACTCTATCTGTTTGTCCTTTGTTTATGTGCGTGTGTGCTAGGAGAATTCTTTAGGAAGGGATAGATAGTTATACTTGCTGATTACAGTTGCATGTCAACCAGTGCTTGCAACTTGTTAAAAGAAGTTTTTTAAATAAATAAATTAATCATTGTGAGTTTTTGAAAGAAGCCTGGTCAGAGTCTCTTTTCTTTTGGGTGCTGGAGGCATAGGTACACAATTGGCCATTTCAGTGGGAAAATTCAATATTTAAGTTAATGATATGGCCTGCGGAGTAGTGGGGCTTGATAATTCGCACACTCCTCCCACCTTGATCATAACAATTGTACCTTTTGCATCCACCTGAGAGGGAAGACGGGGCCTCAATTTAATGTCTCATCACAAGGATGATACTTCTGACTGCAGCAATCCTTCAGTATTGTACTCAGAACCTCCCTCAGCTTCACTGAAGTTTAAACTTAGATTATGTGCCCAAGTCTCTGGAGTAACTCTTGAACCCACGGCTTTCAGATTCAGAATTGAGCCATGGCTTACATCATTACTAAATTGAGAATTTTCTTCAATAAATACTGGCACATTCTACTGTTTCATTTTATTAGCCATGTAGGAGTAACTGTATTGGACCACAGCTTCCAACGGGTGGTCCTGCTGCAATTTTGCTTTCAAAACTGAGGAGCATTGGCAATATTGGCCTGGATTTTGCAAGAGGCTTTGTCAGTGAACTATCAGCTTTTGTTTTGTGATCCCTCTGAAACTGACTACAATTTAAGGACTTAAAGCAAAAGCAGATTAATGTGGAAATCCTAAAGTTAGACCATAAGACATAGGAGCAGAAATTAGGCCATTTGGCCCATTGAGTCTGCTCCGCCATTCAATCATGGCTGATAAGTTTCTCAACCCCATTCTCCCGCCTTCTCCCCGTAACCTTTGATCCCCTTACCAATCAAGAACCTATCTATCTCAGTCTTAAATACATTCAATGACCTGGCCTCCACAGCCTCCTATGGCAATGAATTCCATAGATTCACCACTCTCTAGCTAAAGGAGTTTCTCCCCATCTCTGTTCTAAAAGGTATTCCCCTTATTCTGAGGCTGTGCCTTTGGGTCCTAGTCTCTCCTACTAATTGAAACATCTTCCCCATGTCCACTCTATCCAGGCCTTTCAGTATTCTGTAAGTTTCAATCAGATCCCCCCTCATCCTTCTAAACTCCAATGAATATAGACACAGAGTCCTCAAACGTTCCTCATATGTTAAGCCTTTCATTCCTGGGATCATTCTCGTGAATCTCCTCTGGACCCTCTCCAGGGCCAGCACATCCTTCCTGAGATACGGGGCCCAAAATTGCTCACAATATTCTAAATGTGGTCTGACCAGAGCTTTATAAAGCCTCAGCAGCACATCCCTGCTTTTATATTCTAGTCCTCTCGAAATAAATGCCAACATTGCATTTGCCTTCCTAACTACCGACTCAACCTGCAAGTTAACCTTAAGAGAATCCTGGACTAGGACTCCCAAGTCCCTTTGCACTCCAGATTTCTGAATTCTCTCCCCATTTAGAAAATAGTCTATGCCTCTATTCTTCCTACCAAAGTGCATGACCTCACACTTCCTCACATTGTATTCCATCTGCCACTTCTTTTCCCATTCTCCTAACCTGTCCAAATCCTTCTATTGCCTCCCCACCTCAATACTACCTATCCCTCCACCTATCTTCGTGTCATCTGCAAACTGAGCCAGGATGCCCTCAGTTCCTTCATCTAGATCATTAATGCATAAAGTGAAAAGTTGTGGTCCCAACACTGACCCCTGCGGAACTCCACTAGTCACCGGCCGCCATCCTGAGAAGGACCCCCTTATCCCCACTCTCTGCCGCCTGCCAGACAGCCAATCTTCTATCCATGCTAGTACCTTGCCTCTAACAACCATGGGCTCTTATCTTACTGAGCAGCCTCCTGTGCAGCACCTTGTCAAAGGCCTTCTGGAAGTCCAAGTAGATAACATCCATTGGCTTTCCTTTGTCTAACCTACTCATTACCTCCTCAAAGAATTCTAACAGATTTGTCAGGCATGAATTCCCCTTGATGAAACCATGCTGACTTTGCCCTATTTTATCATGCACTTCCAAGTATTCTGAAATCTCATCCTTAATAATGGACTCTAAAATCTTACCAAGGACCGAGGTCAGGCTAATCGGCCTGTAATTTCCCGTCTTTTGCCTCACTCCCTTCTTAAACAGCGGGGTTACATTAGCGATTTTCCAGTCCTCTGGGACCCTCCCTGACTCCAGTGATTCCTGAAAGATCACCACTAACGCCTCCACTATCTCTTCAACTAGCTCCTTCAGAACTCTGGGGTGTAATCCATCTGGTCCAGGTGATTTATCCACCTTCAGACCTTTCAGTTTTCCTAGCACCTTCTCCTTGTTAATGGCCACCATACTCACCTCTGCCCCTCGACTCTCTTGAACTTTGGGGATGTCACTTGTGTCTTCCACCGTGAAGACTGATGCAAAATACCTATTCAGTTCCTCCGCCATTTCTTTGTTCCCCAGTACTACTTCTCCAGTGTCATTTTCCAAGTGACCCAATGTCCACTTTTGCCTCTCTCTTACCCTTTATATATCTAAAAAAAACTCTTGCAATCTTCTTTTATATTACTGGCTAGTTTACCCTCATATTTAATCTTCTCCCTCCTTTATTTCTTTTTTAGTTGTCCTCTGTTGGTCTTTGTAGGCTTCCCAATCCCTTGGTTTCCCACTACTCTTTGCCGCATTGTATGCTTTCTCTTTAGCTTTTATGCTGTCCCTGACTTCCCTTGTGAGCAATGGTTGCCTCGTCCTCCCTTTAGTATGCTTCTTCTTCCTAGGGATGAATTTTTGCCGTGTCTCCCAAATTGCTCCCAGAAACTCCTGCCAATGCTGTTCCACTGCCTTTCCTGCTAAGCTCATCCCCCAGTCAATTCTGGACAGCTCCTCCCTCATGCCTCTGTAGTTGCCTTTATTCAACTGTAATACCGTTACATCTGATTCCAGTTTTTTCCTCTCAAATTGCAGGGTAAATTCTATCATATTATGGTCACTTCCTCCTAAGGGTTTCTTCACCTTAAGCTCCCTTATCAAATTTGCCTCATTACACATCCCTAAATCTAGAATTGCCTGTTCCAAGTTGTGATTTGTCACTCACTGCCTCACCACAGGCTATGCTGTGATGGACCCAGACAACCACCATCCCACCACCCCCTACCCTGCCATTTGACCACCCCAAGCTCCTGCCCCCGCACACACCACCCCCCCCCCCCCCACCCCCCCAAGACATCACCTACAGCCAGCAATAGTTGAAATCAATTCTTACGAAGTCTTTTGGATTTGAAACGTTAACTCTGTTTCACTGTCCACCGATGCTGCCAGACCAGCTGAGTTTTTCCAACATTTTCTGTTTTTATTTGTTACTGAAATCAGTTGATGTTGTGAGAACTTCTCTTTTTCCACTCTCTCACTGCTGTTGGAAATCACCTAAAAACGACACTTTGTTCCATTAGTGTAACTGAGTTTTTAATAACAAACTGAGTGGTAAATAATGCTAAGCAACAGAAATGGTCCTGAAAAAGGGTTTTTTGTGTGATGTTAAATGTTCCCACAAAGATGAATTACTAGATTTCTTTAAACGAAGTTATAAATAAATTTTTAAAGTTGCTTGTGATGTTTCAGCTTCCCCCTTTACCTCGTGTGTCTGTCCCAGTCTCTTTTTTTGCTGTATGTAAAATTTTAAATAAGTGATTTAATGTTAGTGCTTTTCATTTCCTGGCTGGCTGTGAGAATTTGTATGTGTTTGGCTGCTTGGACTGCTTAATGATATTACTGCAGCTCCATGCTGAGAATCCCCAACAAAGAACACTGCAATGCACTGCACGGTGAGAGGAGATTAAGTTCTCAATTGTTAGTTCTCTCAAGGACACTAATTTATGTCAGAGGCGATCACCTTTACTTCACTACTGACCTAAAATCTAGACCACTATGTCTTGCCTTTGTCACTGGCTGTAACAGGTGTAGTAAACTACAGTGCAGCTATAGTGCCTGCTGTAATGTTCCAGTGAAGCCCAATGCAAATTGGAGGAACAGCACCTCATCTTCCAATTAGGTACTTTACAGCCTTACGGACTTAACATTGAGTTCAACAACTTCAGACCATGAACTCTCTTCTCCATCCTCACCCCCTTTTTATCCCCTTTATTCAATATTCAACTTCATTTTTTAATTTTAATTTTTTCATCCACTTATTTTTATTTTTATTTATTTTCATTTTTATTCACTGTTTTATCCCCACCTTTTATCCTATTTTCAATTTTTTCCCCACCACTGTCCCCTCCCCATGTTGTTCTTTCCAGGATTATTACTCTTGTCCCGCTATTATCACATTCTGCTTTCTGACCTTAATGCCACCACCAGCACCTCCTTTAGCCAGTACCACTATCATTAAGACTCCTTTGTCCTTTTGTCCATTGCATCTCTGGCAATCTTTCCTTTGCCTCCACATATCACTGGCCTTCTGTCCAGCTTCATGGGCTCCACTCCTCTTAAACAGTACAAATTTCATCACATTGTACTTCTCTTTAGCTCTGAAGAAGTCATATGCACTCAAAATGTTAACTCGGTTTTTTACTCTCCACAGATGCTGTTAGATCTGCTGAATTTTTCCAGCCTTTTCTGTTTTTGTTTCAGATTTCCAGCATCTGCAGTATTTTGCTTTTATCTTAGTGTTTAATTCACTGCCACTTCTCTTCCAGGAATGCCTACCTTGAAGAAGTACTGCTCTTCTCTCCAACAGGATTTCCATTTGTCTCTTTCGCCCTGTTCACTTTCATTGCTTTCCATTTCCCCCTTGGTGTTTGACAAGGTGTTTACCAAAACTCAGCCATATTTCCTTCCTCAGCGACTGTCTCCATCTCCAACTTAGCCCACGTGGATTCCAATTGAAATTCCATCCCTCATGTTTTGAATCCACCCAGGATTACAGGTGTCTCTAGGACATACAACGCTCCTCGGACTGCTGTTCTCACCATATCCTGAGATCCACACTCAGTGCCATGCACCACCATATGAACACACTCAACCTCTCCCTCCAGCAGCACCGACTCAAGCTATCTCAAAACCGTCCTTGTCCCCAGTTTCATTTTATTCTTCGTCTCATCTGACGCCTTAACAAGAAACTTTGTCTCTTCCTTTCAGGTGCTAAAGAACGCAAGCTCCAACAACTCATCGACACCAACACCCATCCAGGACCCTCCACCCCTTCCCGTCCCTCTGACCCATCCCTTCTTCTAATCCCAGCCCTTGCCATGTATTCACCATATCCTCTGACCTTCCCCTCTCTGATGCTGAATGCTCTGCACTCAGCAAAGGGCTCAGCTTCATACCCTTACACTGTCAACTCAATGAACTCCAGGCTCGGCACGATGCTGAACCCTTCTTCCGTCACCTTTGTTTCCTTGCTCACTTCTTTGGGTAGGAGTCCTCCCCTTGTTCCACGGATCCTTTCACCCGCCTCCAGTATTCTCCCTCCACCTGGACCCCTCCCTCTGGCCTCTTACCTGCTAGTGATCTTTTCATTGAGAACTGTTGGCGTGACATCAGCCGTCTCAATTTCTCTGCCCCTCTCACCCACTCTAACCTGTCTCCTTCTGAACTTGCCGCACTCTGTTCTCTCAGGTCCAACCCTGACTTTGTTGTCAAATTGGCTGACAAGGGTGGGGCTGTTGTTGTCTGGCGCACTGACCTCTACCTCGCAGAGGCTGAGCGCCAACTCGCAGACACTTCCTTCTACCTCCCACTGGAGCATGACCCCACCACCGAACATCAAGCCATTGTTTCCAGGACTGTCACTGACCTCATCTCCTCTGGAGTTCTTGCTTCCACAGCTTCTAACCTCATAGTTTCCCAACCCTAGACAGCCCACTTCTACCTCCTCCCCAAAATGTACTAACAGGAATGTCATGGTAGACCGATCGTGGCAGCCTGTTCCTGCCCCCACGGAACTCATTTCTTCCTATCTTGACTCCGTTCTCTCTCCCCTTGTCCAATCTCTTCCCATCAACATCTGCAATTCCTCTGATGCCCTACATCATATCAACAACTTCCAGTTCCCTGGCTCTAACCACCTCCTCTTCACCATGGACATCCAATCCCTCGACACCTCCACCCCCCCACCAGATGGTTTGAGGGCTCTCCGCTTCTTCTTTGAACAGAAGCCCGAACAATCCTCATCCACCACCACTCTCCTCCGTCTGGACGAACGTGTTCTCTCACTGAACAATTTCTCCTTAAACTTGTCTCACTTCCTCCAAATAAAAGGTGTGGCTATGGGTACCCACATGGGCCCCAGTTATGCCTGTCTCTTTATGGGGTATGTGGAGCATTCCTTGTTCTAGTCCTACTCAGGCCCCCTCGCACAACTCTTTCTCCGGTGCATCGATGACTGCTTCGGTGCCGCTTCATGCTCTCATCTGGACCTGGAAATATTTATCAATTTTGCTTCCAATTTCCATCCCTCCATCACCTTCACATGGTCCATCTCTGACACTTCCCTTCCCTTCCTTGACCTGTCTCAATTTCTGGTGATAGACTGTCCACCAATATTCACTACAAGCCCACCAACTCCCACAGCTCCTTCGACTACAGCTCCTCATACCCCGCTTCCTGTAAGGACTCCATCCCCTTCTCTCAGTTCCTTCGCCTCTGTCGCATCTGTTCCAGTGATGCCACTTTCCAAAACGGCGCTTCTGACATGTCTTCCTTCTTCCTTTAATGAGGTTTCCCACTCACTGTGGTTGACAGGGCCCTCAACTGTGTCCAACCCATGTCCCGTGCCTCTGCCCTCACACCTTTCTCTACCTCCCACAACCATGATAGGGTCCCCCTTATCCTCACTTTTCACCCCACCAGCCTCCGCATTCAAAGGATCATCTTCCGCCACTTCCACCAATTCCAGAATGATGCCACCACCAAACACATATTTCCTTCACCCCTCTGTCGGCATTCCGTAGGGACCGTTCTCTCCGGGACACCTTGGTCCAGTCCTCCATCACCCCCAACACCTGATCCCCTTCACACAGCACCTTCCCATGTAATTGCAGAAGGTACAACACCTGTACCTTTATCTCCTCCCTCCTCACCATCCAAGGGCCCAAACACTCCTTTCAGGTGAAGCAGCACTTCACTTGCACCTCCTTCAATGTGGCCTACTGCATTCGCTGCTCCCAATGTGGTCTCCTCTAGATTGGAGAGACCAAATGCAGACTGGGTGACTGCTTTGCGAAACACCTTCAGTCTGTCTGCAAATGTGACCCAGACCTTCCTGTCGCTTGCTATTTCAACACTCCAAGCTGCTCTCATGCCCACATGTCCGTCCTTGGCCTGCTGCAATGTTCCAGTGAAGCCCAACGCAAATTGGAGGAACAGCACCTCATCTTCCAATTAGGCACCTTATAGCCATCCGGACTTAACATTGAGTTCAACAACTTCAGTCCCTGAACTCTCTCCTCCATCCTCATCCCCTTTTTTCAGTATTCATCTTCATTTTTAAATTTTTATTTTTTTCAATTTTTTATCCACTCATTTTTAAATTATTTTTCATTTTTATTCATTGTTTTATCTCCATCTTTTATCCTATTTTCAATCTTTTTTCCCACCACCATCCCCTACCCCCAACCCCACCCCATCCCATCCCACTTATCCATCTGTCACTTGTTCATGCTCTTTCCAGAGTGCTTACCCTTGTCCAGCTATTATCACATTCTGCTTTCTGGCCTTAATGCCACCATCAGCACCTGCTTTAGCCAGTACCACCACCGTTAACACTCCTTTGTCCTTTTCTTCATGGCACCTTTGTCAATCTCTCCTTAGCCCCCACTTATCACTGGCTTTCTATCCAGTGAAATCCCTCTCCTTTTTCTACTTAGTTCTATTGAAGGGTCATGAGGACTGGAAACGTCAACTCTTTTCTTCTCCGCCGATGCTGCCAGACCTGCTGAGTTTTTCCAGGTGTTTCTGTTTTTGTTTTGGATTTCCAGCATCCGCAGTTTTTTTTTGTGTTTTTATCTCTGCGATTGCTGCTTGTTTGAGAGATTGGGGAATATTCCGCAATGATCAGTTCAGGCGGAATTAACATCTCTGTCGGAACCAATGTTCCGGAAACTCGTAGCATTCGGAACCGAACTGAAAGCCGGACACACAACAGGAAGCGGAGAAAAGCAGGAACAGAGCAATGGCTCGAGAGCCCTGGTGAGGGTGGAGGGGCATTAAAGGGGTAAAAAAAAGGGGGGAGGGGGAGTCGGAGCCGCTTTTATGTTAGGTTCGGGTCCACTTTGTCCGCGATTGAATGAGTTCAGTCCCCGTTGTGGACAATGACCGGGTTCAGGGTTTGTGCAATAGGCCCGTGAGGGGTGAGAGAGAGAGATTTCCTTTATAAGGGGTATTTACAGTGCAGTGTGTGTGATATCCTATATAAGGGATATTTACAGTGCAGGATGTGATATTCTTTATAAGGGGTATTTACAGTGCAGTGTGTGTGATATCCTTTATAAGGGGTATTTACAGTGCAGGGTGTGATATCCTATATAAGGGGTATTTACAGTGCAGTGTGTGTGATATCCTTTATAAGGGGTATTTACAGTGCAGGGTGTGATATCCTATATAAGGGGTATTTACAGTGCAGGCTGTGATATCCTATATAAGGGGTATTTACAGTGCAGGATGTGATATCCTTTATAAGGGGTATTTACAGTGCAGGGTATGAGATCCTTTATAAGGGGTATTTACAGAGCAGGATGTGATATCCTATATAAGGGGTATTTGCAATGCAGGGTGTGAGATCCTTTGTAAGGGGTATTTACAGTGCAGGCTGTGATATCCTATATAAGGGGTATTTACAGTGCAGGATGTGATATCCTTTATAAGGGGTATTTACAGTGCAGGCTGTGATATCCTATATAAGGGGTATTTACAGTGCAGGGTATGAGATCCTTTATAAGGGGTATTTACAGTGCAGGCTGTGATATCCTATATATGGGGTATTTACAGTGCAGGGTGTGAGATCCTTTATAAGGGGTATTTACAGTGCAGGGTGTGATATCCTTTATAAGGGGTATTTACAGTGCAGGCTGTGATATCCTATATAAGGGGTATTTACAGTGCAGGGTGTGAGATCCTTTATAAGGGGTATTTACAGTGCAGGGTGTGATATCCTTTATAAGGGGTATTTACAGTGCAGGGTGTGATATCCTATATAAGGGGTATTTACAGTGCAGGGTGTGATATCCTTTATAAGGGGTATTTACAGTGAAGGATGTGATATCCTATATAATGGGTATTCACAGTGCAGGGTGTGATATCCTTTATAAGGGGTATTTACAGTGCAGGGTGTGATATCCTTTATAAGGGGTATTTACAGTGCAGGGTGTGCGATATCCTTTATAAGGGGTATTTACAGTGCAGGGTGTGATATCCTATATAAGGGGTATTTACAGTGCAGGGTGTGATATCCTTTATAAGGAGTATTTATAGTGCAGGGTGTGATATCCTTTATAAGTGGTATTTATGGTGCAGAGTGTGTGATATCCTTTATAAGGGGTATTTACAGTGCAGTGTGTGTGATATCCTTTACAAGGGGTATTTACAGTGCAGGGTGTGATATCCTATATAATGGGTATTTACAGTGCAGGGTGTGATATCCTATATAAGGGGTATTTACAGTGCAGGGTGTCATATCCTATATAAGGGGTATTTACAGTGCAGGGTGTGATATCCTATATAAGGGGTATTTACACTGCAGGGTGTGATATCCTTTATAAGTGGTATTTACGGTGCAGAGTGTGTGATATCCTTTATAAGGGGTATTTACGGTGCAGTGTGTGTGATATCTTTTATAAGGGGTATTTACAGTGCAGGGTGTGATATCCTTTATAAGGGGTATTTACAGTGCAGGGTGTGATATCTTTTATAAGGGTTATTTACACTGCAGGGTGTGATATCCTATATAATGGGTATTTACAGTACAGGGTGTGATACGTTTATAATGGGTATTTACAGTGCAGGGTGTGATATCCTTTATAAGGGGTATTTACAGTGCAGGGTGTGATATCCTTTATAAGGGGTATTTACAGTGCAGGGTGTGTGATATCCTTTATAAGGGGTATTTACAGTGCAGGGTGTGATATCCTTTATAAGGGGTATTTACAGTGCAGGGTGTGATATCCTTTATAAGGGGTATTTATAGTGCAGGGTTTGTGATATCCTTTATAAGGGGTATTTACAGTGCAGGGTGTGATATCCTTTATAAGGGGTATTTACAGAGCAGGGTGTGTGATATCCTTCATAAGGGGTGTTTACAGTGCAGGATGTGATATCCTTTATAAGGGTTATTTACAGTGCAGGGTGTGATATCCTTTATAAGGGGTATTTACAGTGCAGAGTGTATAAGGTATGCTTTATAAAAGGGCTATTTACAGTGCAGGGTGGTGTGTGATATCCTTTTTTAGGGATATTTACAGTGTAGTATCTGTGTGATATCCTTTGATAAGGGATATTTAAGGTGCAGGGTGTGTGAGATATTCATTTGTAGGGAAATTTACAGTCTGATGTGAATGTGACATTCTTTTATACGGGATCTATAAGGCGCCAAGTTGGGACAGATCCTTTGCAAGGGATATATAGAGTGCTCGTTGACCTACGTTGGCCCCAGGTTAAGCAACGCCTCGATTTTTAAAATTCCTGGCCTTCTTTACAAATCCTTCTTTGACCTCACCTCTTTGTATTTCTGTGACCTACAACTCTGCAAGACACCTGCCATCCAACAATTCTGGCCTCTTGTGTATCTCTGATTTTAATGGCCCCACCCTTGGCTGCCTTTCCTTCAGCTGTCTATACCTAAGCTCTGGAATTCTCTCCCTAAATCTCTCCTTTTTACTGCACTTTCCTCCTTTAAGCAGCTGCTTAAAACTCACCTCTTTGGCCAGGCTTTTGATTACCTGCCCGCATATCCTCTTATCTGCCTCTGTGTCAAATTTTGTTTTGCTAATACTCCTGTGGTGCCTTGACATGTTTGCTTCATTAAAGGCACTAAATGTATGCAAATTCTATGCCATGTGTGACAGATTTCTTATCAGCAGCATATATGTATAATATATATAATTAGTGAACGGCCTGTGTAACTCATCCCTTATTAGGGAAACATAAAGTGCAGTATGTGCATGCATGAAATGTCGTACATTGTGTGTCTGTAGTTTTACAGAGATTACTTGTATGCATACATCTTTTGATGGATACTTTTCACAGCTGTGAACTTTGAGATGTGAGATTTTCAGTTATCCAAGTTGCAATTTGTACAGATGTATGGGTTTAAGGACAGGTCGGTTACTATTAATATACTTTCTTTTCTCTTATTTTGTTTTACCTGTCTTTTTATTTTCATGCCTTTGCCTTTACTGTGCACTGCCCACCAGGCTGAGGGATTTGGAAGTGCTCTTTTTTTCTTGGGTGTTAATGAAAGCAAGAGGCAGCATCGGCAATGGTGGTAAAAGCCCTCTGTACATAAGATAAATATTGATGATGAAGGTTTTTAGCTCCCATCATAATTGAGAAGGATTGCTTGACTCCCTTCACAAAATTTATTTGCTTCTCCCGCAGCTTTTGCTCCAGCATTTTACCCAGAAGTTCATGACTTGAGTTCATTACCACATGAAGAAAAACTCCCTGACATCAGCCGGAAATTTGTTTTTAACTAGTTGTTCTTTGACCTACAGCCAGGCAAAGCAACTTTAGAGCCTATTTAAAATGCCTACAACTTTCACTACTGCTGGGAATTTTACATCCTTAAGTCTTCTTCTGATAATTGTAGTATACACCCAACATTAACTTATTAACATATCTGCCACTGTACAGGTTGCTATTCAGTGTTTGATCCCAAGCAGAGATCGACTATTATTCCTATAATTTTTGACATCCTTCACCTGTTCTTTTGTTATATAAAATCCTGGTATTTCTATTTATAAATACAATATTTTTTTGAATGTTTAATGTGCTTCACTCAGTGAATAACTTTAGAAATGTTGTGAGTCTTGTTATAGTGATGTGATTGTGCCAGAAATATTTCATAGCCAGCAAAGAAGTGAATGGCCAATCAGTTTTAGGTGGCTTTGTTTGGAGTGGATTGCTGACTGTGCTCACTGATCTACATTGGTTTTCAGCCTGGCAACACCTTTAATTTTAAAAACTCCATGCTTGTTAGGCAACTAGAGAAGGCCAGCATCACCAATGTCCCAGATACAAATTAAAAATAAAATATTTTTTTCAATGAAAACAATGAAGTGGATTTAACTTTATGTTTCACATGATTTAAATGTAATGGAATCACTGAATTTAAATTATTAGGTTTCTCTTGGCTGACTGTTATCCATATGGATGATGATAGGGCCCTCTTCTATTTTCATTTTGACTCAATTCAAAATATCCTCTTAGAATGAGACACGAAAAGCAAAATACAGCAGATGGTGAAAATCTGAAATAAAAACAAAGTGCTGGAAAAATTCAGTATGTCTGGCAGCATTTGTGGAGAGAAAAATCAGAGTTAATGTTTCAAGTTCAATATAACTCTTCTTCGGAACTAAGGAAAAGTCAAATTTGATTCCAAGTGTTAACTCTGTTTCTCTCTTCAAAGATGCTGCCAGATCTGCTGAGTTTTTCCATTTCTCTCAGTCTTTATCTTTTGGAATGAGATTATTTTGTTTTAAATTTGGGAAACTGCAGACATGATGAATATTTGTTTATTAAAGAATGCAGAAGTTGGCAAACATTGATGATATACAAAGTAATTTAAAACAGAAATGTAAAGGCAGGAGCTTAAGAGCGATGGGTGGCTGATTGAAAGCCTAAAATGGAACATTAGTGGGTCAGAGGGGATAGTAACACATGGGAGCACCCTAATAGTCAGAAAGGGGCCTAAGTGTTCGCCCACAGCCGCCACCTGCCACCATCTGCAACAGTCTCCCAGATTGGAGTCATTCCAATGTTCCTGGGCTCCCCCACAATGCTGCTTGTTTCCTCCTCCCCAGAAACCCTCTGTGCTGTGCTGCCACATTCCTGCATGTCTAGTGATTCCTCCCCAGGCATGTATTTTCCTCAACCTCGGCATCATTCCTCACAAGTTACAAGTGTCCTCTCCCCGTCATTCCAACTCACAGGACCTGTCTAAATGCTGCCAGAACTCTTCTCTATGGTGCTTCTAATCTCTGTATTGCTCTCCAAATTGCCTCTAGACTGAGTTTCTTCCCTCTGCAATGTCGATAAATCAGTGCCCCAAATGATATCAGCATAACATTCTTGTTCGTGAGCAATGTTTTATGACATCATCTGACACAAAATAATAAACTGACTTATATAAAAAATAAAGTACAGCAGATTGTCAGCTAGCATCATTTAAATAGAACCATAATTTCAAAGTTTTTAACCTCCACAAGGTCAATATGGCAATTATAAATTGTTGCTGCCATCTGAGCTCCTAGATCAGATTTTAGTCCATTAATCACCCTTGGATGTTTACTATTTTGTCTATACTGCCTATGAAGAGCATTAAAAATACTGACAAACATTGTAGAATCTCAAAATCATGCCTGCATTGTAGATAAACTATGTGAACTGTTGAGTGAGAATGCCAAGTCGCTTACTTTTCATTTTAACCATGGCGGCTGTTAAATGTTTGTGTTCATTTCTGCTTTCTATTCTAGATATTTTTGGTTTCTTATTAAAACCATTCAACCTTTATTTAGGCAACAATACTGTAGCATACCCAGAATAATGAATCGAGAACTCTTTTATAGATTGTTTCTCACTGGCGTAGTGTTTCTGTGCCTCCAAGGAATCTTCTTTATCTTCAAAAGCAGCAGGATAACATTACATTAGACCTTGTTTTGGCTATAACTTCCAAACAGCTTTATTAAACAGTAATGGATCAAATAAATAATAGCAGAACTATGACATAGATTTACAGTAGTTGTTCAACTCTATTGGCTTGTACAATAGAAAATTAATAGTTTACAATTCCAGTACTAAAACTATAATTATAATGCCTCTTAGATATGTATTTTTTATGATCTCTGCATTTTAACTGGGTTAAGAAATGGTTTCTCTGGTTTAGATACTCCAATCAGATAATTGCTTTTAAGGACCAAGACAGAATTAAAGCAGGCTGTAGCAAGCTAAATTGTAGGCAAAGGTTCGTTTTTGTCACAATGACGTCACACGTTAAGTAACGCTGTAATCCAGCATGATTTATGCTGCTGTGTGAAGCTATCCAAACAATTAGAAAACTGATGAAATTTTTTTTCCTGAACATGGTGACATTTCATCTGGTAGGGCATTTCAGAGAATAATTTGCAGAATATTCTGCACCTTGAAAGATCACATCTCACAAGTGCCTGAAAGCAGTGGCCATATTCTGAATTGGCATTGCTGATTTAAACCACAGCAAGATCCCATGCACAACAAGGAGACGAATGATCAGTTAACTTGTTTTGGTCTTGTAAATCGGCCAGGACACTGGAAGAACTCATTACCCTTCTGGTAGAGCCATGTTCTGGCAGTTCCATCCGCTTGAACGACAGAAACAGGCAGTTGGTGACTGGATTTGACATGTCATTTGAGTGATAGCACCAACAACTTTGTAGCAGTCTCTTAGTGTGTATGGGACTGGAAGTGCTTATAAATTCTGGATTGGGACTCAAAACTACAGCCTCTGACTGGCAAGGATGGCTGCCAAATAAGTAATGAACAAATGTTTGATGTAATCTAAGTAAATGTATTCAAATGTCACAATATAAGCATTTTAGTCTTATTCATGTTCGAATATTTTTAATAATCTTTTTCCTGTGTTCTGCAGGTTAATGAAATATGACTCCACCTGCCATCTAGCACAAGAGATTGCTGAAAATATCCATGAACGTAATAGACAGAAGAGAACGGGAGGTAATCCTCCAAAGGTAAATTCAGTGGTGGTTGCTATTATTTTGCAGTTCCTTTTATATGAACATGGTGTTTTATTTTTGAGAGAACATAATTCAATTAGGAAGTTCTCTTTAATTATGGATAAGTGTATATTTCATTGGAAATCAGCAATCTCAGGCAACACCCTTTTCTAATTTTTCCATTCCGGCGTGCACCAGGGACACATTCAAAACCAGCACAGGATGGATTTTATATAACTGTATCCAAATAGATTATAGTGTTATGAATGTGCAGATTCTATTATTATGATCTCAGGGGAGACCATAAAAAAGAAATTCAAATTCCAACTTATCAACTGAAAAAAATTGCATCACAAGGTTTCGCATTTTAAACAAAAACCTTTTATTGTTTGAGTTAAACAAAGCAAGTACTATCAACACAACATTATATTTTGTAAATCCTTATCTTTAAACCCAAAAATCTCAACATTACACTCTTGTTCTACTTTTATTTCCACTCAAGAGTTCCCCTAGACTTTATAGGATCTTGAGGGTTCCTTCACTTCTGGGACCAATCCAAGGTGTGTCACCACTCTCAGGAATTCACTTTGATTCTCTCCAGTGCCCCTGTTATTTTCTGAGGTATGAGATTACTTAGGGCCCTTCCAGTAGCATCCTGCTAGGCAATCCTCCAATTCTCCTCAAGCACCTCATAATCGTAGACACCCTAGCTTAAGGATAGGCCTCACTGCTTTCTTGTTTCGTGACTCCAAAATCAGAAAACACCCCTGGTGCAATGTGGCACCCCGGATGTCCCAGATGGAGATTTAAACTAATTAACTTTACCTTCCAAAACATCCCTTTGATTCTGGGACCCACATAATAAAATTATATCTCCAGTGGGGTCAACTACAATCTTACCAGAGTCTCTGTCGAAATTTCAATTCCCAAACTAAAAGTTAACCTTCTAAAACATGAATCATAAAATCAGATACTTTTGCAATACCCGTGCTGGAGAAGATCAAACAATAGATTGGTAAACTGTCTTGCTTTGTGATGCAATTTTAGTTTTTAATTTCCATTTCTAGATTTATTTTTAGATCCGAACTGCTGTATTGTCCAGATGATTCAAGGCAATTTTATCTTGGGCATCTGTCAATTTCATCCTCTGCCATGATAGTGTAATTCATGGGCTCCTGGAAAGAATGGATTAGATGGGCCAAATTGTTTCAAATTTCAATTATTAATGTCCCAAATTTTTCTGTCAAAATAACAGTGACATTAATGGTGGTCATCTTTATTCATGTTCAAATCGTACAACAACTTCAGGTGTGATTGAACTCAAAATTCCAGAAGTTGCTGTCCAAGTTGCACCGCTCTACCATTAGCTTCATGGATATGGCATTCTGCACTCTGCCTAACCATTGAAATATTGAATGGCATGAAGTTTCTGTATTTGTGTGGTAGATAAGAACTAAACTTGTCACAGAATATTAAGTCATTTTAAGTTTACCCTTAGTACCGTTACCCTGTGATAAGTGTTAATTACTGCCAATCAACTTCGCTTGCATTAAAAATTAACTATTACAAGTTTGGAGTCTCATTCCTTCAGATTTTAATTATTGGAGTATTTAAAAATATAAAGTTTTCCATTTTTTTTAACTTTTCCTTTCTGTTTTGCTCAATCCATTCCCCCTTTGTTTATCTTTCTGGAGCTGAGTTGACATTGAGTGCACCCACTCTAGTGGACACTTATTTGTCAGTCCTTGCACTGTTCCCATATCTTGGCAGCAACCTTTCTGAAAGGTTACCAGCAAAAAGAAGATCCAGCACAGAATCAGCTTTTCCAGCGCAGCCTTCCAAAAATTGTACAATAGAGTCTTTGACAACAGAGATCTAACAGGACAAAGGCTTTAATCTACAATGCTTTTGTTGTCACCACCCTTCTATATGGGAGCGAGACTTGGGTCAAGTACCAAAGGCATCTCTGGGCACTGGAGAATTTCCACCTGCGATGTCTTCACAGAATATTCGAAGTCAAGTGTAAAGACATGTGAACAAACTCCAGTATCCTCACCGAAGTCAATTCCCCCAGCATTGCAACTTTGGTCATGTGAAATCAGTTTCGTTGGCCTGGACACTGCATTTGCGTGTCAAATAATCAACTTCCAAAAGATCCCTTTTTCATAACTTAAGGATGGCACCTGATCTCAAGGAGGAAAGAGAAAACTTTTTAAGGACACTCTGAAGGCCTCATTGAAAAGGGGACAAATTGACATTGATAAGCGAGGAACCTGCTCCAAACCAAGCCATGTGGCAGCAACTCATCCAACAAGCCGCAACACAGTCGGAAACTGACCATTTAAACTCTGCTGCAGAGAAGTAATGAAAGTGGAAGGAGAGAGAGCTGAACCCTGGCTTGAGAACTCCCCTTCCTCAGAGCAACTCTTGTCCTCTCTGTCCAAAGACCTGTGGCTGAAGGATCGGCCTGAGTCACCTGAGGACACAAAAAGTCCTGAAGCCTGGCAGACATCATCCTCATTTCAAGGGACCAACAATGACAAATTTCACAGTTCTTCAATCTGCATGATTAAAGAGATGCACAGTTGCTTGGCCTGTTTACTCAGATCCCAGATGCCCAGTTTCTCTCACGGTGACTTTATTAGCTCACACTTTCGTCAACTTACCATGTAAAAAAATTAAAAACCTAAACATGCAAAGGCAAGTTTAACAAACAACAGATGTCATTAGATGCCCTGCCACAGCAAATTATAGACCAATATGTTTATATGCGAGTTTGATATCCTACTTTGGTGCCTCAATGGTTATCATCAGTTTACTGTAAAAGAAAACAGTGCTCAGTCATAGCTAATTCATCTGGAAGTATTTTCTTGTGGTTTGAATGTTTCCATATATAGTTGACCACCATGATGGTACAAAAGTGGGGAAAGTTTCATTTTCTGAGAAATCTGGCCCTTCCACCTCTATTCCGGACAACAGCTTTGATAAGGGTTTAATTATACTTGTCATTTTCTGGGATTTCAGCCACTAACATTTCTGGGAAATGATGGCTGAGGTATTTGTTGCTGCTAACAGTATGCGTATCGCAATAGTTATTCCATTAAATTGATGTTTGAAATATATTTTATATCACAGTTTCGTTCCCGTCCTTAGAAACACAGCATAAGCTGTGCTAAGTCAAAGACCAATAAGAAGACCCCAGTTTGAAATGAGCTACTGATTAAGACTATTGATCACAAGTGCTGTAGATGAGTTTTAATTTTTCCTTCAATGCTAATGTATCATCGTTAAATCTCTTACTTGAAAGCAGCGAGAAAGTTTATTGTGAACGTCAAAGATTTGCATGCACATTTTAAGCTTTTGTATACACGTATTTTAGTTGCATTTTTTAATGTGGATAATTGTTGTAAAAACCAATAACACTTTATTCATATCTTTACAACAGGTATAGGATTGTTGTGATTTGGGGACTTGTACTAGGAAAATGCAGTCTGTTTTTAGTTGCCTATACAAATGTAATCCTTGGCAGGGAGCACAAGGATTATATTTTCACCACTAAATGTGCACATTAACTGTATTGTTCTTCAGTTCACATGCAATCGTACATCTGTAATACAGAAGACAAGGGAAAAATTATGTGCAGATTTTCAGTTCCATCAGTGTCACAAAATTGACATCTTACTCCATACCTGGAAGTATTTATTGTATTCTGTGGTTGTTTGAAAAGAGACCTTTGACTCCATCTGGTGCTTTCCAGACACATCCATCTTGTATTAGACTTTGCTGCAGTGCTGCCAAATATTAAAATCATTTAGAACTTAATAACACAGGATTTTTCTGTATATAGCAACTGAGTGGTTCCAGCATTCATGCAATAGGGCATGCACACTGGCTAAACCGATCAGGGCAGCTGATCAGAATGTTACTTGTCAAAACAATTGATTATCTAGTTATATATATTTTATGCCTACATGTTTTTTCCACATATAGAGCATAATCCCAAAATGAAACTGGAACTTTATTCTAGTGCTACAGCTGTTTGGAGAAGCAATGCACATAGTTAATTTTTATGGTGAAAAGTGCCTTACTAAAGTAACCATATGCTGGAAAGGAGGTTAGTTCTGTTGGCACAGCTTCAATTCAAACCCATTAAATAAAATTGTATCAAATTAACTTCAAGAAGAGCAACATGGGTGATCAATTTAAAAAAAATTTCTTCCAGATGGAAGTGCTCTGTCACCATCATTCAGAGGATAGTGGATATTTGGTCAAGTCAAATGCATTTGAATGACCATGGCGTTTCATATTCAAAATATAATGTCAATGTAATTAGATTTTTGAAAGCGACAGACAACTGAAGTAGGCTATAGTGACACAGCATATTGGATCAAGACAGGTGTTACTTTCACTTTAGTAACTGCACCATAAAACAAATTCCAACCCAAGCAAAGTGTGTATTCCTTTGAAACCCTCGTATAACACTTCAGTATGCTTTCCGCAAAGGAAACAGTGCTTTTTCACTTGATCCTAAGCTGATTAGTTGCAGTCGTGTGTGCATTTCCTCCAATTCAGCCTTGACTGTGGGATGCTGCTATTTCTCCAGGATGGTAACACAACCATCTTTTATAGATACCGCTGAATCTCTTTTTAGAAGATTACCAACACTTCACTTATGCATTTTGGATTTCGCAGTGCCACTCATTCAAATAACAACATAAAAACAAAAGAAGTAGGAGCAGATGTAGGTCATACAGCCCCTTGAGCCTGGCCTGCAATTCAATGCAATCATGGCTCATCATTTGCTTCAACTCCACTTTCCTGCCCACTCCCCACATCCTTTGATTCCATGAGCAACCAACAATGTATCCATCTCTGCCTTAAGTATATTCACATATGAGCGTCCACAACCTTCTTGTAGAAAATTCCAAAGATTCACAACCCTCCTCATCCCAATCCTAAATGATTGATACCTTATCCTGAGACAGGACACACGTGTTCTAGATTCCCCAGTATCTACCCTGTCAAGCTCCTTCAGAATCTTGTATGTTTCAATGGGACCACTTCTCATTCTCCCAAACTACAGCGAATATAGACCCAATTTACTCAGCCTCTTATTATATGACAACCCTCCCGTCCCAAGGACCAATCGAATGAGCTTTTGTTGTACCATCTCCAATGCAAGTGGACCCTTCCTTAGATATGGAGATCAAAACTGCACACAATCCTCCAGCCCTAAACAACTGTAGCAAGATTTCTGTATTCCTGCACTCCAAACCCCTTGCAATAAAGGCTAAAATGCCTTCCTAATTGTTTGTTGTACCTGCATGCTAAGTTTCTGTACATCTAAATCCTTCTGAGCATCAACATTCAGAGGTTAATTGCTTTTTAAAAATATTTTGCTTTATTGTTCTGACTCCCAAAGTGAATAACTTCACAATTACCCATATTAAAGTCCATCTGCTACATTTTGCCCACTCACTTAATCTGTGTCTTTTTGCAGTCTTTTTGTTTCCTCCTGATAGCTTACTGTCCCAGCTAGCTCTGTATGAAACCTGGAAAAATTACTTTGTCTGTTCATCTAAGTAATTAATATGGATTGTAAATAGCTGATCTTTGTGGAACTCCACTAATTACAGCCTGACAACTTGAAAATTCCCTGTTTACCCCTACTCACCAATTCCTGTCTGTTAACCTATACTCCTTTCATGCTAATATATTACTCAACTCTAAGAGCCCTTATCTTATGTATTAACCTTTTGTGCAGCACCTTATCAAATGTCTTGGAAATCAAAGCATAGTACATCTGCAAGCTCCCCTTTATCTACCTTACTAGTTACATCCTCAAAAAAAAACAATAAATTTGACCAGAACTATTTCCCTTTGGTAAGGCCATGTTGACTTTGTCATCTTATACTATGATTTTCTAAGTGCATTCTTGACTTACTTAATTTTCCTTTGACTGATGCAAGGCTAACTGGCCTATCATTCCTTATTTTTTTTCTCTCCATCCTTTCTTGATTTACAGTGTTACATTTACTTACTTCCAATCTACTGAGACTGTTCTAGAATGTAGGGATTTTGGAAAATCATAACCGGTACATCCATTATCTCGACTGCTACCTCTTTTGGAACCCTAAGATGTGGGCCATTAGTTCCTGCAGATTTGTCAGATTTTATCCCCTTAAGTTTCTCCAATACCTTTTCCCTTTTGAGAATTACTTTAAGTTCCCCACTCTTATTAACCCTTTGATTACCCTATATTTCTGACATGTAGTTGCTGTCTTCTACTGTGAAGACAAATACAAAATATTTGTTCATTGTTTTTGCCATTTCCTCATTCCTCCTACCTCTGCCTCTAAGGGGTCAACATTTTAGCTACTGTCCTTTTGGATATAACTGCAAAATCTCTTACAATCTGTTTTTTTCTTCCTGATAGTTAACTCCCTTTTTTAAATCAACTTTTTGGTCACCCTTTGCTGGTTTCTAAAACTCTCCCAATCTTCAGGCATACTACAAAACTTCACAACATTATAAGCCTCTTTTTAAATCTAATACTATCCTTAGCTTCTCTAGTTTGCCATGGATGGATCTCTGAAGATTGAGTTTTTTTCAATGGGATATATTTTTATTGAGCATTTTGAATTGCTTCTTTAAATACTTCCCCCATTGTTTTATTTCCCACCACATCTTTTAGTGTATTTACCTAATCAACCTTAACCAGCTGTCCCTTCAAACCTATGTAATTAGCTTTGTTAAAATTTAAGATTCTTGTTTTGGACTGGAGTAGAGGCTTTCAAACTTAATGTGGAATTCAGATGTATTTATGATCACTTTTTCCCCAGAGGATCTTTTGCCATGAAAATAAACCTGCCTCAACGCACAATACTAGACCTAAAATAGCTTTATCCTTCGTTTGTTCCACAATGTATTGTTTGAGGAAACTGTGGCAAAGTATTTTACAATTCTTCCAGATTATCTTTGCCAATTTGATTGGTCCAGTCTAAATGTAAGAGCTCCACAATTATTGTGTTGCCTTTGTTACAATTTCAATTATTTCTTGCTTAATACTCTGTCCACTGGTATAACCACTGTAAGGTCACCTATAAACTATTCCCACAAGCATTTTCTGACCATCATTATTCTTAATCTCCACCCATACTGATTCTACTTCCTGATCTTCTGAGCCAAGATCCTCTCTGTTACTGTCCTTACATCGTCCTTTTTGATCATGATTACTCCTCATCCTTTTCCATTCTGCCTGTCTTTTCAAGATATTGAGTTAGCTGGAATATTTATTTCCCAAACTTGGTGTCAGATTTGGTCAGGAAGTCACAAATTCCCCAAGAAGGGGATCAAAGTCATAGGTGATTTTAAAGCATTTTATTAAGAACCAACAGTTTCGATGTGATACGTAAGCTAAATAGGCAGAAAAGTGAGAATGTTTAACTCATCCTTGAACAGATGAATGCTTGGCCAAAGCAGAAGAATGCTGATCTCGTTGGCTGGTGGTGACAAATTTCTCAGAATAAACTACTGGTTCCAGTTCAGACAAACAGATGGATGAAGTTGATCTCCATAGCTGGAGGTGGCAGTCTCTCCTGCCCTTGGTCATCTTAAGTTAGCAAATGTGTTAGGCTAAAGCCAGCCTGGTTCCACTTTGAAAAGTTCTTTCCTGTCCAAACTGATTTTTTTTCCCATTGTGATCCTGTTTATAAACCTGATTTCTAGGGGCTCAATGCCAACCTCTTATTCAGTTATCCCTTAGCAAGCAACAGATATTCAAGGGAATCCCTCCCATCTCGGTCTAAAGTCCATGAAGCCATCTCAAGGCTTATTGCTTGCTAGGACATCCTGTTTAACCTTGACTCAAATAGTTGATTTATGTTTGAATAATGAGATTCAACCTTACCAGGTTTGGGAATGTTGTTTTAGAACCTGTGCTAGGATCATGTCCTTGGCAGAGAAGACAGGCCTGCGCTGTCCTGTGTTTGTCAGCCCAGTAGGGTTCAGTGGAATATTTCTTAATAATGGAGTGAGTGAGAGAGAGCTGTTTCTATGATCAATAAATTTCTTGAGATTTTAAGGTTATTGCGCACCCATTTCTTACACCTTTTAATTATGTCTCTAATGGTGACTAGATCTTAACTACTATCTTTATTTGTGATATTAGTTCATCTATCTTATTACGAATGCTTTGCACGTTAAGATGAAGAGCCTTTAATTTTATTTTTTACGTAGTTCTTTGCGTAGAGCTTATTTGCTGATGCATTATTACCATTAATATCTCTGTCCCTTCCTGTCCCACTCAGCTTGTCTTTATCCAAATCACTACACTGCTCTAATGCCTCAACTTTTCAGATTTCTAAATCTACCTTCACTTGATTCCTCCCTGGCCCTTTTAGTTTAAAGCACTATCCACAGCCTTAGCTCTATAGTTTGCCAGAACACTGATCCCAAATTACACCAAATTAAACCAAATTACAGCTTGAGGAATCCTTACCAGAGAGATCCCACTTGCATCAAATTCCCAAATTAACAATTTGTTTACCAAGTGCTCTGTTCCCTGATCACTCTGTGCTCCACAGCCCCATGCAATGCATATTGCTTTTTGAATCCAACGGCTAAATGTTAATTTTACTTGCAACAGTTAGGACAACACAGTTATAATATCTGTTTTGAACTATTTCTTGTTGGATTTTTGCTGTTTAAAAAAAAAACTAGGATAGAATTTACCATGTAGTATTAGATTTTAATCATTTTTCTATTGTCATCTTATTGCAGTAACCCCATAGAGTGATGAGATGGTCAGGCCTGTAATTTAGAGAATTTGTAAATAGCAGGATCTACATACTTCAGTAAAAGAAAATATGATATTGATCACCCATTTAAAAAGATACGTTGAGATAAATTTGTATCCAGGATAATTATGCCAGGCGGATGAAAGACGAAAGGTTTTAACTTCAGGTTTGCTTGGTGTTAAAATCCTCTGTGAATATATCATTTATATACCTGACTTTTCTGGCACAGGCATGAAGGGCCGAATTGTACTGTAGCCATTCTATGATTCTTTGATTCTTCTGTGCTTGTGATACTTTTGCTGTGGTTCTGCTTTTGGCAAAAATGGACCAGTCATCTTGCTTAAGTCTTACATTATTCTAGTATGAATTTGAAGTAGTTTCTGAAGTCTCAAGTAAACATTGGGAACATTTTGGTTGATTATAGCCCTGAATTGCATTTTATGTAACTGAAATTACCAGTCTAATGATTTCTCCCTCTACCCTGTGATTTACAATGCCTATACCAAAAAATCCCCACTTGCTGTAAGGCCAACTTTCTGGTTTAGGAGTGCCACACTAGTGCATCATGAAAATCATGTTTTGGCCTGATTGTATCATGCCTGCCTTCCTAGCCATGGACACTAGATGTCCTCATGCACATCCAAACAAATTACGTCCAGCCACCTATTTTTACAGTTACTTAACTTGATGGTCTGTTCTGCATTTGCAGCTTTCCATTCATACAGTTTGATGTTAAATCTGACTGTGCATTTACATTGTCATCCCAGAACATATCCACTAGGACTAGTAGAAACCTTCCAAGATTTCGTAATTTTTGTTTTCAGACAGAGAACAAACTGAACAGATATATCTGTGTTTGTGTTTTGGGCATTAATAAAATGACTAATTAATTTAATAACTAGTTCAAGTTGTGATTGAGTTTAGGATCCAGTAAGAAAATGATCATTACCTGTTGAGAACAGGTGAAAAGTCCTGCATAGAAAATCTATTTTTTTATGTTCTCTGGACAAGTGAATTATGGATGTCTAAAATTATCATTACTATGGTTTACAGTTTTTCTGTATTTTTCCATTAGACTTAAACAACTCCCAAAGTGAACCCTTGCTCCCAGGACCCAAGCTGTCTTTTTACCTGCCCGATATTGGGTTATTTGTAGTAGGAACATACAGAAAATGTTCATCGCCATTCTGTATTTTGACTTATTGTTTGTATCACGTGTTCTCACCTGATTTTTCTTGACTTAGGAAATGAGTAGAAGAAAACATTCACTGGACCTGTGGCTCAGGACATAAATGACCAAATAATTTATTAAACAGTAAATGAATAAGTGAACAGAAGTAATTTACATGCTGCAGATTCATAATAATCATGAACTTAACTGTTCCTCCTTGAAAGATAGAAAATTAAAAAAAAACATTGTGTGTACTGTGAGAGTTTGTGTAAGACGCAAACTCCCGGAATACTAACTGTTATGTGGCAGTTTGTGGGTGACTGGTTATGAAGTGCCAGTGTGCTCACTTTCACACTCTTTTTAATTCAGGCTAGAAAATATTTTAGAAAGGCCCCTTAAAGTCAAAATCAAACGTGCATTCAATGTCAATTTTTTAAAAATCATATCATTCCTTGCTGTCTCTTTTCTCTCTCTGTCCTAATCCAATCTTTCTTTCCCTATCTTGCCCTGATTTGACATTTGATTCACTCCTTTAATTCACCTTCCTTATCAGTCTTTTCACTGCTTATTTCTCAACCCCTACATCTAATTCCTTATGGAGACACTCCATTGGTGCCATGTTTGCTCAAGTCCCAGATGCCCTGTTTTCCTCGCTGTGTTGTTATCAGTTTGCACTTCATGCCACTTAGCTCAAAATGTTTTTGTCCACTGAAGCCATTAGGTGGCCTGCTACAGCAAAATCTGGCCTTATGCTACAATATTTGTTCTGTACTTTTTGGGACAGAAATACTTGATGTATAAGTAGATAGCAACATATGTGAAGAGTTTTGTTTTTTTCTGTTAAGAGCTTTAAACATAATGCAGGACACCTGTTAAATAGGTAAAAGCTTTAGGCCGTCTTTGAAAAATGACCTTGATAAAATAGTAGCATTTAATTAATGCGATAGCAGAGGGAGAAAAAAGCATAAATTAGGAAACAGATAATGAAGATCAAAAGTCTTTATTGTGAATTCAGGAAATACACCAGGGGTCAGTATAACTTCATATCAAGTGGTGCTGGGATACCATTCAAGAGGAGAAGTAGCCTTACGGATAAGAACTGTAAATGATCATTTATGAAGAGGAAAATTTGAAAACCAAAGGAATGAAGTTAACAAGCAACCATTTGCTTTTGGTAGTAATGACTGATGGAGCTACCTTCCATTTTAAGACAATTTTAAAATTTAAACTTGTTTCTAACTATGAAGATGTTACATCTTAAACTCGTAATTTTGAATGCATTATTTAGCTTATCACGTAAGTCATTCTCTACTATTTCTGAGACGAAAACACTGAGGCTGCATTATTTATCCTGTTGTTTCTGTTAAGTGGACATTTAATCTCTTGCTGATCATGCACATAACGTTCCATTTTTTTTCCTGAAATGAGCTTTTGTTGTTCAAATTATTTCATTTTAGTGAAATTTCATTTAACTTTCAAATTGAGAAACCAAAAAAATTCTGATTCATCTCAAAAGAGAAATATATATATTATATTGTTTATTGATTTGAATGTATTGCATTTTTGGGATGAATTGTTGCAACATAAAGTGAAAAGTTTTGTATTTTCGTCCAGAAAATTGCATCTTGATGATATTTGTGTGTATTTCTTAAATTGATTTATTTGCTCAAGTGTTGATTTTAGGTTGAAGGCACTTGATTTATTAGATGGTTTGTGCTATTACTTTCTTTCTCCTGTGGGAAAGATAGGAGTATATGCACATGAATGTTATTCTGCCTGAGCAAAGATGGCATCCTCTCTGCCCATTTGCACTTCTATTGTGAGTCAGTGGGGGTGTTTGGGGGATGGGTTATTAATGTAGCTGGTTGAGATCATTTGTCACTGATGGCCAAAAAAAAATCTGAAAGAGTTGAAAGGTTGAGCATGCAATGGCTAGTTGTGTGGGTTCTTTAAATTTTGAAAAGATTATTCAAATTTCTTGTTTGTTTATTTTGGTCTGCTACTTGGTAGGTGCCAAATGGCAAAAAATACTTAGAAATGGAATGTATTCATTCAAAAGACTGAAGGCTTTTTTGAAGGTTTCTTTCAGATATTCTGTTGTTTTTACATGATCGTGTTTGTTGAAATATTGATGAATGGTTTTAAAATGTAGGGTTGAAGTCAGTATTTTATTTCGTCCCTTTTTCCCCATTTCCAGCTGAATGTGACGATTCGGACATCTCTACAGAGGCTCGAAGAACAGATTAGCCGGCTGAAGGATTCTTTGTTGCGAAGTTTGTCAACACGGCAGATGTATCCTTTTAAAACCTATTCTCTTTCATGGCTGTGGACATTCAGGAAATTAAATGTTAGATAAACTGAAATATTTATATATTTCATACATAAAATAAGTAATGGGTACTGTCTCTTTATTGAAGGTGTGGCAAAAGACCATGACTAAGTAACCTGTGTAGATATTTTACCAAAATAATTGCTTTTAAAATGTTGTGAAAGATGATGTAGTGAAATGTAAAAGAAGTGCACTGTCTATGTGCCTATTCAGAAATTGAAACTAATGCTTTCTAACAGTTTTTGTTTCTATGCTGGTGGTGAACTATAGGTAAGCTATTAGAGTGAATTTTATACACGTCATACCAGCTGAAATCTAATCCCTTCAAGGAAACTTGTTTTTTTTAAAAATAAAGCTAAAATACAAAACTAAGCTTGTGGATTGATACAAAATAACTGATACTTAAAAGAAAAATGTGCACCTGAGAAGCACAGAAGACATGATAAACTGTGAGACAGTGCTACTGATGTGTACATTTGCTTGTGTTTTGGCTTTCATTTAATGAAAAAAAAATAGTTGGGTGTATACAGATCTTTCAAATTAAAAATGATCACATTATTTAAAGTTTAGTTATAGAATTAGAGGGCATGAGTGCAAAATTAACTCAAAGTGAAATTCTGCTAATAGTGGATTGTGTACATTCAGAACTTGCTTTAAATAATGGCCACAAAAATTCTGATCGTTAATTGAAGGACAAGTAACCTGCACTACAAAATTTAAGCTTAACTTGATTTAGTGCATCTATAAATGGAACAGTTTTAAAGGGGATGTCGGAACAGAAAGATCTGTGGGATATATGTACAGAAATCTTTGAAGGACGCAGGACAAGCTGAGAAAGAAGGCTGCTTTCAAAAAGGGATCCTGGTCTTTATAAACAGAGGCAGAGACTATAAAAGAAAGGAAATTCTTTAATAATTCATATTCAGTACACAGTTTGAAGCAGACAGGCGTCAAAATTTAATGGACGATTTGTTAACGAGAGAGCGACAACTTCAAACATCCTTCAAGAACGATGGCACAGAGCCTGATCTGATGAGGTATGATTTACATTGAATTTTCTTTAATTGGAAAATTTATTTTCAGTTTGCGCGTGCTGCAGTGCATTATTTGAAAACTTTTGTTATCTTACACATGTAGTTAAATAATTTTGTTCTTTATTAAGTAATATTTTGATACCTGTAGTAAATTATCCTCACTAGTGTCTGGTTAGTACAGAGCTTGGTGCACAGAATCTAGAAGAACCAATGCTTTCGTTCAAATTGAAAACAAAAATAGATGTGGAATTTATATAATGTAATTCATGTGCTCAGAACATCCCAAACCACTTCACAACCAATGAATTACATTTGAAATGTAGTTACTGTTTTTGCTGCTTTACTCGGAGAATGTTTGGGATGTGGAACCTGCTACCGCATGGAGCCATTAAGGTGAAAAGCATAGATGGATTTAAGGAGAAACCATGTAGCTCAATGAGGGAGAAAGGAATAGAAGGATATTGTCATGCTGCACTATATTATGAATTTTCAAACAATACTTTAAAATTTTGACAAAAAACAGACTGTTAAAATGGCCACTGCAAATCATTTGACCTTTGGCAGTATCAGCTCCAGACAATCCTGAAACTCAAGCAAATACCTAAATAAATATGGACATTCACAGCCATCCAGGAAATTCGCACACCCCTTTGTTTAAGGATGGAATGTCAACAGAAGGACTATAGCATTCCAACCAACTCATCTTTCTGGTTCACCGTGGACAAAAGACACGTTGAAACTCAATGTGTATTAAACAAATGTGAATGGGTCCCCATTGACCTCCCATGATGGCTCATCACCCGAACCCAGACTGGATAAATTTCAGTGTCAAGTGACAAACTTGGGATGTTTATTAGCCTGAGCATCCACCTTATTTGGTAAAGGGCTTTGGACATGTAACAAGTCACATTGGTGAGTCAGCCATGTTGTTGCCTGTTTTTAAAATAGCAAGAATTAGCTCTGCAGAGACAGAGTGATACCAGAAAGCCATTGAACCAGCTACAGTCAACCAAGCAGTCAAGTTAATAAACAGCAATAACTTTTAAAGTGGGAGATGGACTCCCCTTATCCTGTCCCATCTTTAAGTTCACCTGAGAACCAACTTCCTGGAAATTCAACTACAAGAAGCCTTGCAGCTTACTGAGAATCCTCTGCATACTAGACCTTCAACTCAAAGCATCACCTCATCTAAGAAATTACAGGCCTGCCACAAAAAAAGATACTGAGATAGTTATACTTTGTAATCGTATTTTTTTTTAATCATCTGTATCTAATTTTTGTGAGAGTGGTAGTGTGGGTGAGTTGAATGAGTGAGACGTTGCATTTTTAAACCTGCCGGGCAAGTGTATGATAATAAATACCCTCCATTATTTTCAAAACTCTCAAAAGAAGCTTGCTGCTGGAATTATTTAATTTGGGACAACAGCCCTGAGGATAAGAAAATACACACACATCACATACAAAACACATTGATCACGGACATATAAATTTTGTCCGTGACAATACGTTGATAGGTTGAGATGAAGTAAGGTGGGAAGACGCTCATGCGAAGCATAAATACTGATGTAGACGTGTCAGATTGAATGCCTCTTTCTTTGCTGTTAATTCTATGTAATTATGGGGGCAAATGCAATAAGCAGTTTGCCACCATTTAGGTCAACAAATATCAATTGTATAAATAATGGGTTAACTTTTTTTATCATGGTGTTGAAGGAGAGAGAAATGTTAACCAGGAGAGCTATTGTTTCTGTCTTCAGATAGTACCATGGGATCTTTAATGATCACCTGTAAAACAGTTGGGGCCTCAATATAACAACTCTGAAAGCAGATGTCTCAGGCAATGCAACACTCCCTCAGAGTTGTAAAAAGCATCAGTGTACATTATGTGCTTAAGTGATGGAGTGGGACTTGACCCCACAACCTTTTGCCTCAGGCACCATTGAGCCAAACTGACATTTAATGTACCCTCCAGTTCTCTTGTTTCTAGAAATTATGAATGTGATATAGATATTGATGTGGTCAGGGGCTTGATGCTTGACTGCAAAATTCTACAAAAGCTGAAGCTGAGAGTGCTGAATATATGTGAAGTGGTTACAAAGTTTTTTTCAAATCCTCTGTGTACAAATGGAGATTTCAATATTCCATCTTCCATTTTGCCAAGTTGGTATGGTGCGAATGTTTCAATACATTTGGAATAGTAAACTGGATGTTACTTGGCTTATTAGAAAGAAAGATAACAGAAGCTTGCTACTTATCCTTGTTATCCTACATTAACTTGTTTTTGAACATACAGTGTGATTCATGGATTAGACCACATTTTTTTATTTTGTGTTCAAATTCAGCCAAGACTAATGTGAAATTCAAATGAGTCAATGAGGCAGCCTCATTTCTATTTTAACAAGCTATTAATCAACAGAAGAAAAATGCCCATAAGTAAACACTAATAGATGCTAAATTTCAATCTCATTTTAAAGATCCAAAAGAATGGTTTCTGTTGAATTGTGGTGCAGCGCACATACAAATTAAAAGACGAAACAAACAAATGTAATTTCAAAAATTACACCTAATTGCATTTGAAAGCAAAATACTGCAGATGCTGAGAACCTGAAATGAAAACAGAAAATGCTGCAACAGATCAGACAGTAGCTATGAAGAGAAAAACAGAGTTAATATTGCAGGGCAAAAAGCTTTCCTCAGTTCTGATGAATTTCTCCTAAATAGAATTTAAATTCTTTTGAATTTCTCAAACATTTTCCTCCATTGTCTTTAGAATCTTCCCTTCTTGCCCCCTGAGATCCTTGATTAAACGCTGCTCCTTCTCAGTGTGAATCTGGTGATCTGACCAGTCAGATTCCCCGAGAGTGCCTCAACTGAAACTTGTCTCCATCACTTTGTGTAATGGGTGTTCCGGCTAATCGACTTTTACAGCAGTTGACAAAGGAGATCCCTCCATTACTCTGAGTTGCAAGCACTGAGGCCAATTCACTTCCTCAGTACACTTCTCAATGGGCTAAAAACTGGCCAATCATATAGAGATTATTTAGTGTTGAAGGCGCCTTGCACTTGGAACTTGATCATTTGGTTTAAGTGTTTTTTTAAAATTGACGATAATCTTTGTCCTGCACACAAGATGATATGTTTCAGTGGATGCCCTGAAACCTCCTTATGAACCCTCAGTTGAGAAGCCCTGGCCTAGACATCTGTATGCATGGGTGCTCAAAGTAGAATGAAGGAAGTGGTGAATGCAGAGTTCTCATAATTGTAGGCCTAGAGAGGGGTTACAGAGATAGACAGAAGCAAGGAAACATGAGGATGAGAATTTTACATTCGGGGCTTTGGGGACCAATGTAAGTCAGCAACCTGGGGTGGGGGGTAATTGATTAACAAAACTAGATGTGAGGTAGGATGTGGGCAGCAGAATTTCTCATGACTTTAGATAATTGCATAAATATTATGGTACTTGAAGCTCTACAGTATATACAGCTCTAATGCCAAAATTGGAACTTGTTTTACATAACTGGTAGTTCTGTTGTGGTGTATCTCATGGTGAATCAGACATTGCTTTGATGTAAGAGGGGAGGTGCACAGGGTCATTGCAACTGAATCTGCATCTAACCTGAAGTTGCATAATGTTGAACATGTTTACATATTTAATTTGTCAAGTCCTTTGCCTCAAAGTTTGAAAAAATCATATTTTACCTTGTTTTTATACAAAAATGATCAAATCCACATTTACATTCATAACTCTCCTTTTCTGCTTCATGATTAATTACTGAGACCTATGCCATTGCTGGATTGGGAGGAAGATAGGTAGGGCAAGGGCATGGACTTGCAAATAGCAAGTCCTGGCTTTCACTGTGAATGCCCAATCATACTAGCAATCATTAGAAATAAATTATGGTGTGTCATAGATAGCTTCTTCCATTCCAAGAACGTAATAATGATTATTACTAGGAGGGGAGACATCTTTTGGCTATGAAGATTATGCACAAGCTGTTTGTAGAGAACAGTTGCCCTGCAATGGGAACAACCTGAAAATGTGATTTAAATCACAAACTTCGGATGGTTCTGAAAGTGTTACATCACTAATTACCCAGAAATAGTTAGAAGAATTTAGAATTTAAAATTTAAAACCACTTGTAGGTTCTGGGTAACTTTAGCACTGACCCATCCTGACGCCCCCCAAGGGGAATTCCCCACCCCCACCACAGGACACCTCTCGCCCTTCCCACTACTAACCCCAGAATACCACCCCCCCGGCCCCCCGACCTTCGACGGGACTACACCCCGACCCAACACGGACTCCCCACCCCCATGACTCCCCCTGACCTGACTCTTTCCCCCCTGCCCTCCAAGCCTGACCTGACCCCCAACTGCCCACCCTAGACCCGACTCTACCATCCCACCCCCAACACCTGATTTTCCCCTCCCCCCAACCCCCGTCACCCGACTCTCGACTGCGCCCCCCTGACCTGACCCAGCACCTCAAAATCCTATCCACTTACCTTATATATTTACCTTCTCCCTGGCTTCCCAAAGACCTTTAAACTTGGCTGGACCTTTGAATTTACCTGGTTTATGGCAGCTAGCGTCTTAAAAAAGGAGTGTGGCATTCCTACCTGCAACTGAGCTGATCTCGACTCTTGGCTCCGAGACCACGCTGCACTACACAGAGCTCGTCTGGCCTGAGTTGGAAGGTCTGACAAGATAAGAGCAGCTGAATTTTAAACTACAAGTGGAGTGGCAATTTGACTCAACTGCCATTCCTCTGGAAGTTACAAGATGTTTTTTTGTATAGTTGCCTGATCTCCCCGGTGCCGATTTTGTTAAATCAGAGAAAGTGCTGTTTTAAAACGAGAAGAACGTTATACCATATCAAATACAGTGTATTGTCCCACTGCTAAAATATGTGTCCTTTTAAAGTCATAGAAAGCTGCTTGATGACAAACACTACATGAACTCATTCAAGGATGAGTTGCTCTTCAGGCTGGAATAAGAACCCTAAGTTTCTTGAAAAGCTTGCGAACCTTGTACTTTCTGTTGTGGAATAACTTTCTGCACTTGTAAATGCCTGCTTATGTTTCTTTTATAATTTTTAAAGTATAATATAGCAGTTTGAATTAAACTGTCCAAATTGTACCAGACAGGAAATGAGTAATTCTGCAAATTTTAAATTGTCCGAATTGTACCAGACAGGAAGTGAACAATTCTGCAAGATTTTATAATTTAATTATTTTTCCATAGGTAACCTCTATTATAAATATGGAAATAGAAATTTATAATGCAAAATGTTAATAAGCGTGACAAAAAGTTACAATATGAAGTAAGTTTTGTATACAGGAAGTGCACACATTTTGGTAAGATATAGCTACACGAGTTCTCATGCCATGGTGTTGCTCTTGTTAAGTTACAGGTTTATAAGAACAGAGGTGTCACACAGAATCACAGAGTTGTTACGGCGCAGAAGATGGCCATTTGACCCATCATTTCTGCACTGGTTCTCCGAATGAGCAACTCACCTAGCACCATTCCCCCACCTTCTCCCTGTAACCCTGCACCTTCTTCATTTTCAGATAACTGTCAAATTCCATTTTGAGTGTTTTAATTGAACTACACTCCCAGGCAGTACATTCCAAACCGCATGCTGCTTAAAAAAGTTGCTCCTCATCTCTTTTACTAAGTACCTTTAAACCTGTGCCCTCTCATTGTTGATCCTTTCATGAGTGGGAACAGTTTCTCCCTACCTACTCTGTCCAGACCCCTCACTTCTTTTCTCTAAGGAAAACAGTCTTAACTTCACCATTCTATCTTCATAACTGAAGTTCCTCATTCTAAGAACCATTCTCATGAATCTTTTCTGCACCTTCTCTAATACCTTCACATCCTTCCTGAAGTGCAGTGCCCAGAACTGGACATACTAAACCAAGTAGTGTTATAAGGAATGCTGGTTTACCAGTGTTGGGGCCACACTAGAATTTGGGAGCACTGTGAAAGGAACCAGTTAGGTCTGGAAATAGATTTTAAGAAAGTCATTGAGTTTGAGGGAACCAGCTAAGATGTCATGGGATAGAGAAGTAATAGAGATAGTGGACAGCATTTAGGGAGCAGTGGGATAGGTGGTAGGATCACTAGGAGAAGACACATCGAACTAAAAGCTTTGGAAAGGGAGGATTCTAAGATCTGTAAGCATTAGGACGGCAGTCTTGGGAATCGTGAACACCATGAGAGCAGACCTGGAAGCAGGAGTTTGAATGATGAATCTTGGAGAAAGGCATCTGTGGTCAAGGAAGACTTAGAGTCATAGAGGTCTACAGCACAGAGAAAGGTCCCACGGCCCATCGAGTCTGTGCCGGTCAAACAAGTACCTAACTATTCTAATCCCCTTTTCCAGGACTAGGCCCATAGCCTTGTATGCCGTGGCATCACAAGTGCACATCCAAATACTTCTTAAATATTCTTAAATATTATGAGCGTTTCTGCCTCTACCACCCTTTCAGGCAGTGAGTTCCAGATTCCCACCACCCTAAGGGTGAAAAAATTCATCCTCACCTCCCCTCTAAACCTCCTGCCCCTTACCTTAAATCTATGCCCCCTGGTTATTGATCTCTCCACCAAGGGGAAAAGTTCCTTCCTGTCTACCCTATCTATGCCCCTCATAATTTTATACACCTCAATCATGTCCTCCCTCAATCTCCTCTGCTCCAAAGAAAATAACCCCAGTCTATCCAATCTCTCCTCATAACTAAAACTCTCCAGCCCAGGCAGCATCTCCTCTGCACTCTCTCTAGTGTTATCACTAGAATTTTTACCCTTACCCTTTCACAGAGCTGCCTCAGGGAGATTAGTTTAAGTTCAAAAAAATTTAATAAAAGAAAAAAAAAATTAAAAGACATATCCCCTTATGTGAAACTGTCACATGAGCTGGAACATGTCTATTCATTTTATTAAAAATTTTTGCAAGATTTTAAAAACCTTCATGAAACCTCATCCCGCCCATGGATGAGGTTTCGTGATAAATGCGAAGACCACCTGGGCTCTTTGCTTACCGGCCAACCTTAAGGTTGGACGGGCAGCTCAGTTAATTGTTTGAGTTGATAGTTAACTGGCCTTTATAAGCCTTTGATGGTTCGGCAGGCGTGCAGCCGACTCAGGTGCGCGCCTGCCGAACTGAAAACTCGAATGACATCGGGATGCACACCGGCCATCACTGCACGTCATTTTATGCCTCGGCGAGCAGGCCCCACCTGTACTCGTCGCCGAGCCGAAGATTCTGCCCTTGAGAAAGGGCAGAGAAGGGCTGGAAACATGTTTGGAGGGGTGTGGTGGCTTGTGTTGGGAAACAGGTTCTAGCAACCTTGAAGGAAAATGGAGCTGAAAACAATTAGTGTCACTTTCGTTTACCGATTCACAAACACTTTAGTAGATACCATTCCCATAACCTTCCCTTTCTTCTTCAATCATGTAAGAAACATAAATTATCATAAACAAAAACAATCTGATTAAATACTTCATGTTCTGTGTTCACGCAATTTAAGGTTTTATTCAAAACATTCCTTAAATCCCAAATATAGTTCACTTTTTTGCAATAGCAACATTTTAACCAAAGTTGAAGCCACACTGATGAGGGAAGGGGTTGTAATTGACATAAAGAACAACCAAACAGGATAAACCCAATAATTCAATTCATATTCCAGCTAGTTTAAATATCCTTTCTTTCTGTTAACATTTAAAATACAAAATAACCATCTTAATGAAAGGGGCTTTTAATATACGAAGATTGATATGCATATTGATACTTATCTCTTCTATCTGAGCATGTAGCAAGAATTGTTGGTTGCTTTTGTTAAATATTCATTAAGATATGAGGTTGTTCATCCATCTTGTGACATATTCAACTGAACAGGTGCTTTTGATTGTGTGACAGAAGAATAATAAAGGACTGCTGCTGCATTGGACGTGATGCTGAATTATTAAGGGAAGATTCGCTTGGGGCATTTATCATAATGTATTTATAAAGAATCTATTAGTTATAATAGTAACAGATTAGCATTTCTTTCAGTCCTTGGTTATTGATAGTAAATATTTTTATGTTCAATTTCATAAACCCACTCTTGGTATCAAAAGCTCCCACATCAGATGTAACACAGGTTAGATGCAGAGTAAAGCTACTCTGCCCCTTTAATGGGCTTGAGGGCCTTAGTCAGATGAACACCCCCTACTGCACCAAAATGTTTTTATCAACCATGCTGTTGTGTGAGTTTGCCAATTAGACCGAAATAAGGAATAGTTTTTTGCTATAAACCCATGTCTACTATGGACTGAATTAACATTGTCCAAACTCATTTCATAAGAGTTACCCTTACAATTAACATTGAGAGGAAACTTATTCCATCGTTCTGGGTTGAGATTGAGCTCACGTCCCAGAGATGAAAGGCCTGGATCTAACCTATCACACTACTTGCTTAATAGCTTTTACTGAGCTATTGGTACATTAGTGAATTATTCATGTGGTCTAATCTTATTGTAGCAGTGCCTTGATAGGTTAGCCCAAATATCCTTGTGGACATATAAGCAGTAAAGGTCTCTATTATTTTGGAAAATGTTTTCCTGAAAATGGCACAGGTGAAATATTTAATCTTGAAATCAGTACATTCCTGTTTGCAGATTTCAGGTTGACTGTGTTCATCTATGTTGATGCCTAATCAAGATGAGATCCCTTTCCAGATTGTTTTTGAGTGACCATTGTGAAGGATAATTATGCTTATCCTGAAGTTATGCAGCCTTCAGCAAAGGATGCTGTATTAATATGCAGCTGAATTGTTTATTTAATGTGCTGTGGAGTTTACTCAGTGGTAAAAGACAACTGGAGAAACACAGCCAAATTTGGGTCAGCCAAACAAAGTGTACTGATTTGAAGTTTGAACTGTCGTTTGTCCCTGAATGTGGTGAACAGCTGGAGATTTGTCAAAAGTTAAACTAATAAATTGAACTTTAGTAGATTAATTAATTCTGGTTAAGACTGGCAGAAGCTCAAATATTTCATTTAGTGAAACCTTTTGTTCAATTAATCACAAATTTAGCATCAACTGCTGTGGGAATCAGCAAGCCCTAGAGGTGATATAATGACATAGTGTACATTTTACTACTGTTCACTGAGCTTATGTACATTTCCTAAAAACTTTTGCATGCTATTTTCACTTAAACTAGCTGCATTTATGAAGAATTCCATTTGGTAATTATTCCAAATGTTGTCATATGATTAGGTAGTTGTGATGCACCCTTGCTGACTTTTATCACGTAAAGAAATAGTAAATCTTAATGTGTGGCCTGTATCAGAAAAAAGCTGCGGTTGAGTTATCAGAGACACTTGGAAAGTTTTTTTTCTGGAAAGAATTTGCAGTGAAACAATAGTTCATGCAAGATTAGCTGCTGGTTATTAGGCAGCGACACAGCTCTCTGATTTCATTCCTTTCTTCTTTTCTATTTGAGCAAATCTCAAAGCCTTATAATTAGTTAAAGCTGATCACAAAAAAAATCAGAAATCATCTACACACTCCACTGCTCTGTGACCATTCCAAAGATTTAGGTGATTAACATGGCAAAATCAGTGGGAGGCTAATTGGATAAGCTTTAATCTTTACACCGCTAAAGCAAAGCATAGTAAGATCAGAGAGTAAAAAGGAAGTACAATAGTGTTTACTGCAGAACAGTTACCAAACATGTCATAAGGATTACTGTTATCAGGTGATATTTGTCATGATTTTCGATGGATTTGTAGCAGGTTGTTCGGGTATAGACAGTGATGCAGATTGCTGCTAATTGCTTTCAATATTGGATGTAGCCCTTAACTTGAAATTGACTAAATATCATTAGTGTTTGGGGTAGATATATTGGAGCAAGGAACCATGCATATGTTTGCCAGCATTTCAAATTACTCATAGTTAATGTATTTTGGGTCTTGTCTTTGCTTTTTCTGTTGAAACGCCAAGTGGCAAACAAATGCAGAACATGGAGTAAAATTTGTTTAAACAAAAAATTCTCTGCTGTGATGTAGAGTGAAATCTGTGCACCTCATATTCAAATTTCGCTCATATAGGCAACTGCTTTAAATATTAAGGCTATTCCTGCTTGGAGTTTCTGCCTGTGAATTGAATTGCAGAGAAGCCATTTTCCAGTTGTTGTGGAATACTAGCATTTAACCGGCCTACAGGCATGTTAACCAGCAGAAATCATTGATTCACTGACCATGAGTTCCTGGGAACTTTCTACTTCCTTTGCCATGAGGCTTGGCTACAGATAGAGTAACATTTTTTGTAAGCATTGAAGATTTGTAGGTTTAAACTATGACCATTCGGTAGTGTAGATGATTCATCAAAAATTATCAGTACCCTTTGGATAATTTGAAGCATATTTGTTTCAATGCATTGTTCCACAATACCTGCCATCACTGTCAGTGAATTTGGTTCACTTTTGACTGCTTAATAAGTAACAACCCTTAGCATGATTAAATACTGACCACGTCTTCTTTGTTTAACCAAATTAAGTTAATCCCTTCGATGATATCTTACTTACAATTAATTGTATCTATTAATTGACCAACATGCATATGAGTTGCATACTGGCTGTTTCTTGCTATTTTGCTGTTTGTCATAATCTTCTCTTTATTGCATTCTCTCATTTCATTGTGGTGACATTGAGGACATTTCCTGTATTAACTGTATTGCATTCTTTTTAAATTTAAATAAATCATTTCCACTCAGTTTCTTTTTAAAATTATTTTTTCTTTGTTTTTCTCTGGGTTTTGCTCTCCCACCACTGCCTTTCCCTACAAAAAACTTTAAAACAATACGCTTCTGCATTTCAAATACTCAATTTGAAACTGGAATACGTAATTTATACTTGTAAGGAAAATATTATTGATTTTGTTGGAAGTTGCACATTTGTTTTGCATGCAATTAGTTACAAACATTGTAAAATGCATTAATAATTTTGACCCTTGCACAACTTTTGCATGACCAAGTTAAAATAATTAATGAAGCTTTTATTGGAACTTGATTTAATTTTCAGGTCTAGCCTTATGACTGGGAATCAAAGGACTGGTCATGTCAATCCTTGGTTAGTGGAAGAGTCAGAGGAGACGAAGGGGCTTGATTTTTGTGAAATCAAACATCAACAGCAGAGGATCATACAAGGTGAAGCCCATTTTCATGGAAAGTCATTTTCATACACAGGTTGTTTTGTTTAAAAGAGCTCTGAAAATATGCTAAGCCCTCTTTGCATATTTGATTGCTATTATTATTAAGGACGTTCATAGCATGAAGTTCTCCATTAATTTTAACTGAAAGCCTGTAAAAAGAGAATTTCAAATTTGTAAAGCTTATAGCAGAATAAATCCAGGAAATAATTTTAATGGTTTATGGCTTTTACTTTAAATTTTGCCATATAGCTAAGGCAAGAATCAAAGCATTACATGTAAATGGTAATGGGTTTTAAATAATGAACATTAAGTTAAATTATGAACTATCTCAGCAATACTGGAAAATGATATTTGTTTAAAACTCATTTTGTGATTCCTGTTAAAATCTATAGAATGAATACTTGTGTTCTTATTTTTGGAAGTAATGAGGCCATGGAAACATGATTGATTAGTAAAAGATAATGATTTTTCCTGTTATCCATTATCAAAATTAACCTTGTAACATCATGCCCAATGTATCATAATGTCCTATGTTATAAATATTTTCAAACCATATATTGGCTGTAAGCTTTAAATGTGTAGCAATAAGTTGCGTATTTTGAATTGACCCAAGTTCTAAATTCATTTAATAGGCATGTTGCTGTATGACTATCCAAAGCAAAATCTGTGTATGCCACAAGGAATAAATGCTAATAACTACCAGAGCTGATTTAGATTTTATTCTGATCTAGGTAAACTAATTACAATTGAAGGAAACCATTTGGAAAATTAGTTTCCAGACTATTTGACTCATTTGCAAGAATAATGAAGTCATTCATGATGATGAGCTATTGCAGATCTCAATACTGACATACTGTACTAACTCTATACTTGATGGCAGCTGTTTCTAAAGAAGCTGACCAATTGGATTTCATAGCCCTCATACATTTGGATTGTATTACCTGGAGGGTGCAAGTGTCGTGCATCTAAATAGATGCATGAAACAACAGAGTTGGTGATGATCATTAGAAGCAATTTATAGAGTACAGTAATCCAAAATATGCAGTATAATGTCAGGTTGGAATTTAATGTTAGGTCTAAGACTAATTGAGGTAGTCTCAATGCTTTGGTTCCACACAAATTGTAGCATACCTTCAACCAACTTGAATATATCAAAATTAAAATCTTTAAATGTGTTCAGGCACTTTGCAGGGCCATATTTAAAGTTTTAATGTCAGAAATGAATGGAATTTCCTATCAGCTCTTTACTAACATTAAATATTAGTCACAGTTGGATACTGTACAGTTCTGTGCTTGTGTTTAAATAAGCAAGTGTATAGCTATGCTATTCTTGGATTTCAAGCCAGTGTGGAGCAGGTAATTTAAGTTGGTTTGCCAACTTTTACTACATTCAGGCTCATACTGGTGTTGCAGCAATACTTTCAGCAGAGCTACACGATTATTCACAACCACGCAATTGTTGTTGAATAGTAGCCCAAAGTTTTACCTGTCAAATTCTTTAGTTTGTCCCTTTTATTTAGTGTTGTTTACGGTTTGGATAGAGTTGTTGTAGGAGATGTCCATTTGAGGATTTACCAAGACAATGTTACTGATAAATGTGACGAGTCTTCATACAGTTTTTTCAATAATTACACCAGCTCTATCTCTCATGATACATTAAAGCCTGTCATTAACATCAAAGGCCAAATGATGTTTCAAAATCAAAATACAGCCAAAATTCATATCAATGAGAACCATGATTATGTAGTCCAGAACACAAGATGTGCAGAATTATGAAGAACTTTTTTTTATCCTTTCATGGGATGTGCGCATTGTTGGCAAGGCCAGCATTTGTTGTCCATCCCCGATTGCCCCTGAGAAGGTGGTGGCGAGCTGCCTTCTTGAACTGCTACAGTTCTTGTGTGGGTACAGGATTTTGATCCAACAACAGCGAAAGAATGGCAACGTAGTTCCAAGTCAGCATGGTGTGTGGCTTGGAGAATAACTTGGAGGTTATGTTGTTCATCTGCATCTGCTGCCTTTATCCTTGGGGGGAGGGTGGCATAATGGTAATGTCCCAGAATTAGTAATCTAGAGGCCCAGGCTAATGGCCTGGGGGACATGGGTTAAAATCCCACCATGGCAGCTGTTTTGTCATTCATTCGTGGGATGTGGGCACCGCTGGTGAGGCCAGCATTTATTGCCCATCCCTAATTGCCCTTGAGAAGATGGTGGTGAGCTACCTTCTTGAACTGCTGCAGTCGATGTGGTGTAGGTACACCCATAGTGCTGTTAGGGAGGGAGTTCCAGGATTTTGACCCAGCGACAGTGAAGGAACGATGATATATTTCCAAGTCAGGATGGTGAGTGGCTTGGAGGGAAACTTCCAGGTGGTGGTGTTCCCATCTATCTGTCCTTCTAGATGATAGTGATCATGGGTTTGGAAGGTGCTGTCCACAGAGCCTTGGTGAATTCTTGCAGTGCATCTTGTAGACAGTACACATTGCTGCCACTGTGCGTCGATGGTGGAAGGAGTGAATGTTTGTGGAAGGGATGCCAATCAAGCGGGCAGTTTTGTCCTGGATGGTGTTGAGCTTCTTGAGTGTCGCTGGAGCTGCATTCACCCAGGCAAATGGAGAGTATTCCATCACATTCCTGACTTGTGCCTTGCAGATGGTGGACAGGTTTCGGGGAGTCAGGAGGTGAGTCACCCGCTACAGGAGTCCTAGCTTCTGACCTGCTCTTGTAGCCACAGTATTTATGTAGCCATCCTGGTTCAATTTCTGGTCAATTTTAACCAGGATGTTGATAGTGGGGGATTCAGTGATAGTAATGCCATTGAATGTCAAGGACGATGGTTAGATTCTGTCTTGTTGGAATTGGTCATTGTTGGCACTTGTTTAGCGCTAATGTTACTTGCCACTTGCCAGCCCAAGCCTGGATAATGTCCAGGCCTTGCTGCATATGGACATGGACTACCTCAGTATCTGAGGAGTCGCGAATGTGCTGAACATTGTGCAATCATCAGCGAACATCACAACTTCTGACCTTCTGATGGGAGGATGGCCATTGATGAAGCAGCTGAAGTTGGTTGGGCCTAGGACACTACCTTGAGGAACTCCTGAAGTGATGTCCTAGAACTGAGATGATTGACCCCTAACAACCACAACCATCTTCCTTTGTGCTAGGTATGACTCCAACCAGCGGAGAGTTTTCCCCCTGATTCCCATTGACTCCAGTTTTGCTAGGGCTTCTTGATGCCACACTCAGTCAAAAGCTGCCTTGATGTCAATGGCAGTCACTCTCACCTCACCTTCGGAGTTCAGCTCTTTTGTCCATGTTTGAACCAAGGCTGTGGTGAGATCAGGAGCAGAATGGCCCTGGCAGAACCCATACTGAGTGTCAGTGAGCAGGTTATTTCTAAACAAGTGCTGGTTGACAGCATTGTTGATGACCCCTTCCATCACTTAAATTCCACAGCTGGTGGAAATTAAATTCAATTAGTTAATAAATTCAATTGATTAATGAAAATTTGGAATGGAAAGCTAGTCTCAGTAATGGTGCCATAAAGTATCATTGATTGTTGTAAAAACCCATGTGGTTCATTAATGTTTTTTAGGGAAAGAAATCTGCTACCCTTATATGGTATTGCCTCCAGAACCAAGGCAATGTGGTTGACTCTTAACTGTCCTCTGAAATAGCCTAGCAAACCATTCAGTTGTTCCAAACTGCTACAGAAGAATTCCAGCTTTCAGATTCTGGTAGAGTACAGTGTCTCAAATCCGGCTGTCCAAAAACCAGAGTTGTCTGAAAACTAGATCTTTTTGAAATGTGCCAGACATCAATTTTAATTGAGTAAAATAAAATAAGATAAATTACCTGGACAATTCGGCTAGGAGCTGCATTGGCGTGGAGTGATGCCTGACTAATTATCCCCCTGCCACTTGGGCGCTGGTCTATTCCTAGGTTTCGAGCAAGCCTTGACCCACCCCACCCCACCTGCTTGACCCAAATTGCCCAAGGCCCAAACCGCAAGACCTGAAACGCGATCCTGAGGTTTCCAGTTTTCAGACACCGTACCTGTACCATTAGTGAGCCAAAATTAAACATGCTTATTATACATTTATTTTTAAATCAAAAATAATCTCTTATTAATTTTTAATTAAAAGCCAAGTCATTTTGAATAGCCATGGCTATATAATTTACATTAGATATATACATTGAAAGTGGTAGAGACAATATTGATAGTTAGCTATGCATTAAGTGTGGATAATTTTTTACTTTCTGCCTTGGAATACTGGCTTTACAGAGTTTGCATGCCAGAGCTGGTGTGTTGGTTTTTAATGTTATTATCTCTGGATTGATCATTACACACAGACGGTCACTGTCCTGAAATACTATGGGCTCCAGAGCTGTGCAAGGCAGAGAGAGGACCTATTCTGTTGTGACTTGTCACAGTTGGCCAAAGATTGGAGCACTAATGACCCAGATTGGGAATCTGTAATTCTGACTGCCTTTGCAGTTAGATGTGTGGGAGGCCAAGAATGAATAAAAACTAAAATTGTGACATTTTATTTAAAAAAAATGTTTTTAAAATGAAAAAGACCAAACTGACAGCAGAATCTTGGGGAATGTTAATTTTCAGTCAGTTTCCCTGTTGATAGTTAATTTACTTGACTTTTATTGCGCTTTTTCTAAATTCAGAGCAAGATGCAGGCTTGGATGCTCTGGCAACAGTGCTAGCCAGACAAAAACAGATGGGTCAAGATATTGGAAATGAACTAGATGAACAAAATGGTAAGACTTTTCTATTGTATAAGTTTGTATTTATTAGTGTTCTAATATATGCTTTGTATGATAAATCTGGCTAGCTTGCCTTTGCTAGTCAATCCATTTTTGTTGTGTTGCACCATTCATAATGTCTGTTGTCATATGAAACTCAAGAATACAATATATTGTTGTCTCACCATGCTATGAACTTTTCTGGAAAGCTTCTCCATGAAGTTCATGAGAACAGCCTAGGGTCTAGTGTTCTTTTTCTAATTTTCTTTCCTTTTTATGGAATAACTACTAGTCTCTGCATTTAAGGTTGAATTTGGAAGTATCCTATATTAAGAGTCACGGACATCTTCCAGAGATCTACCACTCAGTGGCACAGCATGTTGGAGTTCTAGAATGCAGCACCTACATGATTAAATAACCCTGTTCATGTAAAATGTAGAGGATGCTCAGAAAAGTTTATAATGTCATCCTTAATGGTTTGAAGAACATCCAGTGTACAATTGTAGTTGATGATAAAAAAGTGTGCATATCTTAAATACTGTTGCAAATATTGAAACATATTCATATATTGTTTCCAAAAAACTTACTTTGTCAGAATTTTCTATCTGATCTTTCATGTCAACATTCATCATTGAAAACCCTTATGTAGATGCTTATTATATTCTGTATGTAAACATTCCTGTAAACAGTGGTTCCCTATCAGGCATTCTGCCATTAGGTGGCACTGTTGTGGATTCATTGTGGCCCAGTTGAAAGAAGAAAGAAAGACTTGCACTTCTATAGCACCTTTCATGACCTCAGGCCTTCCAAAAGTGCTTCACAGACAGCAAAGTACTTTTATAGTGTAGACAATGTTTAGTGTAGTTGCCATTTTGTGAGTTTTCAACAATTAAGAATTGCTTGTCATTTCAGCATTGAAACCAGCTTTTCCACCCTGGAAAAGTTATTGGGGAAGTGGGAGCAATTTCACAAAGGTTTGCTACCTCTCTTGTCCGGCAACATTGCCAGATCTCAGACCCCCCCCCCGACCCCCCAAGATATGTTTCTCTGGGTTGAGGGGGAAACTATCTCCACAATCTTCCCAGTACTTGTGCAGCCCAGTCCCTTATCAATGGTCCCAATCTTTGCAATCCCTCCCAGAAGTTATATTACTCGATAGCCTTCTTCCCTCCCCTTACTCAATGATATTAGACCTCAGCATGCTGTCTGCTGGGTCCAAATCCTACTATTCCTCTCCCATTGCTCTCAGACACTCGAGGCACAATTCTCAATGCACTCACACTCTGACATCCACTTCCATTCCTCCCATGCCTCAAGAAACCATCTCTTCCCCAATGCTTCCAGATTCCATGATACACCTTTTCAATTATATCAAACCTGGGATCCTCCTCCTTATGCTCTGCCATCCCAATGCCACCCTCCCATAATTGCCAGATCTCAACACACCCCTCCTGCCACTGCCAAAGGCCTTGCAGTACTCATAGTGCTATTTCCCTAACACTGTGAAACCAATCATTGCCCTCCCAGCACCCAGATACTGCAAGATGTTTCTATTTAACTGCACCTACAGACCATTTGCTACCACTTTGCTGTGTATTCTAGTCATTTTTTAAAAGTAAGGAGTAAGATTGGAGCATTGCTGCAAAGAAAAAAACAAGGCCACTTGATTTACAATTTTGAGAAAAACATGGCTATAGTTCTAAAATTCGAGCCTTTGAAATCCTACAATTGTCACTTCCACAATATACAATGTAATAAAAGTTCAATTTTGTGATTAATCACAGAAAATTAGTGGCCCCGATAATATGTTTTTTATTACATAATTATAAGATGACATATTCTTCCATTCTCATAAGTGATGCCAAGAATGTTTATATATTAGTATAACATAACATGAATAATAAGATTATACCATGATGCATAATTGGTAAGGGCCATTTTCATAATTTTCAGCAGTATTGCAGTACTCATTGAAAGAAACAGTAAAAGGTCAATGAAAAAGTGAAGCCTTTGGTACAGTGTTTCAATGTTGTTACTATTCCAGGCATAGAGTAACTAGAGTGTGTTTTTCTCCTCATACTGACCAGAGACTGAATTTTCACCTGTTTAATATCAATGGGTGAAAAATATAGTATTTCTTTTTGGTAGACATAAACTTTTTTAAAAAATGAAAATATTCAATCGTGAGCTTTTCTGTGTAATATTATTTCTATTTGAACACAACTTATGCCAAAAAAATTAAGAGCTGTTTGATTCCATGTGACAAGAACTGCATGCTAATTATTATTAATTATACTTGTTATATATATCAGTGTAAATATTTTAAAAGCTTTATTTACTTGATTTCTGCCTTTCTTTTAAGCAAATTTAAAACTCAGTTTGGGCAGATCCCCTGTGTTTGATATGCAAGTTGAGTAAAACCTTCGAATATGTTCAAGATTGTTGTTTGCGGGCAAATGCGATGAATATAATGAAAGACAGACATTTGCATGTATAAGACTCTAATTGACATAGCCAGACATTTGCAAATGCCAAATCCATTGAGACACTGTATGTAGAGATTAACTTTCAGGAAATAAATGAGTTGGTTTAGAATCTGGCAGAATCTTTGTTTCCTAGTATGATGTCATTGCCGATCACAAAAACCCAGGGCCAGTGAACAGCTTCTATTTAGCAATAAACCTGATTTTGTTGCATTCTTGAAATTTCATATTGGCACAGCTTCATTAACCTGTTTATTGTGTTCTATTAGGGGCTGAAGCTTTGTTCATTGTTCATGATTGTTTTGTTGCTGAGCAACAGGCCATCTGTGTTTTTCCTAATATTTGTAAGTAATGAGGTAATTTGCAACAAAAATTTGCTTTTTGTGATTTGTGCCAAAACTGGTTTTAAAAAAAGTCCTCATGCTTCATTAAAACAGATGTAAAATTAGATTCATATAATTATTAAAAAACACAAGTCATTTCATTTTCAGTACAGTTTCATCAGAATTATGCTGTCTGAGTTGACATGTACCATAAGTATGGAAAGCATAATAACACGATACATTGCAAGTTGTATCTTGAAACTGAGAATGTAACAATCTATATCCTACCATTTCTTTTCCACTGCTTCAGTGTAAACCCATACATATTGCAGTATTAGGATTGCACAGAGAACTGTTTATGAAGCAGTCGGAAGTGCCAGAAGGTCCAGAAATCTTTTAGTCTTTGGCTCCGAAGTAGCATATCTCTTTCCTTGTTTTGAGTTGTTGTGTAAAATTATATTGCTTTTCCCTGTGAATTGTGTTTTTTTTCTATGCTTTTGGGTTGGTGAAATTGAAAGTTGATAGGACGCCAATTTATTTATTTTGTGAGCATTTAAGGTGAGTGACATTGGTAGTGGGGAGTGCGGCCTCCTCGCATTCCTTGTGCCTGATTGCTTTACACATAGTACAAAGTCAGATAAAGTGAGTGCTTGCCTGTGTATCTCAGAGTCAATAAAACCAGTTTCTTCCCAAAGCCACTTTGCTGGGATGGACGAGTGCCATTTACTGGTAGTATGGTGCTAGTCAGCCATGGAGAGCTCTACCACCAACACAAGAACTGGGTTAAGATTGCCCAAAATTGCTTCGCCTACTGCAGGTAGTGACTCTGAGTTAGATTAGGATGCAGGCCTGAGAGGGGTCATTGATCTGAAGTGTTGGTCGGAATTCTATGGAAGTGGCAGAAGTCTGACTGCCAGGGTCAAAAGCGATGAGGCAACCCCGCTTTTGTGGGCAGTGGGACCTGGGCTGCTATTAGCTGTCATGCTATTAAGGCCAGCAGCTTGTACCCAAGAGCTGCCAGCCCAATCAAAGCTAGCAGTGGCCACCGCTGGGCTGCACCTGGAAGGTGAGGGTGCATCGATGGATGTATGCCTTCGAATTAAGGTAAGTGGAGTGTGGAGTCACCAGGGTCAGGCAGCCAGGTCCTATTTGTTACTATGTCCCATTTATCTGTAGTTGGATGACATTTACGCTCTCTGTATAATTCAAAATGTTTTCCATAATTCCAAAGTAAACTGGATTTGTTGGCTAAATTTCCACCTACAGAAGAACATTCGCTGCCTGTATTGCTGTTCCGATTGGAACAGTTCTACTTTTTATAGGTTGCCTAACAACTGGCAGCAGATATTCATTTTTTCCACTTTTTTAAAAAAGCCATTGGATTTTCAACAGCTGTTTCTTATATTGTGTAGGTTGTGTGTTAGGTGCCAGCATCCCTGCCGAATTCTTATTCATGGTCTAGAGCCTCTGGTAGAGTTGAACATACAAATTAGGAGCATGAATAAGTCATTTGGGCCCTTGAGTCTACTCTGCCATTCAGTGAGATCATGGCCTCAACTCCACTCTCTTTTTAAATCCTATACCTGCTCACTGACACTCAGTTTGGGTTCCGCCAGAGCCACTCTGCTCCAGACCTCATTACAGCCTTGGTTCAAACAGAGCTGAACTCCCGAGGTGAGGTGAGAGTGACTGTCCTTGACATTAAGGCAGCATTTGATTGAGTGTGGCATCAAGGTGCCCCAGCAAAATTAGAGTCAATGAGAATCGGGGGAAACCTCTCCATTGGTTGGAGTCATACCTAGCACAAAGGAAGATGATTGTGGTTGTTGGAGGTCAGTCATCTCAGTTCTAGGACATCACTGCAGGAGTTCCTCAGGTTAGTGTCCTAGGTCCAACCATCATCAGCTGCTTCATCAATGGCCATCCTTCCATCATAAGGTCAGAAGGAGGGATGTTCGCTGATGATTGCACAGCATTCAGCACCATTCGCGCTCCTCAGGCACTGAAGCAGTCCATGCCCAAATCCGGGCTTGGGCTGACAAGTGGCAAATAAAATATGTGTCACATAAATGCCAGGCAATGACCATCTCCAACAAGAGAGAATCTAACCATCATTCCTTGACATTCAATGACATTACCGTTGCTGAATTCCCCGCTATCAATATCCTGGACATTACCATTGCCCAGAAACTGAACTGAACTAGCCACATAAATACATAGCTACAAGAACAGGTCAGAGGCTAGGAATTTTGCAACAAGTAACTCACCTTCTGACTCCCCAAAGCCTTCCCACCATCTACAAGGAACAAGTCAGGAATGTGATAGAATACTTTCCACTTGCTTGGATCAGTGCAGCTCCAACAACACTTGAGAAGCTTGACACCATAAGATACACTTAAAATGCATTCTGGAGAGCATTTTAAACCAGTACATAGAAGGTCCTACAAGGCAGTCCTGGACTTAATTTTAGGCAATGAAGCCGGGCAGGTGGTAGAGGTATCAGTGGGGGAGCATTTTGCAGATAGTGATCATAACTCAGTTAGATTCAAGGTTGTTATGGAAAAGGACAAGGATGGGCCAGAAATCAGAGTTCTAATTTGGGGGAAGGCCGATTTTAACAAGACCAGATATGATTTGGCAAGATTGGACTGGGAGCAGCTACTTTTAGGTAAATCTGTGTCAGAGCTGTGGGACACATTGAAGGAGGAAATAGGGAGAGTACAAGGCCAAACATATAAAAGTAAAGGCAAAGAATGGGACCAACTAATCCAGGGAACCCTCGATGTTGAGGGATATACAGGATTGGATAAAGAGAAAAAGGGAGGCTTATGGCAGATACCGAGGGCTCAAAACAGCAGAAGCCCTAAAGGAGTATAGAATGTGTAGAGGAGATCTTAAAAAGGAAATTAGGAGAGCAAAAAGGGGGCATGAAAAAACATTGGCAGGTAAAAAGAGGAAAATCCAAAGTTATTTTACAAGCATATTAAGAGTAAGAGGATAACTAGGGAAATAGTAGGACCCATTAAGGACCATAGTGGTAATTTGTGTGTGGAGCCGGAAGATGTAGGTAGAGTTCTAAATGAATACTTTGTGTCAGTGTTCACAAGTGAGAAGTACGACGTGGGCATGGAAATCAGGCAGACGGACTGTGATATAATTTAAAAAATTAGCATAGAAAGGGAGGAGCTTCTAAGTGGTACTTAAAAGTAGATAAATCTCCAGGCTGAATGTAGTGTAAACCAAGCTGTTGAGTGAGGCAAGGGAGGAGATAGCAGGGGCGCTGGCAATAATTTTCAAACCTCTCTGGCCACAGGAGAGGTGCCAGAGGACTGGAGGACAGCCAATGTGGTACTGTTATTCAAGAAGGGAGGAAGAGATAAACCAGGGAACTATAAGCCAGTCAGTCTAACCTCAGTGGTGGGGAAACTATTGGAAGCAACTCTGAGGGACAGAATTAATCTACACTTGGAGAGGCAGGGATTAATCAAGGATAGTCAGCATGGTTTTGTTAAGGGGAGGTCATGTCTGATCAATTTGATTGAATTTTTCAAAGAGGTGACCGGGTGTTTAGATGAGGGCAATGTATTTGACGTAGTCTACTTGGACTTCAGCAAGGCTTTTGATGAGGCCCCGCATGGGAGACTGATAATGAAGGTAAGAATCCATGAGATCCAAGGCAATTTGGCAAATTGGACCCAGAATTGGCTGAGTGGCAGGAAGCAGAGGGTGATGGTCGAGGGGTGTTTTTGTGTTGGATGCCTGTGTCCAGCGGGGTTCCACGGGGATCGGTGTTGGGTCCCTTGCTGTTTGTGCTATATATGAACGATTTAGAATTGAATGTAGGAGGGTTGATCAGTAAGTTCACGGATGACACGAAAATTGGTGGGGTGGTAAATAGTGAGGAGGATAGCCTTAGATTACAGAAGGATGTAGACAGGCTGATCAGTGGCAAATAGAATTTAATCCGGATAAGTGTGAGGTGATGCACTTGGGCAGGACAACCAAGGCACGGGAATATACGATGAATGGCAAGACCCTGGGAAGTACCGAGGATCAGTGGGACCTTGGTGTGCTTGTCCACTGGTCCCTTAAGGTAGTGGGACAGGTAGATATGGTGGTTAAGAAGGCATGTGGGACACTTGCCTTTATTAGCCGAGGCATAGAATATAAGAGCAGGGAGGTTATGCTGGGACTGTATAAAACACTGGTTAGGCCATAGCTAGAGTATCACATGCAGTTCTGGAATCCGCATTATAGGATGGATGTGATTGCACTAGAGAGAGTGCAGAGGAGATTTACCAGGATGTTGCCTGGACTGGAGAGTTTTAGTTATGAGGAGAGATTGGATAGACTGGGGTTATTTTCCCTGGAACAGAGGAGATTGAGGGGGGACATGACTGAGGTGTATAAAATTATGAGGGACATAAATAGGGTAGCCAGGAAGAAACTTTTCCCTTTGGCGGAGGGATCAATAACCAGGGGGCATAGATTTAAGGTAAGGGGCAGGAGGTTTAGAAGGGAATGTGAGGAAGAACTTTTTCACCCAGAGGGTGGTGGGAATCTGGAACACTCTGCCTGAAAGGATGGTAGAGGCAGAAACCCTCATAACATTTAAGAAGTATTTGGATGCGCACTTGTGATGCCATGGCATACAAGGCTATGGGCCTAGTGCTGGAAAATGGGATTAGAATAGTTAGGTACTTGCTTGACCGGCGCAGACTCGATGGGCTGAATGTCCTTTTCCTGTGCTGTAGACCTCTATGACAATGACTCTATGACTGTGGCACTCTACTTGTTACATCTTGCCACCCAAAACTAACCCAATTTTGCCTTCTGTATGTTCCCTGTTAGCTAACCACTCTGCTATTCATGCTAATATGTTACCCCTATATCATGACCTCTTATTTTGTGTAGTAAAGTTTGATGTGGCACCTCGTCAAATGCCTTGTAGAAATCTAAGTGCACCATGTCCACAGGCTTCCCTTTATCCACGTTGCTTGTTACTTCCTCAAAGAGCTCCAATAAATTTGTCAAACACGATTTTGCTTCACAAAACCATGTTGACCTTGCCTGGTTGCATTGAGATTTTCTACATGCCCAGCTGTAACCTCCTTAATAATAGATTCCAGCATTTTCCTTATGAAAGCTGTTAAGCTAACTGGCCTGTAGTTTCCTGCTTTCCGTCTTCTTCCTACCTTGAATAGTTGAGTTATAGTTGCTATTTTCCAATCTGATGGGACTTTTCCAGAATATAGGGAATTTTGCAAAATTAAAACCAATGCATCTACTAGCTCAGCAGCTACTTCTATTCAGACCCTAGGATGAAGTCCATCAGGACCTGGGGACTTGTCAGCTTTTAATTTTCTCTGTGCTCTTTCTCTGGCAATTGTTACATAGCTGACAAGGCTAGCACTTTTGTCCATCCCTAATTGCCCTTGAGAAGGTGGTGGTGAGCTGCCTTCTTGAATTGCTGCAGTCTGTATGGTGTAGGTACACCCACAGTGCTGTTAAGAAGCGAGTTCCAGGATGTTGACCCAGTGACAGTGAAGGAACGATGATATATTTCCAAGTCATGGTGATGTATGGCTTGGAGGGGAACTTCAAGGTGGTGGTATTGCAATGCATCTACTGCCTTTGTCCTTCTGGATGGTAGTGGTCATGGGTTTGGAAGGTGCTGTCTAAGAAGGCTTGATGAGTTGCTGCAGTATAGATGGTGCACCCTGTTGACACTGTGTTGGTGGTGGAGAGGGTGAATACTTGTGGATGGGGTGCCAATCAAGTGGGCTACTTTGCCCTGGATGGTGTTGAGCTTCTTGAGTGTTATTGGAGCTGCACTCATCGAAGCAAGTGGAGAGTACTCCATCACACTCCTGACTTGTGTCTTGTAGATGGTGAACAGGTTTTTGGGAGTCAGGGGGGTGAGTTACTCACTGCAGGATTCCTAGCCTCTGACCTGTTCTTGTAGCCACAGTAATTATATGGTTAGTCAAGCTCAGTTTCTGGTCAGCGGTAACCCCCCAGAATGTTGATAGTGGGGGATTCAATGATGGTGCTGCCATTGAATGTCATGGTTAGATTCTCTCTTGTTGGAGATGGTCATTTCTTGATACTTGTGAGGTGCGAATGTTATTTGCCACTTGTCAGTAGCTCCCTAAGTTGACCCCTCCCTTATACCTCTTAATGCATACTTATTTCTGGGATGTTATTTGTATCCTCTACAGTGAAGACGAATGCAAAACATCTGCACAATTAACCTGCCATTTCCTTGTTTTCCAGGCTCTCTCTGTAGAGGACTAACATTCACTAACTCTTTTTCTTTTTAAATACCTGTAGAAACTCTTACTATTTGTTTTTATATTTCTAGCTAAGTTTCTCTCGTACTGTAATTTCTCCCGACTTAGTATTTTTTAGCCATTCTTTGCTGTTTTTATATTCTGTTTAGTCTTCTCACTTACCACTAACCTTTGTGGAATTGTATGCTTTTTCTTTCAATTTGATACTATCTTTAACTTCCTTAGTTAGCCACAGATGTTATGTCCTTCCCCTAGAGTCTTTCTTTCTCACTGGAACGTATCTTTGTTGTTGAGTGTTGCAAAATATCTCCTTAAATGTCTGCCACTGCATCTCTAGTGACTTATCCCTCAACCTAATTTCCCAATTCACTTTAGAGTCATATTGGACTCAAAATGTTGACTCATTTTCTCTTTTCACAGATGCTGTAAGGCCTGTTGAATTTTTCTATACCTTTGTTTTTATTTCAGATCTCCGGCATTTACAGTACTTTGCCTTCACTTTAGCCACCTTGGTCTTCATACTCTTATAATTGCCCTTACCTAAGTTCAAAAACTAGTCTTACACCCACTCTTCTCCCTCTCGAACTGAATGTAAACTTCATTCATATTATGATCACTGCTACCTAGGGACGCCTTTACTATGAGGTCATTAATTAATCCTGTCTCATTGCACATTACCAGATCTAGAATAGCCTGCTCTTTGGTTAGCTCTAGCACATGCTGCTCTAAGAAATTGCCTTGAAGCACTCTGAGCTCATCTTCCTGGCTACCAATGCCAATCTGATTTGATATGTATCACAGACAGAATTTGTGTGTTTTATTGTTGTTCATGATCAAAATGTTTGTATGCCAGGTGTGTGTTTTTTCTCACCCTGAGCGTGGTTATCCCAATTTAAATAATTCCAGCCGCAAGCTTTTTGTGAGTTTTAAAACAAGGAAGGTTATTTACTGTCACAAACTTGCCCCGGAAGTTTAAAAATACAATGTCTCACAGACACCACCCCTCACACAAATATTAGATACAGGTAATGAATAAAAAAATACAATTACAGTTTGGGATTATTTCCACCTCCTGTGCAGCAGTCCTGTAGTTTCTTGGATGAGTTGATACTTCGGTAGGAGTGAAGGTCTTAGAAAGCAGTGGATTCTCAGTAAGCCTCTTGTAGTTGAATTGCCAGGAGGTTAGCTCTTAGGTGAACTTGAAGTCTGACAGGTTGAAGAGAGTCCTTCTCCCACTTTCAAAGCATGGCTATTTATTACCTTGGCTGCTTAATTGACTGCAGCTGGCTTGTTGGCTTTTTGCTCTGTCTCTACAGAGTGGACTCTTGCTGTTTTAAAGGCAGCCAACAAACATGGCTGTGTCACCCATGTGACCTGTTAGAAAACCAAAGTCTTTTTCCAAATAAGGTTATGTGTTAGGCTGGTAAACACCCTGTGTTGTGCCTTTTTATGCTTTGAGAGTTTGAGACACCCAAGGTCTTCTGTGTTTGGAGGAGGAACCATCACAATACAGTGAAAGATCAGTATGGCCCATTTCACATTCATCTAACGTCCATTGAGTTTAGATGTTCCTGGTGAAAAATGGAGGCAAGTTGTCTGCAAACCCTATTGTCTGTAGGTTTTGGGCCATCCTTTAAACAATGAAATGCGTGTGAATCTCACAAGTGGCTGTGAGATTCCTTCACTCAGGTCTATATTTAATCGGGTATTGGCCGCAGACTCTACTGTACGCTGCAGCCATCTTAACAACTTTTGTATTCACTTTTTAAAACATAGCTTTAACATTTGTAATGTCTTCATGCCTCTGCTGGGCATGACATATTTCTCAGATTTAATGGGTGGAATGTGGTTCTGTGATTTTTATTTTCTGACATAACCTGCTGGTTTCAAAGAACAAAGAAAAGACAGCACAGGAACAGGCCCTTCGGCCCTCCAAGCCTGCGCCAATCATATTGTCTGTCAAACTAAAACATTTTGCACTTCCGGGGTCCATATCCCTCTATTCCCATCCTATTCGTGTATTTGTCAAGCTGCCTCTTAAACACCACTGTTGTACCTGCTTCCACCACCTCCTCTGGCAGCGAATTCCAGACACTCACTACCCTCTGCCTAAAAAAACTTGCCCCACACATCTCTAAAGTTTTCTCCTCTCACCTTAAATCTATGTCCCCTAGTAATTGACTCTTCCACCCTGGAAAAAAGCTTCTGACTATCTACTCTGTCTATGCCACTCATAATTTTGTAAACTTCTATCAAGTTGCCCCTCAATCTCCGTCGCTTTAGTGAGAACAATCCGAGTTTCTCCAACCTCTTCTCATAGCTAATAACCTCCAGACCAGGCAGCATCCTGGTAAACCTCCTCTGCACCCTCTCCAATGCTTCCATATCCTTCTGGTAATATGGCGACCAGAATTGCATGCAATATTCCAAGTGTGGCCTAATCAAGATTCTATACAGCTGCAGCATGACTCCCTAGCTTTTATACTCAATATCCCTGCCGATGAAGGCAAGCATGTCATATGCCTTCCTGACTACCTTATCCACCTGCGTTGCCACTTTCAATGACCTGCGGACCTGTACACCCAGATCCCTCTGCCTGTCGATGCACTTAAGGGTTCCGCCATTTATTGTATAATTCCTACCTGTATTAGACATTCCAAAATGCATTACCTCGCATTTGTCCGGATTAAACTCCATCTGCCATTTTCCTGCCCAAGTCTCCAACCGATCTATATCCCGTTGTATCCTTTGACAATCCTCTTCACTATCTGCAACTCCTCCAACCTTAGTGTAGTCTGCAAACTTACATTTACAGTTACATTTTCGTCCAAATCATTTACATATATCACTAACAACAAAGGTCCCAGCATTGATCCCTGCGGAACACCACTTGTCACAGCTCTCCAGTCAGAAAAGCACCCTCTGTCTTCTATGACCGAGCCAATTCTGTATCCTTCTTGTCAACTCATCTCTGATCCCGTGCGACTTTAACTTCTGTACCAGTCTGCCATGAGGGACCTTGTCAAAGACCTTACTGAAATTCATGTAGATAACATCCACTGCCCTTCCATCGTTGACCATCTTTGTCACTTCCTCAAAAAACTCGATCAAGTCAGTGAGACACGACCTCCCCTTCACAACACCATGCTGCCTTTCACTAACATGCCCATTTGCTTCCAAATGGTAGTAAATCCTGTCATGAAGAATCTTCTCCAATAATTTCCCTACCACTAATGTAATGTACCAGCCTGTAATTTCCTGGATTATCCCAGCCACCCTTCTTAAACAATGGAACAACATTGGCCATTCTCCAGTCCTCTGGGACCTCACCCATAGCCAGTGAGGATACAAAAATTTCGGTCAAGGCCCCAGCAATCTCCTCCCTTGCCTCCCTCAGTACTCTGGGGTAGATACCATCTGGTCCTGGGGACTTATCCACCTTAATATTCTTCAAGACGCCTAACACCTCTTTTTTGATCTCAACATGATCCAGGCTATCTACACACTCTTCCCTAGACAAATCGACCGCTAAGTCCTTCTCTTTGGTGAATACTGATGAGAAGTACTCATTTAGTATCTCTCCCATTTCTTCTGGCTCCACACACAGAATCCCACCTCTGTCCCTGAGTGGGCCTACCCTTTCCCTGGCTACCCTCTTGGTTTTTACATATGTATAAAATGCCTTGGGATTTTCCTTAATCCTGGTTGCCAGTGACTTTTCATGACCCCTTTTAGCCCTCTTGACTCCTCGCTTAAGCTTCTTCCTACTTTCTTTATATTCTCCATGGGTTCCAACTGTTCCCAGCCTTCTAGCCCTTACGAATGCTTCATTTTCTTTTTGACTAATCTCACAATATCCTTTGTTATCCAAGGTTCCTGAAACTTGCCATACTTATCTTTCATCCTAGCAGGAATATGCCGGTCCTGAATTCTTATCAACTGACATTTGAAAGCCCCCCACATGTCAGTTGTTGATTTGCCCTCAAACATCCGCCTCCAGTCTAGATTTCTCGGTTCCTACCTAATATTGTTATAATTAGCCTTCCCCCATTAAGCATCTTAACCCGAGGACTCCTGTTATCCTTATCCACCAGTACCTTGAAACTTACTGAATTACGGTCACTTTTCTCGAAATGCTCCCCTACTGAACTTCGACCTCCTGGCCGAGTTCATTCCCTAATACCAGGTCCAGTATTGCCCCTTCCCTAGTTGGATTATCTACATATTGTCGCAGGAAGCCCTCCTGGATGCACCTTACAAATTCTGCACCATCCAAACCCCTAGCACTAAACGATTCTCAGTCAATATAGTGAAAGTTAAAATCACCCACCACAACAACCCTATTGCTTTTACATCTTTCCAAAATCTGCCTACATAACTGTTCCTCAATCTCCTGCTGGCAATTGAGAGGCCTGTAGTAAACCCCCAACATTGTGACTGCACCCTTCCTATTCCGGAGCTCTACCCATATTGCTTCGCTGCGTGAGCCCAACGAGGTGTCGTCTTGTCGTACAGCTGTGATATTCTCCTTAACCAGCAGTGCAACTCCCCCACCTCTTCTACATCCCAGCATTCATTTAACACTTGGACTGTCGTTCAGTGACTCTGCATTTACCCTAATCCTTTCATATTATTTCATTCTCTTGCTAACCTGCTTTTATGTAAAATGCCTCTCAATATCCACATTTTTGATTACTTTTATTATTATTTTAAAAACTTAGTTGGTGTCCAAGCCCCAGTCGTTTTTCTTCTATTGTTGGAAGGTGGAGTTGGAAAGAAGAGCTTTACAGTGCGATTATAAACACCAGATTTCTACAGTGTTATTATCTGTACCTGGAAATGGCTTGTTCCTGTTATGGACAGGGGAGAGGGGCTAACCCGAACTCCTTTATTTTCTTGCCATCTGTCCATAAGCAGAGATGTTTTAATTTTTTGAAATAGGCTGTGATGTGTTTCCCCAACCCCTCTTTTTGTGTGGTCAGTTTCTAAAGTGACTCGCAGCAAACTCTCTTCAGGGTTAAATAAGAAGTGTAGATTATTCATACATTCAAACCCAGCGGATGTATGCAACTTCATACACATACAAGCAAGCACACAATAAGAAGATAGGAAGGAGGAGTTTTTTACAACTATGAATAACTTAAAAGAAAAAGAACCACAGGTATGGATATCAATTCACGTGATTCCCAGAGTCCAGTGAGGATTCCTTCACGGGGGATTTACAGTTCAGGCGAGTTCAGACAGCTGAAGCAGGAGCTGCAGAATTCCTTTAAAGTTGATGGTGACACAGCAAGATGAGGTTGGTATACAGAGACTTGTTCTGCATAGCAGGTGATGACAATGATCTTCCTGAGAAACAGGCATCGAGTAGGCTTAGATTTGATGTGGGCAGTTGGTCAGTTTGGAGTCTGGCTGTGGTGTCTGCAGGCTGGAGGTTAAACAGCAGTCTGAGTTATGAGTCTAGAAAAATGATATTAAAACGTTCCAAAGACCAGAAACTTAGACCAGTTGATGATCATTAATGAGTCAGTTGCAGGCTAATGAGCAGTTTCTGTGCCTCTGGTCAAAATCCACCTTGGCTCTCCCTTTGTTATGGGACCAGGCTGGGAAAACCAGTCATCTGCTGATCCCTGGTTTCGTTGATTGTAATGTATCCTGACAATGAGAGGTTTAAGATTCCACAAGGATGAGAGTTGAGCTTTTGTCCTGTCACTGCTGTTGGAAATTTCCAGAAACTGTAGCCAACTTGTGAATCATGTGATCTTTTGGTTCAGCAAAGTCCACTTTTCAAATAAACAGAAAAGTAAGGTTTGATTTAAACAGTTTATGAGTGAATCTCAGTTCTGCTGAAGAGTCATGAGGACTCGAAACGTCAACTCTTTTCTTCTCCGCCGATGCTGCCAGACCTGCTGAGTTTTTCCAGGTAATTCTGTGTTTGTTTTGGATTTCCAGCATCCGCAGTTTTTTGGTTTTATCACATGTAAGTCCATGGTTGTCAACACCCTCTTAGGGCATGGTACCTGAAAAGAGAGAGAGAGATATGTGATAAGTCACTTTAATTTTTCATCAGTTAACTGTCAAGCCCTCTGATTTAGTGGGACTCAGTTTAATTTCGTCTTCTACCATTCACTTTCAAACTAGTTTTTGTGATTTTTAATTTTAATGCAATCATAGCAAACTCGACAAATTTAGAGAGCAAAACAATAACTTTACAGTTATACTAATATATTGACATTTGAATAAAATATATTTATGACTAAGTATTTCTTTATTTATAACATGTTCAATAGGTTTTGGATTGTATAGGTTTTAGAGACATTATGGAACTTCTATGAGGTGCTTAAGAGACTCACTTGCTCATATTTAGTAGGTGAATATCCATATACCAAATCAGGCAGCAGAAGATATTCTGTGAATCTCAACTGTTTTATTATTAAACTATAGTTCAATCCAAATACCAGTTTCCACTCTTCTCTTATGGATTCTCTACCTGTCCAGAATCAAACTCCCTTCCTAGGGCAAAGCCCAACTCTTAAATACAGGCTTCAATGAACATCACCTGCTCTGTATTCACTCTGAAGCTTGTCTTGGTTTACTGTTAAAGGGACCTGCATTCTAGTATTGTCAGGTCACATCTCTTGTCATTTTTGTTCCTTCACATATATTTCTGGCTGTGTGGTTTGCTGTGTTCACCTGAACTTTCTGTTATTTGTAACACTTTTCCTCATTTGTTTCTACATTCAGTAACAATTAAAGGCACTTTCTTATCAAGTAAAATTTCCAAAATTCTTGTATAAAGGAGCACATCTTAAGTGTTTCTGCCTTGTAACGCTGATACTTGTGTGGCATCTCTCCTGACATATATTTTAATCTCCCACTTCCAGGTTGGCATTTTCCCAAGTGTCTTGGGATCCCTAAAACAGAACAAACTTAATAATGTAGATCTGTTCAGGAACTTTATTAAAATTACATAGAATATCCAGGAGAAAGGCCATTCAGCCAAACAGGCCTGTGTTAGTGTAAATGCTCCATGCAGTGCTCTTCCCATTCTATTTTGTCTCACTTTATCACCAGATAGTTCTATTCCTCCCTTCCTTGTACTTATCTAACTTCCTTTTACGTTCTACCTATTGCGCCTACTCTGACATAGCACTTCCTGTGCCTACCTAACTTGTATCTAACATTATGTATCACATTATTCAATTGACTTATGGTTATCTATGTCACGATTACTATGGAATATTGGAATACAAACAGGTTTACCCTTTAATTTTCTACATCTTGCTATGTAAAGTGAGCCAGCTAGCTGATGCACCCAGTGATTTCTGAAAAGGACTATGTGCTGTAGAATTCTCTCACTAAGATAAGTACAGATGAAGGAGGCCACACAGTCCATCTAGCTCAAATTCCGCAGAAACATACTGCTCCTCTCGTCACAACATAGAGAATTTTAAGTTCAGGAAGGTTTGTCAAGTTCAAGATACTTTTCGGCTCATGGTGCAGGCTCACCACCACCTTCTCGAGCAATTAGGGATCGGCAATAAATGCTAACCTAGCCAGTGACGCCCACATCCTATGAAATAATTTTAAAAATAATTTCAAGAGAAATAATGCTCTGTGCAACATATACATGATGGTATATCCAAAGTTAATTGTTGCAGAATATTATGACCAATAATATTTTGTATTTTGCCACCGTGTATTTTAAATTTCACTTTTTGTCACAATCATAGTACAAATGAACATTAAACATTGAAACGTGTGGAAGTACTTTGTAGCAAGTATTTACTAATATTGTACAAAAATTTCTTGCCCGAAATGACCTATTCTCACATTTATCCCAAGCGATAGCTTATTTATTGCAAGAAATTTTCTTAAACCCTCTATATCAACATTTTTTTGCCAGAGGCAGTTTTATCACCATTGTTCAGTTGTGTAGTTAATTGTGGCTCCGAAATGTATATTTATACAGAATAACGTTTTGGCTAGCTGTCAATGCCTGGGAGGTAAAAACCCTGGAGCTGAATTGTCAAACTATGGTGAATGGTTGTAAACCATACTTCTCTCTATGTCTTTGATTGCATTAATCACACACTTGAATGCATCATCTTTTTAAGGTGCAATTTGCATAATAAAATAAGAACAAAGGGAGTCTTATGTTCATAGAGTTTTGAATTTGAGGTTGGAATTTTTATCATACACATTTTAAACCATTTTATTGGTCAGACCAGTGTAAAGTTTGGTTACTTTTTGTGAATATGTATCAGAACAAATAAACTCTGCTGATGATTTGACTTGCTTTAATATAAATACACTAGTGAGAAGAAATAATCCATTTGGGATGAGCTTTACAAACAGCTGTTTCCAATTGAGACAACATACATTGAACCAACTTCTTTTATTGTGTATAATTTACCATAATTATATAATAAATGATTTAGCAACTGTGTGCCACTACGGAATCATAAAATGTGTAACCTTTCATAATGTGATTGATTTTAACATCTTAATTACATAGTTAGTAAAATATGCTGCAATGACTATTTCAATATGGGAATTAGAAACCCTGTCAGTTAATGGTTACATTAGATTCTGGTTTGTAGATTTGTCATTTGTAGATTAAATATACATTGCTTGTCAAACTGAAACAACATAGTTTTTACATTTTTAAACTCTTATGAACTATTTATGTACATTAATTTGAGCAGGAGCTGTTTGTCTTGTACAGTTAGTTTGAGATTTGAATCTCAGTCAAGGTTAAGTTCAAAATGGTGTATTTTTGCATGCGTAGGCAATATGATTTGTTTTCAATTGAGTAACTAATAGAACATTGTGGAGCTTTTACCTAAAAGAAACCACAAATCCCGCTAAGTATTGCAAGTTCCTATTGAAAATAGAGATTTCAGTAAATATCCATATTGTAATTCTCCTTACTGAAGAAACTCTTGGGTGAAATTTATTGGTCCCCTTGCCAGTGGGTTTGAAGGTGTGGACAGCTCGTAAAATACAGCACATGGCCTGCTCGCCACCTTCTGCTTGCCCTGACCTGTCTCCCATTGTACACCAGGTAGTGGAAGTGTCGGGCGGCCCAACCACAAACTCAGGTCTGTTGATCCCTTAAGTACATCAGCCCACCCTACTGCTATACTACCCACAGCAGGGGGAGGCCCATGCCTTGTGGGTAGCCCGGCAGCTTTTACTGTGCGGAGTTTATGTCGGGCAAAGTGGGGAGGGGGTCCTCCTTTGGGGGTACTGCCCCACAAGGTCATACCCCACCCTTTAAACCCCCATCCCACCCCCGCAACCCCCAGCCTCTGAAACCCAGCTCCCCTCACTGGGGCCTGTCAGCCAGGCCCTGCCCATGCCCTGCACTTAACAGAGGCCTTAACCTCGACTGAGATTCAAATCTCTAACTAACTGTACAAGGCAGATAATTCGGTCTGCTCAAAATAATGTACAATAAATGGTTCACAAGAGTTTAAAAATGTAAAAACCATGTTGTTTCAGTTTGACAAGTAATGTATATTTAATCTACAAATGACAAATCTACAAACCAGAATCTAATGTAACGATTAACCATGGCTTCCGTAACCACCTGTTCCTCGGGGGCTGCCTGTAGTTCCAGCAGTGGCCACCACTTGAACCTAATATTTCTGGGACTACAGATCTGCTGGCCAATTGTATTGGGGATGGCAGTCTTGACCTTAGGCAACTAACACCACTCAGAGCGTTAAATGACTGTGGAGCAGCAGGGATATGGTCCCCATTGACTCTTCGGGAGGCGGGACAGGAAACCCTGCCATCTGAAAAATCCTGCCCCCTGAGACATTTCCAGAGGAACTCTGCCTATTCAAAGACTGATAGCTACAGTACTGGAGCTGTGGTCTCTTCCTTTGTATGATGTAATTCAGATATTGAAATACATATGAGTGAACAGGATTGCATTATTCTCCTATTCTCATCAAGGCTTTTCTGTATGCTCATATTTTCTGCATGTACATACATATGACTTGTTTTTCACAGATCTATTTATCGTATATTAATATTAATAGTGGGTTGAGTGTTTCATTGAAAATTCAGAAGTACATGCAGTACTTGATAATCCTGTAGGTGGCACTATAATGGGCCTTTTCCATGTATAGAATTATTTCGCTTGGAGTGTAGTCTGGTAACTTGTTTTTTTACAGCAGAACAGCCTCTTTTTTAAGTTAGCTATATTTTACCTCCAACAGAATTTCTAATTTCCAAAATAAGCGAAAAAGAAAATTGTGTGTTTCCCAATAATATGATTCAAATGTATTATGCTTCAAAGTATTCAGTGAAGACTTTGTTCGAAGGCCTCAGCCTTTTCCAAAAGCTGGAATTAGACTTCAAAATTCTGTCCAGAGCTGTGATTATATGAACTGAAACCCAGTTTGAGACAGTGTAGGTTGCTTAATTGCCTAGGGTGCATTCGTACTGTTCAATCAACTGTACTAATTGAATATTTTTCTTTAGATTCTAGCACTTCTTTACTCCATAACTCTTATTCAAATAATTTTGCAAAAAAAGAGGACAAATATCAAAAGCTGTCTTGTGATAACATTTAGATTGTAATTTTGCCTCGGCAAGAGAACGAGGAAAAATATTTTTGATTCAGCATCTTTTTGTAGATTTTGTGCAATGTTATCTAAGCTACAAGAAGTGCAATAGATTTAGGGGACAGAAAGATACTAAGTTCAGAGAGGAGGTTGAAACGGGAAAGCAGGAGTAGAGAGACTTTGGGCAGAATTTTGGTGGCCAAACGGGGGCTAGAATGAGGCAGGCGGAGTCATAATTTATCTACGCTGTTCTGACTGTCAGTGATTTTGCTGAGCACAGAACTCGGCAACCTCCTGACGATTGATCAATTAACCTTGTTATCGAGCTTATCAGCTTGTTAGAGGGTAGTGTGCCGTTTTTGTGGGAAGCCAGAGGATCCACACTGGATATGGAACAGTCCAAGTACAGGAGTGGAAAGCCAGTCATGGTCATGCCATTCAATCAGATGGGCTCATAAAAAGGTGCATAAATGAGAGGGTTGCCTTTGGGTAAGCAGAGTTAGGGGAGCAAGTGTTCTGTGTACACTTGGTCAGTTGAGGGGTTGTAACCTTCCAAAGATCCTGGGGCAATAACAGGCAGATACAGTAAGCATTATAAGCGCAACTGACCACAAGCAAGGTGACAACTGGACATGGAATTAAGGTATTTGGAAATAAGGACAAATAACGATCAGGATCAGCATCCTCAGGAGCAGATGCAGAGCTCTCAACATGAGGAGAACAGAGGAGAGGAATGAGGGGCAGCAAGGCAATGAAGGAAATACCTTCAGCATTAAGTGCATTGCTGATGAAGAAACTACCTGGACATGTCAGAGAAAAAGTGCCACAGTAGACTGCCCTTCTATGCAAATGGCCAAAGATTTATGCCCTTATTGAGGAAGACCTCACACCTGATAGTACTGGCACTATGTCCTGCCAATAGCCGTTAAAGTCACTGTGGCCTTGAACCTTTTTGTCTTCCAAGGATCAGCAGCAGACCATGGCGTCTCACAAGCGGCAGCGCATTATTGCATCTCAGAGGTCACTGATGCCCTATTTATGAAAGCAGGGTAGTACAATTTCAGACAGTTGGGGTCTCGATGGCACAAAGGGCAGTGGGATTTGGTACCACTGCTGGATCCCCACAGGTCCAGGACATCATCAATTGCATCCATAAAAGTGTTGAGTGAGTAGCCAGTGAGATTTGTCAAGAGGAAGGGCTTCCACTCTTAAACATTCAACTGGTATGCCTCAACTTCAGGAACTTTATATATATGTGCGCTTGTCTCCAGAGCAGAGAGGAGAGTACTGATATACAAATAGATGAGAAGGTGGACATTCTAATTTGATTTTATTTTTAAAAGTGTACATTTTTACTCAGAGGATTAAATTGCAGGGTGATGATATAAAAAAAAACACAGTTGGGGTATGAGACAAAATTGGGCAGCTCTCCAGAATGGCCTCCTTCAATGCTGTAACATTCTACGATTTTAAATAAATTGAACTTTGAAAGCTACATTGAAGAATGAAGAAGAATAAAGAGGCTGAGAGAGCTTGTGTCAATCACCTTTGGGAGGAGGGAATGGGAGTTTCGAGTTGAAGGAGAACTGAGAGTGAGGTAAGTGAGAATGGCATAAGAAGGAGGAGCAAGTACAGGTGGGAGGAAAAATTGAAAAGGAGCAGGGGATGCAGTGGGATTTTGGGGTTCGGAGGAAGCATGGGTGATTGCAGAAGGAGATGGGAAGGAAGCTTCTGAGGACCACATATTCCAAGTAACTTCATTCCAAATGTGCTTTCCCTGACATGTCATGCTATGCCTCCCACCGAAAAGATAAAGGCAAAGGGGACCAAAGAGTTAATGAAGGGAAGCCAAGGAGAGACTTATGTACAACAACACAAAGATATCTGAGACTATTTACAGCACGCTCATATTCTCTGATGCTATGACTGGTCCTGGATGAGGTACCCAATTTTTAACATTCCAGGACGAGATCCTCAATTTGTTATGACCGGGGCGGAACCCCAATTTTGTTATGATCCTGGGTGAGGAGGAATGAACTGGCTCCCCTCTTTGTTCAACCCCCTTAGTTGGTCACAACAAGGTTAGTTTAAAAATACTTTTCTCGTGGATACTGTCATGACTCACTGGGGATAGTGCGCTGTAATATCAAGTCCCATTGTTCCTCGAACCAAAACAATTGTGAAAAGTTTGATCAAACCACCAGATTGCCCCAATTCTACCTAACTATTTAATTTAGGTTAACAGAATATGAGCATCAGGTTTGTAAGCTTAATAAGTAAATAACTGTTTATTTAAAAAATTGCCTTCAACTAGTGGCAAAAGAAAGAAAAATGAACTACTAACTTCTAACAGTATAACTTAAACTCTAGCCCCTTCTTAAATCCCTATACACACACAAGGCACAAAAGACACACAAAACGTGGATTTTATGGATGAGATAAAACAGTTCAGTAAGCACCAGTCTGGAGTACAGGATTCGATGGGTTGATTTTGATTGATGGCTTCCAAATTCCTTTCAGATCCTGTTGATGACACAAGGTGGTCTTCCAGCACTTACAGCATTTAGTTCACTGCTTGAGAACTTGCTTTTCAATATCCCTAACAGTGGTTTTCCCTCTTCCTTTTTACAGGGGCTTTCTCAAGAGAAAGAGAGCAGGTTATAGATATATGAGGAAAAGGGATTTTAGTTGTTTTCTCTTTGCAGGTCAAGAGCTTTCTGCTGCATTGCTACCACACAAAACCCTGGTCACCTGGTGAGGAGCCATTTAAAAATGCTGTTGTCAGGCAGCTTCCTTGGTCCAGGACTCTCTTCTGGCATCATCCCGTTTTTCATGGCACACTCTGTTCCAGGACTGCAGCATTGTATATACCTCTTATCCTGTTCCAGTGGGACATGTCTTTTAAACTGCAGCCATTGTAATTCTAATCCACAGCCCAACAGAAAATAAAAAGATATGTTCTTTACAACAGTCCAACAGAAATAAAAAGATATGTTCCTTACAAGACCTTTTCCCAGTCCAAGTGTATTTTCTTTTTATTAGGAGCTAATTTAACCAGACTTTCTTGAGTCAAAGAAAGAGTAAGTTTTTTAGTTACCAAAACCTGTGGAAAAATCATTAAGACACAACACACACATACACACTCTGATCAGAAATGAGAAGTTAAGAGTCCAAATAAAAGTTAAAATATACAAATAATTCCTTGGCTTGTCCACGAAGCATCGATGGTGGTATGTTGCGGCCGTTAAGTTGGGTGATTTTGGTAGAGTTAACTTTGGCAGATTCGCAGTCTGTTGGAGACAATTGTTGGCTTGTCCCAGGGGAGGAATCCTAGTTCTCTCTGCAGAGTAACTGAAGAGGCTGACTTTTTTTTTTACTTGTGGTTTGTGCTAGAACACACTTGCCCCCCCCCCCCCCCACCCCAAACAAAAGAAAGAAAGAAAGAGAGAGAGAGAGAGAGCAAGTCGCCTGCTTGTCTTTGCAGGGATGACTGATTGGTGTTTCTTCTTGGTTCTGTCACTCACACACACTGCACATTGGTATGCAGCCAGCTTTTTTAACCCATTTTCCTTGTATTCCTGAGAGGGGAAAAAGTCATGTTTTGCGTTCATATCAGAACTTCTTACACATCCTGAGATATAAATCAACAGGAGATGGATTTTTGGATGCCTAACGAGGTAGGAAAGAGTCTCCATTTTCTTCACAACCACGGGAGATTAAAGTCCAGTCTTTTGCATTTTCCATACCCTTCTTTCAAGTGTCTCTGTTTGAAGTAGGCCTTAACACTTTTTCAGGTATAACATTCTATGTTCTCTCAGGACAGCTCTGTCAGTATAATCCCAGATAAAAATTTTACAAAAAGTGGTCACTTTACATTATCAGCCATCTTTTGATCAGTCTTTACTTGCATTTCTTTTAAAAACACAGGTCTTTCTTAAGAAAAGTTCAAGATGCCCACAGTTAGTTGGTAGCTGCAGTCCACTGGCGTGACATCGACTTATCATGTGCAGTGCCACAGGAGATCAACAAGTTTGTATGCACATATAATATTCATGGCAGTGCATACTAGGGTTCAAAGCCACATGTAGTCTTCAGGTGAGGGCAGGGAGTAATTGGACAAGGGTACATAAATAATTGAATCCCTATTTAGAAGGCATATTTTTCATCCTTTTTATATAATTTCATTTTACATTCTTATTTATAGTTATATCGAAAAACATATGGCAATTTGGAAAAGAGGAGGGTAGAGCATTGGAGTTTCTCTGCAATATAGGCTGGGGGGCTGGGAGATATAAAACTGAAGTACTACACCACCGCCACTGGTTGAAGGATGCAAATAACAATGTGACAAATTTATATTTGCTGTTTCCATTAAAATATAAATGTAGACAGAATTTATGATGAGAAAAATTGACAGCAGAGTGTTAAGTCTTGTTATTTATTTTCATATATCCAATTATCTAGACTTTAATTATTCAGGCAGATGCCTACAGATCAGTGTTCTAAATACCATATTGTACATCATAAAGCACAGAATTATTGGCAGCTTTGCTGCATAAATGCAATAACTGTAGACAGATGTGCATTCTGGATTTTCAGGACCCTGTTGATTTGCTGAAAATAAGAGTATTTATAAGCAGACCTTGAAGCCACTTATTTATGTAGCCGGTAATGAGGGTTTATACTATGTGTTAATGACTGTATTGAAGAGCTGTTCTTAGTTTAATATGTTGTGAAATAACATATTGGAATTGTTGAACCTACACATGAAAATAATCAAGAACAACTATGCCTATGGTGGATGAGAACACAAAATGCCTCCAAAATGCATTTCCTTGGCATGTAAGCATAACAAAATAACAGCAGAAATTTTAATGAGATATATTTAGCAGTTCTCATTAACCAAGGAAATCAAGAGAATATTCAAATGTTAGCCTGTATGATTTTAATGCAATCTAAGGTGCAGTATAAAAAACTTATCATTCACCATGCAACATATTCATTAAACATCAATTACATAAACCACAAAGATACATTGTGCTTCAAGCACCACCTCTCAAAATTTCCTATTCTGAGTAGAGCCTTGTAGCTCTTGATAATCTATGTTGCAGCAGTGCACAACAGAAATTCGTGCTTAGTTACAAGGAATTGTAGGAAATAAGCTTAAAATCAACAAATCAACAGTTTCCAGGTGGTTGCCTTTTGGCAGAAGTTTTAGTAGATGTTGTGGCATTTGATGTTCTCTTGATTCAGTTATGTTTTTCATAAAAGGAAACCAGAGGCAATAGGAATCAGAATGCAGCCTGTGACTCGTCAGATGTTCCAGTGATCAGTAAATTACATGATACCATGGACATTCCTGATTATTTTTTCAGCTCCGCTCCTAACAGCAACTTTAAAAAACCGCCATATATGTTCCAATTGTATTTCAGCACAAAAAGAGCAAAGTATTCAGAAGGACAGTCGAAGATACTTTCATGAGAAAGTCAAAAGAAGTATCATGGTCTTAGTCATATAACTCAAAATATTATTCATTGATTCTTTAAGCACTTTGAAGCTTTTTGCACACTTGACCACAGAAATCTGTCAAAGGACAGCGCAAGTTGCATGACTATAACAATAAAAAAGGCAACGTCTTTCAAAACTTTGAGGTGGAGAGGTCAGCCATCTTCAAGGGAGCAAAAAAACCTCGTTCCTCTATTGGAAAAGTACAGGTTAACTGCTTGAGTTTCAGACATTCATGCAGCAACTGTTTGTGAAAGAAAGCTTATGTCTCAATTAGAACAGAAGAACATACTATCAGTCATCTCATAACAAGCAAGCAAAGCACCTCCACACTTCACACTTTAGCAAATATGCCCAAATGTTTTCTCATGGGTTGACCTTGACTGTAGTCATTGCTTCTGACATCGATTCAGGCAAGAGGGCAGTTCATAAAATAGGGCTGATTTTTAAAAATTGCCTGACAAGTACAGGCTTATAATGTTACAACAAATAGTAGTAAGCCTGAGGATTGGGAGAGTTTTAGAAACAGCACAGGTTGACCAAAAAGTTGATGAAAAGGGAAAATTAGAATGAGAGCTAACTAGTCAGAAATATTTAAAGTAAAACCTCTTACAATTTTTTTTAAGTATATAAAAAGGAGAGTAGCTATAGTAAATGTAGATCCCTCAAAAGCAGAGACAGAAGAAATTATCATGGAGATTGAGGATGCAGTGGAAATGTTCAACAAATATTTTGTGTCTTCACAGTAAAAGACACATTACATATCAGAAATATATGGTAATCTTGGGATTAACAAGAGTAGGAACATAAAATAATTAATACCAGCAGAAAAAAATGCAAGAAACCTATGAAACTAAAAGCTGACAAATTCCTAGGACCTGATGGCCAGCATCCCAGGGTTCTAAGAAAGTTAACTGAAGAGATAATGGATGGGCTGGTTACGATCTTACAAAATTTCCTAGATTCTAGAATGCCCAATGGATTGGAAGTTAGCAAATGTAAGACCGCTATTCAAGAAAGGAGAGAGAGAGAGAGAGAAAACTGGAAACTACCGGTCAGTTAGCCTGACTTCAGTCATCAGGAAAATTCTGCAATCTATTATTAAGGAAATCTAAACAAAGCACCTAGAAAACCATAGTATTATCACACAGAGTGTGATCTTACTGTTTTTATAAAATCATGTTTGACAAGTTTTGTAGGGTTTTTTGAGGATGCAACTAGTCGGGTAGATAAAGGAGAGCCATTAGATGTGGTACACTTGGAGTTCCAAAAGGCATTTGATAAGGTATCACACAAAAGGTTCGACAAAATAATGACTCATGGAGTTCGGTGTAATATACTAATTGGATGGAGGATTGGTTAACAGAAAGGGAGTAGAGATAATGGCATTTCTAAGCTTGCAGGCTGGAACTGGTGGAGTACTGCAAGGATCAGTGCTGGGGCCTCAGCTGTTTCCAATCCATATGAATGACTTGGATGAAAAGACAGAGTAATGTATCCAGCTTTGCTGACGGTGCAAAGTTAGGTGAGAATTGAAGCTGTGAGGAGAACACAGGCTGCAAAGATTCGGCAAGTGGGCAACAAAGTGGCAGATGGAGTATAATGTGGGAAAGCATGAGGTTTTTCACTTTGAAAAGAAAAGTAAGAGTAGAAAAGCAGAATATTTTTTAAAAGATGTGAAATGTTTACATGTTGGTGTTTTGTTCCTCATAAGACAAGACAGGAATCAGCCTGGTGAACCTTCTCTGAACTGCTTCCAATGCAAATATGTACTTAAGTAAGGCGACTAAAACTGTACACAGTACTCTAGGTGTGGTCTCACCAATGCCTTATGCAGTTGTAGCAATAACTCCTTACATTTATACTTGCAATAAAGGCCAGCATCCCTTTTGCCTTCCTAATCACTTGCTGTACCTGCATGCTGACTTTTTGTAATTCATGTACAAGGACACCCTGCAGATTCTGCATTCTCTCTCTCTCTGTTTAAATAATTTTTTGCTTTTCTATTCATCCTGGCAAAATGGACAGCCTCACATTTCCCCACATTATACTCCATCTGTGAGAGTTTTGCCCACTCACCTAACCTATCTATATCACTTTGCAGACTCTTTGTATCCTCCTTATGACTTGCTTTCTGACCTATCTTTGTGTCATTAGCAAATTTGGTGACAATACTGTTAGTCTCCTGTCCAAGTCATTAATATAGATTGTAAATAGTTCAGGCCCCAGCACTGATCCCTGTGGCACTCCATTAGTTCCAGTTTGCCATCCTGAAAATGATCTATTTATCTGTAGTTAAATGCCAAATGCAAACTTGGCTAGATTTTAGAAAGAGGTTAACCCTTAAAATTTCCTCAATTACCCAATTCCCAAGCTTACACTCTCTTATGTTGCACTCAGTTGCAAGCTGCTAACTTTGTGCTAGGCTACTTTGTGCACTTAGCAAGATCACCTATATTCATATTTCCTCATCTAAACCTATCATTGTAACCCTCTATTCCTTTTCCTCTCATATGCTTGTCTAGCTCCCCCTTAAATGTATCTATACTATTTACTTCAATCACTCCCTGTCTTCCATATGCTCACCACTCTTTGGGCAAAGAAGTTTCCTCTGAATTCCTATTTGATTCCCTGGTGACTATCTTATATTGATGGCCACTAGTTATGTTTTTCCCTACAAGAGGAAACATTCTCTCTGTATCCATTCTATCAAAATCTTTTTTTAAAATATGGCAACCAGAACTGCGTATAGTATTTCACACATGGCCTAACCAAGGATTGATACAAGTTTAACCAAGTTTCCCTACATCTCAAAGTTATCCCTTTAGAAATAAAACTTGGTGCTTTGTTTCCTTTTTTTCATGGCTTTGCTAACCAATGGGACAACTTGTAGTGATTTGTGTATTTGTACCTTTGTCCCTCTACCTCACTTAGTCTTGCACCTTTCAAGTAATGCGTCCAAAATTTCCACTCTAACCAAATAAGCATTTATATGAATTCAATATTTTTTTCTAATTTCATTTTAGGAAATACCTTGGGGCCTTTATAGATTTGTATGAACATGTATTCTTGGGCAGCCTATAATGTACAATGTTGAACAAATAACTTTGAACAAGTAATCACATTTTTTTATTTGATTAGTGATAAATGATGTGACTGGTGCATCTTGTCTGAACAAATTCAAAACACATTTGGAGATTTTCACCAATCGTGGCTAGTGACTGAGTTTTTCCCAATTGTATGCCTGTCAAGAAATGAAGCATTGGCAGGTTCAGCTGTATATCTGTTAATGTTCTGCACTGGAACATTAAATTGCCTCCTTAGTAACATTAGAAGGGTTTCATCAGAATTTATTAAACCTAACAATTTACTTTGTCTCACCAGGTCTCCATACTCTTACAGTATTTCTCGAGTTGTAACTGAGGTGCACTTAAATCCATTAGTGAGAAACTGCTAAGTTAGTACATTGCTGTGAAAGCTGGCAATTGAAAAATGGTTGGATTAGAGCAATTAGATTGGGAGTACTATCAGTAAAATTTAAGAATGTGAGTGATAGATTGGCACTAGTATTAGGAAAGACTCGAATATCATATGCAGAGACATAGCATATTATTGACTGCTCCACTCACCTTCCTCAGCCACAATTAAGAAATAGAATGCTTTTTGTATGTGGTAAGATATTTATGGGAGCAAAGCAACAGGTGGAATTTAACAATAACGGTGCTATAGGTTTTTCCTTAGCATCAGACCAGGGATAACTTCAATAGATGCTTAATCCAATAAGCAGGGAGGGGGAATTTGAAAGAATGAATGTTCTTTTGCACAACAATTGATGATGCTTCTAAGTACTGCTTATACCATGTGTGCCCATAAAATCAACATTTCATCAAGTATTTTAGCATATTTAAATAATTAGTTCTAAATGGTTAATCAGAGATCTTTGATATAAAGTCTTATTGCAATTTTAAATTTTGTTTTACAGTAATTTTTATTTTTTATTTTGTAAAAATCATTGTCTTGTTATTACAGTACAGCTCGTTTAACTGATAATTTTAATAAAACACTGCAGACTTTGTCCTTTAATTGTGACCTTGATCAGTAATTCCCTTTCTTTGCTCTATTGCAACTACTAAAATGAAAGGACTGAGAAAGCAGAAGTAATTGGAGCTGAGACAGGGAGAAAACCAAATATGATTCCTATTGGTGGGGGAAGCTAAGTTTCAGACATGACATCAGGCCTAAGAGGGATAAAGGAAATGCATTTCTTCAAGTGCACATGGCTTTTTCCTCTTTCCATTTTATAAATTGGCAACTTAGAAAATGAGAAGTCCCTATATTTGCAAATCTTCAAACGACAGTTCTGATCAATTTATTTGCACAAGCTGGAATAATTTGACTCTTTTGCTATTGAGATATACAAATATGCAACTCTCTTTTAGAGTGGTGGAGTAAAATCTTCCTGCTATTTCCTTGTGTCCCCGCGTCAAACTTTGTTCCCTGGCCACCAGCCTGGTCCCTTTGCAAAGCAAAATATTGCGGATGCTGGGAAACTGAAATAAAAACAGAAAATGCTGGAAATACTGAGCAGGTCAGGCAGCATCTGTGGAGAGAAACAGAGTTAACATTTCAAGTTGATGATCTTCCATCTTATATTATGACTTGACTCCTTTCCCTGACTTCTGTGAGGCTGAACCAGAATCTTTACCATTTTGATGTCATATTTGACCTCAGGATGAGTTTCTGACCATGTCTGTGCCGTAACCAAGACCACCTATTTCCAACTCTGTAACGTCATACAACTCTGTTTGTGCCTCAGCTTATCTGTTGCTGAAACCCTCATCCATGCCTTTGTTACATCTAGACTTAACTATTTCAGTGAACTCAAGGCCAGTCTTCCAAGTTTTACTCTTTGTGAACTTGAGATCATCCGAAACTCTGCTATCCTTGTCCTAACTCACACCAACTCCTGTTCATCCATCACCTGCATGCTTGCTAACCTGCAATGGCCTCTGGTGAAGCAACCACATGATTTTAAAACTTTTATCTTTATTTTTAAGTCCTTCCACAGCCTCACCCCTCCCTAAATTTGTAATCTTCTCCAACTGCACAACTCTACAATAAATCTTCACTCCTCTAATTCTAGCCTTTTGAGCATCCCAAATTTTAATTGCTCCATCATTGGCAGCTGTACCTTCAGTTGCCACAGTCCTAAGTTCTGGAATTCCCTCCCTAAGTGGCTTCCCTTCTCCTTGTCCTTTCTCCTTTCAGACGCTCTTTAAAACCAGCCTCCTCGACCAAACTTTTGGTGATCTGTGCTAGTATCTCCGTATATGACTTGGTGTCAAATTTTGCTTTACATGCTTCTGTGAAGCATTGTAGAGGATGTTCTTAGTCGAAGGCACGATGTATATACAAGTTGTTGTTGGGCTCTGAGGCCAGTGCCATTTTAAACCAGCTGTTAAGAGCTGCACAATAAATGATGGATACTCTTATTTGCACTAAGTACTTTATTGCACAGATTTAATATTTTCTATTTAGTCGGAACAATATTTTTCTATGTTTATTTTTACGTGCGCATCAATGAATATTATGATTAAGGTATAAATACTAGCTGTGGTGATAAACATAAAGTTTTCTCAACCTCATCCGAGGCCAGGTGATAGCATTCAAGCTCTGAACCAGAACCAAAATGAGGTTTAAGCATTAGCCCAGTATTAAGCACATAGTCCAGACTGATTCTTAAGCACAATACTGTGGGAATGCTGCACTGTCAGAAGTGTTGTCTTTTGGATGAGATGCTAAACCGAGGTCCCATCTGCCTCCTCAAGTGGATGTAAAAGATCCTATGGCACCATTTCAAAGAAGAGCACAAGAGTCCCCTTTGTCCTGGCCAATACCTATTCCTCAATCAATGTCACGAAAACAAACTGGCTGGTCATTATCACAGAGCTGTTTGGGAGCACTTGATGTTTGCAAATTGACTGCTGCATTTTCTACAAAGCAATAGTGAGATGCTTCAAAGAGTATTTCCTTCGTTGCAAAGCATTTTGAGATGTCTGGTGGTCATGAAAGGCGTTATTTAAGTGCAAGTCTTTCTTTTATTCACGTGAAATGTCGGATTTCTCTGCTGATTTAAAAGTTATTGGGTTTTTTTAGAGACATAAAAATTTTTAAAATCTGAATCCTTATTTTAGCTTCTTGCTTAATAGTGTCATACATTTGTTTTGCTATCTGAAAATTTTAATTAAAAGTGAAGGATTTTGATAGCTTTTGTTTTGCTGTGTGTGAATAAAGTTAATAAGTTACCAGGACCGGATGGGATGCATCCAAGAATTCTGCAAGTTGTAAGGGTTAAAATTGTGGAGGCACTGGCCGATCCTCTTTGGATGTACAGGTGGTGCCAGGGCACCAGAGATTTGCAAATGTTGCACCCTTCTTCAGAAAATGACCCAAGGATAAACGCAGAAGTTACAGACCAGTCAGTTAATCTCAGTGGTGGAAAATCTTTTAGAAATGATAATCCGGGATGGAATTAACAGCCAGTTGGACAAATGTGGATTCATTAAGGAAAGTCAGCATGGATTTGTTAAAGGGAAAATAACTAATTTGATTGGAATTTTGTGGAGTTAACAGAGGTTGATGATGGTAATTAGTTGATGTGGTTGGTGTTCATGGAGTTGCCAGATGATAAGTTTGCCCCCAAAGTTGAAGCTAGTAGAATGTTTTTTGAATTCGTTTATAGGATGTGGGTGTCGCTGGATAGGTTAACATTTATTCCCCATCCCTAATTGCCCTTGAGAAATTGTTGTTGAGCCGCCGCCTTGAACAGCTGCAGTCCATGTTTTGCAGGTACATCCACAGTGCGGTTAGGGATGGAGTTCCATGATTTTGAACCAGCAACTGTGAAGGAGTGGCAATATAGGTCCAAATCAGAATGGTGTGTGGCGTGGAGGGGAACTTGCAGGTGTTGGTGTTCCCATGCACCTGCTGCCCTTTTCCTTCCAGGTGGTAGAAGTTGCGGGTTTGGAAGGGGCTGTCAAAGGAGCCTTAGTGAGTTGTTGCAGTGTAACTTGTAGGTGGTACACTCTGCTGCGCTGGTGATGGAGGGAATGAATATTTAAGTTGGTGGATGGGGCACCAATCAAGTGTACTGCTTTGACTTGGATGGTATCGAGCTTCTTGAGTATTGTTGGAGCTGCACTTGTCTAGGCAAGTGGAGAGTAATCCATCACACTGCTGACAAGTAGATGGTGGGACGGGCTTTGGGGAGTCAGGAGGTGAGTTACTCTCCACAGAATTCTTAGCCTCTGACCTGCTGTTGTAGCCGCAGTATTTATGGCTAGCCCAGTTCGGTTTCTGGTCAGTGGTAACCCCAGGATGTTAATAGTGGGATATTCAGCAATGGTAATGCCATTGCATGTTAGGGAGAGATGTTTAGATTCTCTCTTGTTGCAGATGGTCATTGCCTGGCACTTGTGTGGCGCAAATGTTATTTGCCACTTATCAGCCTAAGCCTAAGCCTGAACATTGTCCAGGTTCTTGCTGCATATGGACATGGACTGCTTCAGTATCTGAGGAGTCGCGAATGGTGATGAACATTGTGCAATCGTCAGCGAACCTCTCCACTTCTGACTTTATGATGGAGCGAAGGTCACTGATGAAGCAGCTGAAGAATAACAGGGACAGTGGCAGCATGGATGTGAAGTTGGCTGAGTGACAGGAAAAAGAGAGTTTTCTGACTAGAGCAAGATATACAGTAGGGTTTCCCAGGGATCCAGACTCAGACAAAAGCAAAATACCGTGGATGCTGGAAATCTGAAATAAAAACAGAAAATGCTGGAAGTATTAGCAGAGCAGGCAGCATCTGTGATGGGAAAAACAGAGTTAATGTTTCAGGTCGACGACTATTAGGATTACTGCTCTTCCTGATGTACAATAATGAGCTAGACTCTGGTGCACAGGACACAATTTTAAAACTTGTGCATGACGCAAACGTGGAAGTATTGTGAACTATGCAAAGGATAGTAGTGATAGGTTTCAAGAGGAAATTTAATGCAGAGAAATGTGGAGTGATACAGTTTGGTAGGAAGAATGAGGAAAGGCAGTATAAAAAAGGATACAATTCTCAAGGGTATGCTGTAACAGAGAAACCAAATCGTTGAAGGTTGCAGGGCAGATTAACAAAGTAGTTAAAAAGGCATATGGGATCTTGGGCTTTATAAACGGAGGCAGAGAGTACAAATGGAAGGACATTCTGATGAACTTTTTTAATCATCAGTTCAGCATCAGCAAGAGTTTTGTGTCTAATCCTTGGCACTACACTTTAGGAAGGATACAAAGGCATTAGAGCAGTGCAGAGAAAACTTTCAAGAATTGCTTCAGGTATGAAGGACTTCAGTTTGGTGGATAGAATGGCGAAGCTGGCGCTTTTCTCCTTAGGGGAAGGGAAGGTGGGAGATTTGATAGAAGTGATCAAAATCATAAGAGGTCTAGACAGAGTACATTGGGAGGAACTGTTCCCATTGGCAGATGGGTTGAGACCTAAAGGAAATCGATTATAAGGTAAATGGCAAGAGAACCAAAGATGACATGAAGAACTTTTTTACATAGTGAGTGGTTTGGATTGTGAATACATTACCAGAGAGTGTGGTGGAGGCAGATTCAATCATGACTTTCAAGAGGAAACTGGATAAGCAACTGACAATAGAAAAATTGCTGGGATAAGATGGATAGAATAGCTGCCTTCTGTACTGTCATTGTTCTGTTATTCTTTGATTCGGTTTGATGGATTGCCTACTAGCTTGCGACATAACTGTTGCTGCATGCCAAACATCCCCTTGATTTTTTGACGCCAGACTTAAACTGCTGTCAGGAAAGGGGAAATTCTTACCACAGTGATTGCTAGATTTTTGTGGGCAGCTTTCTTTGCCACAGATTGCAAAATCCTGGCTGATTATCTGGTCATTATCACAGTGCTATATGTGGGACCTTGTGAGCATATTGGTTGCTGATGGTACAACAGTGACTTCACTTCAAAATTACTTCATTGGTTGTAAAGTGTTTTGTAACTTCCAGATGGCAATATATAACCGCAAGTTCTTTTTTCCTATGAATACAAAAGCATAGCGGTTATGTTTCTGGACTAGTAATTCAGACTAATGATCCTGCAACATGACTTCAAATCAGCAACTGGGGAATTTAAATTTAGTTAATTAAATAAATCTATAATAAAAGCTAGTATCAGTAATGGTGACCATTAAAGTACCGGGTTATCATCAAAACCCATCTGGTTCACTATTGTCCTTTAGGGAAGGAAATTTACTGTCCTTACCTGGTCTGGCCTATATGCTATTCTGGAGGCACAACAGTGTGGTTGACTGAAATGGCCAAGCAAGGCACTCAATTATCTCAAAGGCAATTAGGGACGCATACATCCTATTAATGAATAACAAGTTCTTTAAATAGCTTTGTAACTGAAAACATGTGAGTTTCCAGGTGTACCTTGATGATACACTTGCGACATTTTGACCTGACGCCATCCATGACCATATGCACCAAGACCCTGACAATGTTCAGGCTAGGGTTGTTAAGTGGCAAGTAACATATGTGCCACACAAATGCCAGGCAATAACCTTCTCCAATAAGAGAGAACCTAACCATCACTCTTTGACAATCAATGGCATTACCATCACTGAATTCCCCACTGTCGACAACATCCTCAGGGATACCATTGACCAGAAACTGAACTGGACCAGCTACATAAATACAGGGCTACAAGAGCTGGTCAGAGGCTGGGAATTCTGTGGTGAATAATTCACCTCCTGTCTCCCCAAAAGCTGTCCACCATCTACAAGACACAAGTCAGGAGTGTGATGGGATACTCTCCAGTTGCCTGGATGAGTACAGCTCCAACAACACTCAGGAAGCTTGACACTATCCAGGACAAAGCAGCCTGCTTGATTGGCATCCCATTCCCCTACAAGATGCACTGCAGCAGCTCACCAATGCTTCTTCGACAGCACCTTCCAAACCTGTGACCCATACCACCTAGAAGAACAAGGGCAGCAGACACATTGGAACACCACCAGCTGCAAGCCCCCTTCAAGCCACATGCCATCCTGACTTGGAACTATATTACAGTTCCTTCACTGTTCCTAGGTCAAAACCCTGGAACTCCCTTCCTAACAGTATTGTGATTGTACCTACGTCACATGGACTGCAGCGGTTCAAGAGATGGTTCTCCCCCACCTTCTCAAGGGCAATTCGAGCTGGGCAGTAAATGCTGGACTAGTTAGCAGTGTCCACATCCCGTGAAAGAGAAAAAAAAACATAGCTCTACTTAATCATTACCTCTTGCGACCCCTTCACTATCCCTATATTGTCAGACTGCTTGTCCGACATCCAATACTAGATGATCTGAAATTTCCTTCAATGAACTATTTTGCAACTTCAGTAGCATATCTGAATCTGAAATGAGCTTCCAATCACACAACCCCACCATCACTTTTGTAACATTGGCTAAGTCCACCCTTGCCTCAGCTTGTCTATTGCTTAAAACCTCATCCTTGTTGATGTTACTTCCAGATTTGACTATTCCAATGGACTTTTGGTCGTATTGCCACTTTTCATTGTCAATAAACTTAAGGTCATCCAAACTCTGCTGTTCATATCCTAACTTGCACCTGTCCCGACTACGTATCACTCCTGTGTTCTTTGAACTACTTTGGCTGATGGCTGAGCAATGTCTCGATTTTAAAATTCTCATCCTTGTTTTCAAGTCCCACCCTTGCCTCACCCCTCGTTATCTCTATAACCTCGTTGAGTCCTACAACCCTCTGAGATACCTACATTCCTCAAATTCTGGCATCATGTGCATAAACCACCCCCCCACCACCCCCCCCTCCCCAAACCACCACCACCACTAACCTCCATCATGGAGAGCTTTGCCTTCAGCTACCTAAGCTCTGGAATTCGACCCCTAAATCTCTCTGCCTCTCTTTTCTCCTTCATGATGTTCCTTAAAACTTATCTTTTTGTCTAAGTATTTGGTCATTTGTTCTAATATCTGCTTATGTAGCTCAGTATCAAATTTTGTTTGATAACGCTCCTGTGAAGCACATTGGAGCTTTTTACTAAGTATATGAATAAAAAGAATTAAATCTTTAAGCTTAAAGGATATATGAGAAGCCACTTACTCAAACAGGTAATTATCCAAAATATTTACTTCTCTCGATATGTGTTTCCCTAGCTTTTTTGCCGTAATGTGATTTAAAATGCATGTATAACCAAAATTGCTAAGTGACTTTGATGGTGGTGCAGTATTATAGGGAAGTTGAACAAAAATAAAAATACCTGGAAAAACTCAGCAGGTCTGACAGCTTCTGCAGAGAGGATACAGTTAACATTTCGAGTCCGTATGACTCTTCAACAGAACATAGGAAAAATAGGGCGGGGTGGAATAGGTAGAGCTCTTCCATTGCGCGCCCCCCCTGCCCCACTTAAACCAGCTTATATTTCACTTCTCTTTTATTTTTCCTTAGTTCTGTTGAAGAGTCATATGGACTGGAAATGTTAACTGTATCCTCTCCGCAGATGCTGTCAGACCTGCTGAGTTTTTCCAGGTATTTTTATTTTTGTTTTTGTTTTGGATTTCCAGCATCCGCAGTTTTTTGCTTTTATTTTATTATAGAGAAGTTAGTTTGGTTGAACTACTATTGTGAAGGTTATAAGAATACAATTTTGAGACAATGCTAAACCAACTCCTATGTGTTTTGATGAAAGCGAAATTTAGATCTAGCATCACAGAATTTAATACCTTTGTTTTGCATAAATTATATGCTCATTGTAAGGACTATAAAGGCATCCGTGACCATAAAAGTTGGTTTGAAATGCCTATGGAAATGGTTGTAGTAGCGTGTAAAGATTGTTTGGAGACTATTTAAAAAGAAATGTGCATTTTTTTCTAGCTAATTTTGTGCAGTTAAGGATATTTTTAAATATAGATAGATCATCTGCAGTACATCCATTGCAGCTGTTGCTAACAATAGCTTGTCAAGAGTTTTTTGTGACCTGTTGAAAACTCCTGATTGATGGTCAAGAGCTCCAGCTGAGATTCCTGTTAGGACAAGAAGCCGGGGCAGATTTAGCAGATTATGGAATCTGTCAGGTCTCTATTCACTGTCTATAGAGACATTGTACAGAGAATAATGGCTATTTTTCCATGAATTACAAGGCTGTAATCGAGGCTCAGATCATGTCATGTAACGTAATTATAAAGTTTCTGCAGTTTATGTTTGTGTTCTCAAATGTAAAGTTAGTGTGTTTCGCTAAATTTCATAAGGTATCATTATTGTTTTAAAACATACCTAAGTCTGTAAATTTGTTTTTCCCCCTCAATGTTCTTTTCCCCTGAAGGTGCTGGCTTTTTTTGTGCATGATTTCATAGGTGTTGGCAGTTTTTGGCAACCTCATCTCAGTGGCCGCGCGTGAATCAATGCAGTATCAGGAGGCTGTTCAACTGTTAAAGGCATCACTGAAAAGCCCAATTTCTCTTAATTAATGTTCACAAATAGATACTTTCCATCACAGTCTTCTGGCTAGAAACCAGGCTGATTTTTTTTTTCTCGTTTGTCAGCCATGGGATTTTGAGGCCAATTGTAGCTACTCTAGCTGACATCAGCTGGCTCAACACAGATTGGGAACTGGATCTGGCATCTTCGCTCTTGCATGGCCTAGTCTCACACTGAACACTTAGCTACCTAGTCTTTGGAAAAGTTGTGAATTTGTTTTACTTGTATTGTTTCTGCAGTTACAATTTTGTATTTGCATTTGAAAATTTAACTCATGCCTTGTGATGAAACTGGTCATACTTTTATGATGTAGGACATGTCATTTCACCAGGTTAATATTTATTGTGATAAAAGCAAAAAACTGTGGATGCTGGAAATCCAAAACAACTGTTGAAGAGTCATTCGGACTTGAAACGTTAACTGTGTTCCTCTCCACAGATGCTCCCAGACCTGCTGAGTTTTTCCAAATATTTATTGTGAGTTCTTTGAACATCAATTTGTAAATAAATGTATTCTGTACAGCTAATGTTAATACTCGGCAATAATTCCTAATTGTAAAAATGAACCCCAAATGATGAGGGTTTGTTCAAATGTTAAATATAATTTAACTCTGATTTCAGAAAAATACATTAAATTTATTTCAATATTGCACGGAGCAGTTTTTGGATGTGTCTGAATATTACCTGAGTTACACTGCTGATTGTACTGTGCTTAGCAAGGAGAAAGATCTGCATATACCTGGTTTCACATATATCTAAAGCTCCTCAGTTATCTTTTCATGTTCAGAGGGCAAAAGCATTAACATCAGTTTTATCATGATACTAAAATTATTTTGAAAGTTTTTTTTTGGTGATTTTACTTTAGAACACAGTACAGATTTCAAACATTTATCTCTTAAAGTGTTCAGGGGATCCCATAAACCACATGCCTTTTCACCAGTTGCACTACATGCAGTGAGCCTGAGCAGTAATAAGTATGGACTCTTACTGCATTTCGGCACACAAGGGTCATGGACCTGAAAGTTATTCTGCTACTTTTGCGCTCATGCATAGCAGTTTATGGCAGTTAATGATTATGGTTAATGGTTATGTTTCCTATTGAATGCATGTTTGCATTATTTAAGTCCCATTAATCATTCTGAAATTAAGTTTCATTTGAAGCCTCACATTCAGTGTGCATACTAAGAATGGAGGTGAGAAACGGATAGGAATCAAGTTTTAAACCTGTTCATAAAAAACAAATGTTTAAAATGGTTAACTTTTCAAAGTAGTAATCATTTAAAGTAACAGTTACTATATCATCATTCATATTTTCTTTATTTCTTCTAAAGTAGTCAGAACATACAAGACAATTGATCATTTGTAGAACACTTCTCATAATGAACGTTTCAGAGTGTCTTACGAGAGAGGCAAGTAAAACGCCGAGCAGGAAATAAGAGTTTGGTGGTGAGTAGGAGGCAACGAAAGACGTGGTTGAACAAATGGATTTTTAGGCAGCCTTTCAGAACTGGGAAAGGTAACAAGGCGAAGTGGTTTGGAAGAGTCAGGATGTATTACCTTCGACAGCACCTTTTAAAACCACCACCTCTACCTAGAAGGCCAAGGGCAGCAGAAGCATGGGAACACCATCCCCTGCAAGTTCCCCTCCAAGCCACACCACATCCTGACTCGGAACTATATCTCCGTTCCTTCATTGTTTCTGGGTCAAAGTCCTGGAACTCCCTTCCCAACAGCACAGTGGGTGTACCGACAACATATGGACTGCAGCAATTCAAGAAAGTGACGTGCCAACCTTCCTCAAAGGAAGTTAGGGATGGGCAGTACAGGTAAATGCTGGCCTTGCCAGATACTTGCTCATCCCATGAATGAATTAAAAAAACAAAATGTTTGGAAAACTGTGTTTATTTCACGTGGTTGAATAGTTAGTTGGAAGGTCTGAATAAGTTGTGTGAATTGGGAGGATATAGAGATGTGATACTCTGCATATTGATTATGGAGGCCAGAGGGCAAGGTTTATTAATTATGCTCGGAACAAAGCCTGAAATCGTCCTGTTCTTGTGCTTGAATATTCATAAACAAAAAAAAGAGTCACATTGACCGAGATTGGTGAAGACAGCAACTGATGGTGTCCCATCATTGCAGTGTTGGAGGATATTGAGTAAAATGCTGGAAGAAAATGTAACCAAAGCAAACAAATGGATTAAACTGTACATGGGGGTGTTTGATGCCACTGTGGCTGCACATTCTGCAGGTTCTGCTTTAACCAGAAACAGGACATCTTGCCTACACATGCCACTAATGACATTTTCATTTCAATAATTACATTTTTTGCAAGTTCTTAATTACTTGAAATTTCTTATCAATCAAAGTTTAATTTGTGATATCCAGTTACAAATATAGTTGTGCGATGCCACATTGTGTATGATACTGGTTGATGGATAGAAATAAAGAACCAGATAATGTTAGTCCCTTTGCTTTTACTGAACTATTTACAGCTTCCGTACCTTGTGAAATACAGAGAAAGCAAATGTCTTGCTACCTAGAAATATTCAGTGGCTAACAGTTTTAGATATTGTTTGTTACAACAGGTGTGATTTGGTCTTTTTATGTTGATTTTTGAAGGTCTTTTGTAAAAACAGATGAATATAGTGCAGTGGTAAGTGATTTCTTTAAAATCATGAAAGGGTATGAATGGTGTATATTTTTGTTAACAGGTTACATACAGAGCGTGCTTTGCACTGGCATTTTATTAAGTTTCCAGATTTGATGAATGTTATTTTGGAAAAGGTTTCTCTTTTAACATTTCACACTTAAATGAGCTCTCATTTCCATTATGATTTACAGAATACACTGCTCATTTTCTTACCTCCTCTATCACTGTGCTATGGCTCCAATTCAGCATTTTACCAGTAGGTGCCACAGTGGTTCAATGCAGTGAAGATGTTTGACTTCAAATGCTTGGAATTTTAAAGGCAATACATAAGAATATAATAGTTGTTGAAAATCTTCTAGCCTCTTCAGTTCAGAGGTACTAGGATAAGTAGATATATAGTTAACAGCATTGACATATTTACTGCTAGAATATGTCGAATTCAATCCCATCTCAAGTTTTTGTTAGTGATATTATACTGTACTTCAAACAGTATTGTTAGAAGTGTGGTCTGGAACTTAAAGGAATAGTATGTTTTGGGCACAAGCTTGAGAGAATTTTTTAATATTGCAACTCCACAGCTGGATACCTGGCAAATGAAGGTTTAGCTTGTGTGTATACTGAACTGATTTCCCATAATTGAAGATGGAAGATGCTTTCATTTCTCTAACAGGGCTGGCAGTTTCCATATGGACAGATGTTGCATATCGATTTTGTGTACACAAGATTCAGAAACAGATGATTGGAGTTTGATGATTATATCTATCTAAATTGGATGAAAGAACCAACTGGTTGCTTAACTGATATTTTGACATATTGAAAAGAAAAATTGTAAAAGCATTTCGACACTAGAATGCAATGCCAAATCCAGCAAGTAACTGCAACCGAATAACAATAAATGACAAACAATAAGCATTAACAAATACAATACTACGGGTCAGTTTTATATCCAAGTTGATTCAGCAATTTGGAATAAGGTTAAGACCAACATACTATAAATTTGCATGAGGTGCTGTGCAGTTTTATTTTCTCAAAGCAACGCTGAAATCTTTGTTTGCTTGTATTCATGGTTGCAACTCAGTGTTTTCTTTGGCTAGTGGTTGCTAGGGAATGCATGTTTAGTTCAGATGTTCTGTACAACATGGGTAATACTATTTCAGATCTAAATATCTTATTCTTGATTTTGTATTTCAGACTTTACTTGTAGTTACTATAAATGTTAATCTAACTGTCCAAGGTCAAGAACTTGAAATATAAGGGTTTAGATATGGATAAATTGGTAGCTACTCCTGCAGACATGGACTGACGCATCTCTAGGAAATGTGCAACTATACACCCGAACTGCATGAATTATCTCTGATTCATGTAGTCACCCACTAATTCAAATTGAATAACCCTTGCCTGGCATCGTAAAATTAGAAGGATTCTTTGTCCTGTTGTTAGTTAAGGGATTTTGAATAGTTTGTCTAGATTGTATAAAGTGTCCTTCATATCAGATAATCCTGACTCTGCAAATAGGGTTCTCAGCAGGCCTGTCATCCATGTTGTTGTCTTTGGAGAACTGTATTGCAATGGTGAATGAAAATGCAACAGTCTAAACAAATTCTTATTGCCCCAAATTAATTTATCTGACTTAGTTAAAATGCAGTGTGCAAAACGTGCTTGAAGCAATCCTGTTGGCTACAGAGGATGAATAAAGCTATTTTGCTGCATGTCAGCTATTGATGGAGGATGCTCTTCATATTATTGAAGTGACCAGTTGCACAGCAGGAACTCATTAGTAGCTATTCATCATACATGACACTGGAGGTAATCCTTCTTGTTAATGTTTCAATAGAGTTATGTGGTTTTACAGCGGCTGTGGTTAATGGGAGACTCGGAACTGAAGAGTTATTAGCACCAAGAAACACGTTCTATTTTTAAAAGGAGTCTGCTAAAGCGTTAAATGTTAAACTTTGTACTATAATGTGCCTCTTTGTGAACTGTTCATTGTTGTGTAATTGAACGTTGGCTGTGGCTGTTTTTAAGTACTTGCTGTAAAAGGTGACGAACAAAAAGTTTTCAATGTATTAAATATGCAACAGTATCAATGCATGCAAACCTAGCTCAATATATTAGCAGTTTTGCATACATTGCTTAAGTGCTTCCTGGGTAGATTAATCCTTTGAAGGCACCAGCAGCATTTGCAGCTTCTATGGAGAAGCAGCACCAGTGGTGGACCTGCCTGCATGTATATCTGGCTGCCCATCTGTAATAAAATGATAGGACGAACCCTCTGGAAAATGGCTTCACAGATCTTTCCAAAATTTTATAGACCTTTCTATGAGCTGATATCTTTCAGTTTCATCCCAGTTATCTCCCCTGAGTGTACCAACTCTTGCTGTGGGTTAGCCTCACAGACACTGGCAGCCCTCTGGTATCTCACCCAACTGTTTATTCCTCATATATCAGTTCAGACAGATCCTTTAATATTCAATTCATTGCATTTTCTTGGGCTTTGACTGAAAAGTAGAATACATAGTAGAAAACTGATCAATGCTGATGTGTATAATTCATGTGTTAGTCAATAAAATGGAAGTGTGCTCTCTTATCTTTCAGCATTTCTAGCATTACAAACATTCCTGCAGATTTTTTTTTGGCTCCAGGTAATGTACTAGAGATGATTTTGATCCCCAGTGAATCACTGTGCTCAGCCTTTTTTGACGATGATGTCCCTCCTTCTCCTCTGGCTGCCAAAAAATAACAGAACTGCAGTTTCTAGATCCCAAATAGGGAACCTCATGTGGAGTCAGTAAACACTGAATCAGAGAATAATGGTTCTTAGAAGTTTTTCAAAGGTTTTTTTCCCATTGGTGCAATTGATGCATATCAGAACAAGGCAGAAATAGATAGAGAGACGGCTAGATAGAGACACAAAAAAAATCACCAAAAAAAGCCACGAATAGCTCAACATTGTTTTGGGAAGTAAAATTTTGCATGTGCTTATGAGGGTTGCATATATGCCAGACTCTTTAAAACATAATTGTGTAATAAACTCAGCTTCTGTCAGCTGATGATTTGGCTGTTTTAAAAAGTTGCATTTATACAACCTAAGGCTGTCTCAAAGTGCTTTGTGTCAATGAACTACTTTTGAATTGTAATCACTGGCAATCAGAGCACAATTTACCCTGAGGGCATTGTGACCTGTGCAAAGATTTGGCTTAGGAACTGAGTCTGTTCGGGGTTTCTGACTGTGCATTCACATGAGTTTTGTGGCCCTAACATCCCCTGACTTCGCCAAGGATGGGGGAACGATCCACATACAAGTTATAAGTTGTGCAGAAACAGAGCACAATGGTCTGAAGGGTCAGCCCATCTCGACTGACCAATGCTGTCAGTGACAGCCAGTTCCAGCGAATGGATTAGCTTGGGACCTTAGTATAATGACTCATTGGAAAACCCAATTTCTGACAATGCAGCATGCTTTCATACTGCATTAAAGTGTTAATTTAGAACAAGTGCCCAGGTCTAATAGAGACTTGAATCCACAATCTTCTCACTCAGAGGCAACTATACTATCACTCAGCCAAATCTAAGATCCTAAAACGTACCTTTCCTGCTAGTAGCATTTTACCGAATTTTACCTGCAGGCAGGCAGGGTGGGACGAGGATAAAATTAGGTGCGATGCCATGGGTGCCTATCTTGGTGACTACCCACTGGCCCCCGAACCCATCACAATTTTACACATGATGGGGGAAGCATCAGGTGGCCCAGATGTGGATGGTCGTCTCTCCCTGAGCAACTTAACACCCCTCTGGGCATTAAAAGGCTGTAGAGCAAGCCCACTGGAACAGGTTGCAGGTTTGCATAGGCTTTTTACCTGTGGGGGACGGGAACCACAGAGAACCATAAAATCCTACCCATGATGCACTATGAAGAGAAAAAACTTCATTTTTTAATATAAAAGCAATGCTCTAATAGCTAATTATGGCATTTGCGTGTAGTCTTATTGATTTTTTACAGTCAGGGCTATAGGCCACAAATCTACAGTTGTAATAGTTATTCTAAATACTTCCCCCACTTCAATGATTGTGTGGATAGTTGCATTGGAGGTGGTTCAGAGGAGGTTTACTAGATTGAATCCAGAGATGTGGGGCTTCTCTTATGAGGACAGATTTTTAGATTAGCAGTGATACATTCTGATTCACGTTATACTTCATATTTGCACTTCATAATTATTTCCTTTTTTGTAAAGATTTGAAATGTAAGTGACATTTGGGTTTTCATAAGGTCAGCTAGACACAGCCTCCTCCTCTCAAAAAGTGCAACTTCTATCTTCTCCCTTTTTTGTTGTTTCCTCACTCCCAAACTAATTGCTGCTCCTAGTTTTACTTCTGCCCTCCATTCTTAAAGACTTGCACTCCTCTCTCTTTTTAAGCAAGATTGTATCTAGTGATGTTCCTACTGTGATTGACACTGTGCGTTGCTAAACTGACAAAGATTCTTCCCTAATTTATGGAAATCATAGTAAAGCATGAAGTAGAAGTCTTCTTATGTCCTTAAATGTGATGTCCATTCCCAAATCCATTTCCATCTTTCCCGGAACTCTATCTTTGAATTCTGCCAATCAGGTTTCCGGTCCTGCCACAGTACCAAAACAACTCTCGTCAAAGCCACAAATGAAATCCTATGTCTGTGACAAAGATAAATTTTCCCTCCTCATCCTTCTCAACCTGTCTGAAGCTTTTGAAATGGTTGTCCAGCAGTGGAGAGGCTGTCCAGCTGGTGAGACTGCTCTCACCTGGTTCCATTCTTACCTATCTAACCATAGCCAGAGAATCACTTGCAATAGCTTCACTTCCTCCTTCCGCATTGTTACCGCTGGCCCTCTCCTATTTTTCATCTACATGCTGCCCCTTGGTGACATCATCTGAAGGCAAAGCTTTAGTTTTCACATGGACTTTGATGACACCTAGTTCTAAATCACCACCACCTCTCTCAACTGCTCTACTGTTGCTAAATTATCAGACTGCTTAACAAATACCCAGTACTGGAGCAGAAATTTACTCTAATTAAATATTAAGAGGACTGAAGCCATTGTTTTTGGTCCCCACCAAATCCTGTTCCCTATTTCCTGAAACTATCCCGCTCCCTGGCAACAGCCTGAGATTAAGGTAGTCTGTTCACAACCTTGCTGTCACATTTGATCCCAAGATAAGCTTTCAATCTCATATTGATCCATCACTAAGACCACTTACTTCCACCTCCATGATATTGCCTGATTCTGCCCCTGTTTCAGCTCATCTGCTGCTGAAACTGTCTGTCGTGCCATCTTTACCTCTAGACTCAATTATTTCAAAGCATTCCTGGCTACTCACCCGCATTCTCACCCCCCGCCCCCATAAACTTGAGGTTATCCGCAACTTTGCTGTCTGAACTTGCAACAAGTCCTGTTCTGCTATGACCCCTGAGCTCCTTTGGCTCCCGGGCACGCAACATCTTGATTTGAAAATTCTCACCCTTGCTTTCAAAGCCCTCCGTGGCCTTGCCCCTCCCCATCTCTGTAATCTTATCCAGCCCTACAGCCCTCTGAGATACCATTCATTCCTCTAATTCTAGCCTCATGTACATTTTAATTGCTCTACCATTGGTGGCAGTCAGTTGCCTATGCCCAAGTGCTGGAATGCCCTTCCTACATCTCTCTGTCTCTGTACTGCGCTTTCCTCCTTTAAGATCTCTTTATTTGGTTAGATGTCATACTTTGTTTTATAATGCTCCCCAAAGCATCTTGGAATGTTTCATTACCTTAGAGGTGCTATATAAATATAAGTTATTGTTGTCTTTTAGCTCAGCAGCAATGCTTCACTGAGGGCTGTACGTGCTGATTTTGGCCTATGAGTGCGAACATGCAGACAGTGGCTCCAGAATGCTGATTGTCTGTTTCAAGTACAGACAGCTGGAATATATGTTCAAGTTTCCTTAACAGGAATTGAGTGGGAGAATGTATTTGAATGATGAGTGGAGCTGCACTCAGTGCAGTCATGTGATTGGGAACATATGGTATATAGATGGGAAGTTAGTCTCCATGTCTGCAGCAGGCAACTGGCTAGCAAATACTGTAGAACATTTTGAGGGTACACATTAAAGGCTAAAGCAGATTTTGCAAAAATTACAATAAGGGAGAAAAATATGTTTGCTATGCAAGAGGAAAGGGGAACTGATAGACTGGATCTGTCAAATGAGAAATCAAGTTTGAAAAGTTGATACTGAGAAAAAATGATGCATTGATGTGAAACTTAGTGCTCTGATGTGTGAGGGAGGCTAGCTTTCAAAAAAGAAAAATGGCACCCCTATCTTTATGTGGATTTTTTTGCAACAGAAGTCACAGAACATAAGGGAAATCAGTGGTGGGGGAGGGTGGTGATGTTGGAGGGGGGGGAGGTGGTTGGAGGTGTGGCCTTGATTTTATCTTGGTGAGTTTAGCCTTCAATGTTTTAAAAAAAGAACATCAAAGAATATGCGAAACAGTGCACACCATACATCACTTATGGGAATACAATTAGGCCACTCCACACCAGCAATATTTAATGAATGACATATAATATTTCTTTAGAGTTTGGGAAAATAAGGGCAATTCCATAATTTACATATTTTATGGTGAATTTTCTTCTTTAAATACGTGTTCATACTTGTGATACCTTGCATGCCGAGTTCCTGATCTCAGTTGTATGGCTATTAAGAAATTCTGTAACTTCCTTCCAGGAAAGGAGGGAAAATTGGAAGAAAAAAGGGAGGACTTTATATAGAATCTTTAACCTCAGGATGTAACCAAAGCACGTTGCATCCAATGAAGTACTTTCGGAGTGTAGTCACTGTTGTAATGTAGGAAATATAGCAACCAGTTTGCACACAGCAAGCTCCCGCAAACAACAGTGTGGTAACAACAGATAATCTGTTTTTGTGTTGTTAATTGAGGGAGAAATATTGGCCAGGACATTGGCAATAACTTTCCTATTGTTTGAAATGATGCCATAGGATCTTTTACACCTACCCGAAAGAGCAGATGGAGATTAGGTTTTGCTTCTCATTCAAAAGATGGCACATCTGACAATGCAGCTTTCCTTCAGTACTGAACTAGAGTGTCAGCCTGGATTAGAAAGGGAGTAATTGGGCTGCCTTCTCACACTTCTTGGTGGGTGGCGTAAATTAACAATGACAGAGGCCTGGAAACTAGTTTCCTGTTTGCTGGAGAAGGTGCTTGACCAGGATAGGGCTTAAGGAAAGTAAGGAGTATTTATCAGAAATATAACTCTTTGAAACTGCCACATTTGCAAATATTCCTGCCACACTTGTCCAGACATTGTATTTAAATTCTGGGTTACAAAAATCTTGTGTAATATGTTGTATAGCATCTTTTTGTTATTATTGTTATTATGCTCTGATACTTTTTCTATGAAAATTGAGTGGGTGGGAGCACAAAGGTGGTCTTGCGAAATGTGGAACATGTGGAGAATTCACATTGAAGCAATTATCTTCTAAATTGGGGCAGCTACAATATGAGGTTAGTCCATTAGTGCAATGTTGGAAGCACTGCCAATGTAATTTTAAATTTATATATAAAAAAAGCATGTGTCTCATCCATATTGCTGATAACACCACAGAACTGGCATGGTATATTCAAATCTACATAATTACTTTTTATTTATTTTGAATATCAGTATAAGGTATGGGGAGAAGATAATGGACAGTTTAACTCACGACACTAACTATTCATACCCATCTATTTCTATTCGATTTTAAATGTTTATGGTGTTGCCAAGTTCTGCTTTACATTCTAAGTGAAATAAATCTTTTGTGCAGCATGTTTAGTGTTCAGTTGGCAACAACATAAATATGAATAGTGTAACTTGCCTGCTGAATATGATGGTGCATCTTCTAGTCCTAGGGAACTGTTACACACATTTTCTTTGAATCCAATTTTATCTGCTGTAGTGTCTCATTGTCCTGTGTTCTATGCTTCGTTTTCTTAACCATTTTTTCTTTTATCTCTATCTTTTTGTTTTTATTTGAGTGTTTTAATCTGTGAGGGAAATCTAGTTTTTGCCAGCAATGCCCTAGACCAACCACCTAGCTGGTTACAGATTTAGCTAGGCTCAGCCCCCTTGTGCACCTGACAATTTTTGCTCTGTAGCAGATCATTAACAGGGGCCTGCCCTGCCATTTAATAAATGTTGCATAGCCTAGTGAAAATAAATACAATTTTAATGTTATTGATAAAAATGACTTACATTTTAATTTTCTGCTTTTGTTTACTGATTTTTTAATAGGTAAATTAGTTTGTAACTGAACGCTAAAATTTGGCTGAAGGAATAGTAAGAAAATTTTGCACAGCCTATGAAGCCAATAGCGTTATGTGATAAATGGTTATCTCACATATGTTTGACATTATTGTACATTTGTGAAATTACAACCTGGTTGGAACTGCTTTCTCATCAGCCAACAGCAAGCTGAATAAAAAATAATCAAACTTCCGAGGACCAAGCTAACTGAGGATAGAGAAACTTTCATCTAATAACTGACAAATTTCAAAAAACTCAAATATAGATCATCAAAGCTCCACTTCAGAAAGGAGCTAATACCTTGTGTAAATAGAATACTGTATTAGAAGTTGTTGCATATAACATTTGTTTCATTTGTGAAGTGTACAACAAAATTCAGTTGTGGCCGTGTCATTTTAAGTAACTGCTGTTATGAAATAAACTCTTTTATAGCAGCATTTCTATTTATTCTATTTTGAATTTCTTTCTATTGACATTGTATCGTGTCATGTGGGCCTGTCAAAATACTGCATTCTGCTTTTGCAGTGGGTTCCTTGTTGCACTCCTTCACTAATGCAGAATTTTAGGAGATGCAAGAAAGTACTATCAATTCCATTGAAAATTCTGGATGTTTAGTAGATATGCTGATACTGCTTTAATGACATTCTAAATAAATTTGCATTTCCAATAAGAGGAATTGATCTGACTCACGAGTAGATTCCAACATCTAAGTTATGCTCCTTGAGGCTCCTGAAGTAAATTCCTTAAACAAAAAGCACATGGATTTTTGATCTTTCACATTGTTACTAAATTTCTAGTAACAAAAAACAGCTGAAAGTAAAGCTATGTCATGGGCTTTGAACTTAAAATAATAAATTCAATGGCCTTGAATATTATGGCTGCTCAACGTCTTACAGACATAACTTTAGAAAAGCTCCTTCCATTTTTGTGTATATCAGATATTGAACATGGGCAAGGCTAAAGTGCACATAAATATGGTTTCATAACAATTTAAGAAATGGTAAAAATAATAGGTTAATTATCAAAGCTGAGTGGTGAATTCAACATCACACTAGCCAGAATAAATGCTATTGTCTGGTAAGAGCTTTGCAATGAGGAAACTGAGCAAGTAAAAGGTTGGAGAAGTGATTTGCTAAGATATTACATGTGCATTTTCTGAAACCACAATTTAGGATATATTCAAAGTCATTTGCAGATGCACATAATTTTGATAGGTCAGGCTTCTTGAAAAGGATATCAGTGCTGAAAATAGTTGCTGACTAACATCATTAAAGCACTCTAGTTGAAACACGAGAAGTCGCTATAAAATTCCACTTTTGACCACTGGCCTATGCTACTTGGTGAACAGTAAGAGTTGCAAGGTGAATCTGCTTTTTTCAAATTTGAAACTCCACAACCTCAAAAATAAAATATTACTTTCTAAAAGCATAACAAGCTGTTTGCTATTTGATCAAGGCCCATTTTATAAGAATCTGAAATTGTTGTTGTTATAGATTGAAGACTTTTTGATATGAAGCCTTTAGTGAAAGGTTATTTCTAGACAAATATATACATCAATTTTCCATTATATTACTCCAGGACAGAAAATACTGGTGAGTATGGTTTTAGATGTTTTCCGCAGTTTCTGCTGGAGCCTACACACTGCAGCAGTTCATTCATTGGAATGCAGAAAATGTGCTGAATCAGTTGTCACATGAATGTGACTTACTAATATTCAAAAATATAAGCCTCCCAACTATAACCTTTCCATCCCACTTTGCAAAATTTGTTAACAACTTTGTTCTAACCTTTATTAAAATTTTCTAGTCCCTGCCATTTACCTTACAAAATTGTTTTAACCAGCTTCTTCTGAAGTTTTCATTTGTGTAGCAGTGTGCCATGGAGGTTTTTCCCATTTTGATTCTCTAGCTATCAATATAAAGATCCAGCTGGCTTGTTGACTTCACCTGCAGTGTTCAAGGTCAGCAGCAAAGCACTGCAAACGTAACCCTCTGGCCTTGGCACAAACATCAGTCTAATCTCCCCCTTCCATTCCCCTCTTCCCTTCCCCCTTTTCCTCTCCTACTTGACAAGATATACCAGCAAATATTCCAAGCTACTAACCATGTTACAGTACCTTCATTTTACACGTCATTTTTCTATTATTGTCTTTTTCTGTTCCAGCCTGTCTGTTTTTGAGCACTTCTTCCCTGTAAAGTACTCATCAGCATTTTCCAGATGGGCACATTGAACTGCTGCCATACAGCTCTAACATTATTATCTACATCTCTTACATCATAATAAAGGTCCCCACAACATTCTAGTTAAATTCACATTGAAAACATTTTCTACTAGTAAGATTAGGCCTAAAGAGATCTATTTAGTGTGATTTCATACTGTTAGACTCCAGTCTATTTCTTGTGTGTGAGTGTGTTCTGAGTTGTTTCTGGGACCCTAAGACATTTGTGTTTGCTTCCAGAATGATTTTTTTTAAAAAAAACACTAAATCAACCTGTGAGATTTTGAATCTGTAACGAGGAGACATTTTAATTTCATTGTGGTAGAATAAAGACAAATGTTTTTAATATCATTTTGACCTAATTGTTAGCTCCCTTTCCACTGAGTCATACAGCTGTGGACTCAGCAACATTAGTGACAACAGCAGCTTACATTATATAGTGCCTTTAGCACAGTAAACACCTTGGAACTTTTTTCTAGAAATGTTACCAAACAAAAATGGAATGCTCTCCTTCATTGGCAGAGGTATAGAATATAAAAGTAAGGATATAATGGTGGAATTGTATAAAACACTGGTGAGGCCACAACTGGAGTATTGTGTGTAGTTCTAGTCACCACATTACAGGAAGGATGTAATAGCTCTGGAGAGAGTGCAGAAGAGGTTTACAAGAATGTTGCCAGGGTTAGAAAAGTGTAGCCAAGAGAAGAGATTGGATAGGTTGTGGTTATTTTCCTTCGAACAAAGAAGGCTGAGAGATGACTTGATTGATGGGTACAAAATTATGAGGGGAATTGATAGAGTGGACAGGATAAAATTGTTTCCCTTGGTGGAGAATTCTAGAACCAGAAGACATAGATTCAAGATAAGTGGCAGAAGGTATAGGGAGGACATGAAGAAGGACTTTTTTACTCAGAGGGTAGTGGGTGTCTGGAATTCGCTGCCCAAGTTGGTGGTAGAGGCAGAAACTCTAAACTCTTTTAAAAATTACCTGGATCTGCACCTTAAGTGCTGTAAACTGCAGGGCCATGGGCCAGGTGCAGGAAGGTGGGATTAGAAAGGGCACCTGAGTGTCCTCGGGCTGGCAAGATGGGCCGAATGGCCTCCTTCTGTGCTGTAACTTTTCTATGATTCTATTTTCTATGGAAAATTCAGGAACTTGAGCATACAATCTCGACCGCCACTTCATTGCAGTACTGTGCAATTTCTGCACTATTAGAGGGGCCATGTTTCCAAAGCCTGTCCACCTGTTTAGATAATGTGAAAAAAGCACTCAATGATATTTGAATAAGAACAAGGAATTCCCCTGGTCAAACATTCCTTCCTCAACTGACCCCATCAGAAAAAAAAAACTGATCATTCTTTCATTTATTATAATGGGATCTAGCTGTGCACACATTTACTGCTGTTTCCAGACATAACTGTAACAATTACATAAGCAATTCATTGACTGTGAAGTACTTTTGAGAAATCTTGAGAACATCACAGAATACTACATTAATGCACGTTTTTTTCTAACATTACTCAGCATTGGAGACTCTAAACTTGATGTTGATATTGGGTATCATAATTGGGAAAGTGATCACGCTCCTAGCAGTCTCCTAGATGAGCAAAAGAAATCCAGTTTTTAAAATATAACTATTCTGCAGGTGACAGCTATTGACATGTTTTATCCTTCTTTGTTTTGTGTTTTTACTGGTTTAGATACTGTGGTGATATGTGATGCTAATTGTATGACAGAACCACCATCCAATTTGGAACGTAGGTGCTTTTATGTTTTGCAGAGTGTCACTTTCATAATGTAATTCCCTACAGGGCAAAAGAAAGAAAAATTCCAAGGCCAAACCTCATTTTGTTTGTGAACCATTGCTTCCCACCATCATCATGTACCAGGCAATGCTCTTTTTTAAAAAAAAGATGGAGGTGGTTCAGTTGATCATACTATTCCAGACTTGTGATGACAAAGTGATGAGAATTTTTAGGAACTTCCAATAAAAATGTTACATAACCCAGGGCATATTCCCTTTTTCACAATCTATTGTTTAATCAAGTACTTGCGTGCTCTGTATCTAAAGCCGCATTAAGGAATTATGCTTCTGGGTGGGAAATAGTTTGTGAGACCAGGTTATTCCTAGTAGAGGCAGCATGTGTTGTTAATTTGTCTTTTTTTTAAACTGCTTTTTCTTTTCTGCAGGCCTTTCCAGATCAATGGAAGGAAAATAATTTCTAATTACTTTGTTGAAAGATGTGCATTACTACAACAATGAATGATTATTTTTATTAAGCATGGAATAGATGAATATGTAATGGAACTTTTGGCAAAGTTGTTAGTGCTCATTCGTGCTAAGACATTATGGCTCAGAGTTTCAACCTAATTACTGTTAGATGTTGTTTAAAACAGCCCATAGAATGTTGGCATATATAGATAGAACTGTAGGATATAAGACTATGGAAGTCACGCTGAGGTTTTGCAATAAAACTGGACAGACCATATTGAGAAAGGGTTGAGCATAGCAATGTTGCTCCTAAATACATACAAGCATGCAAAATAGGAGCAGAAGGTAATGAGTAACAAGGAAAGACTGGAGATGTCTAAATTTAACAATGCAGAAAAGTGGTTTTAGAATTCTGTTGGGGGTTTCTGGGGGACATGGTCACCGGAAGATCTTGCTGGATTTTTGTTTTAAATTAATTATGGCTGTAATGAGGTCTTTATGGTGGTAATGAGGATGAAACTGTCAGCATGGGCAGTCATTACCCTACCGAAAGTGACAGCAACTTTGAGAGCCCATACATGGGTAGAATAATGCAGAAATCCAGAAGTTGCTGTCAGTGATTCTGCACTTCTTCATAAGGTGCACTGTTGAGGTGTTCCCAGACTGAAATCAATGGAGAATCTTTGAACTTCCACTCTTGCACCTTTGGTCTCACTGTAAAACCCTTGAAAACATTACAGCCTGGTGAATAAGGTATAAGTGGGCTTTTAACAGCGTACTGATTTAATAACCACTGCTAAACACTCTCGCTGGCCTTGAAAAGCTACTTTTATATTTGTGGAATGTAAATTTCTTCATCATGATAAACAGTTTCCACATTTTAAATTTCTTTTCAAAATCTGTTCATTTTTATTTTGCCTTATATCTTAATCCAATCATAAGCATTTATTTTGCTATCTGAAATTTTAGATTAAAAGTAAAGGGATTCAGTGCTTTTAACTTCCTGGTTTGTCTGTGAAAATATTTCAGTGTGATTGGATGCTTACCTTGCTTGCTGTCATCACTGCTGCTGCATGCCTGAAGATCCCCCTGACTTGGCACCAGATTCAAACGGCCATTGGGAAAGGGGAGCTCTATGCCACAGACATTGCTAGATCTTTGTGGGCAACTTTCTTTAAGTTTGTGTTAAGTGCTGTTGCTTCACCGTTAATCTCAAAATCTGGGCTTATATTTTGTGCGTATTCCAGCATTTTGGAGTAGGCACAAATATAAATTATGTATGCTGTACCAATTATTTAACAAAATACTGTGCTTGTTTATAAATTTAAAATCTTCATCTTTACCTGTAAACCCCACATTTCCTTGTCCCATTCTACATTTGCAAACTGCTTCAGTCCTGTAATGTCTGCAATATGCTTTGTTCCTGATTCTGGCTTTCCGTTCAAATCTCACACCCTTCACCCATTATTGGTCACATAAGGCACACTTTCTGTAACTCTTACCTCGAGTCTGATTGCCTCTCTGCCCATCTTTCCTTATTAAAAACCTACTTAAAATGCACTTCTTCAGCCAAAGCTTTTTCCTTATCTAATCTCCCTTTTCCTGGCTCAACATCTACACCAAACATTGTAAAAAGCTGTGGGATGTTTCCCATCTGATTCATTTACTCGGTATTTAAGTTTTTTGCATTTGATTTTTTTCACCCTATTGTCTATTTCCTTCCACTGTTTTACTCTTTACTTTATTTCTGTTAATTATTGACCATGTCTACTTTTGTTGTGCCATTATTCTGTTTTACAGTCTCTGCCTTACTGGCTTACCACCCCCTGCTCATCTTTCCGCCATTCCTCAGACTCCTCAGACACTCAGTGGGTGTGTGAATGAACTGAAATGATACATTAAGTGAGCATGTCCTTTACAGGATTCCCTCCATCGCAAACCCAGCAGGCAAGTGATAAGCCCTTTGCCTGGTTTCTGTCTAGACGTGGCATCACCACCCCATCCCTTCCAGTAAAGGACATCCTAGTGGACTATAGATGGCTGTTCCTCCCATTCATACATGAATGCATTTGGAGACATTGCTCTTTGAGCAGGGTGATGAGAACCATGTGCAAGAACCCTCATATGGACACTTTTCCGCTTGCCTCCACCACCCTTGAAACTTTATAGAGAGACCATTGTCTTGGCAGCAAAGAAAGACTAACCGCATGATCCCTTGTCAGCCATGAACATTCACCCAGGAAGATGGAGGTTTGAAGTCGCAAGTTGGCTGCTGTCCACCAGCCATGACCTTTGGAAGCATTCCACCTCCCTCCCTCTCTTCATCCCTACCTCAGACTGCAGCCGATGGCAAATGGCACAGAATGAACAGTAGCTCCACACCTTGCTGAGCTCTCAAATATTATGAGATCCAGGAGTTGGGAACAAAGCTGCTGCAATGTAGCCTTTACCATAGAGAGATCACAACTGAGCATCTGACATCCAGTTGTTTCATAATTATTAGGGCGTCCCTTTAGTCGGCCACTTGTGCTGACCTTGAAGTCCACCCACCTGAAAACATCCTCCTCCCACCTTGAGGGATCTCACTGACTGATTAACGGTGTGGTCAAGGTCAGTATGCAAAAATCATGTGTGTCACCTTTCAAATTTGCTTCACCACCTTCTACTCTCCCCCTGTCACCCACCAACTTCCCCACATCACCACTGACCTACCCAATATCACCATTCCTCTCCCCTCTGTCGCCCTTGAACCTTCCCCATTACCCTGGACTCTAGCCTGATCCACCTCCATGTGCCTTTCTTCCCCTCAGAATCAACACCCATTACCATCCCTGTGCCGGCCCTGACCCTGGCGCTTCCCGTTATTTGAGCCACATGTCTTGTTCCCCACCGTTATCCACCCAATGAGACCTTCACGTGCCAAGCATTCACCCTGGACTTGCCACCCTGCTGCGTCCCACCCTCCCCTCTGATTGTGACTGATCCCTCCTACCATCAGTATCCTGAATTCTCCCCCCAGGACCCCTCCGTCTAAGATACTCTTTCCCCCCACCTCTCTTCTCCAGACACTCTTTTGCTCTCCGCCTTCCCCGGATACACTTTTTTTCCCCCACCCCCTCCCTTGTCCAGCCTTGCTAATGGCACTCAAGTGAAGTTAACTGAGGTCCCAGAGTAGGAGGATGCAACATCTTCCTCAAAGTCACGGATGAAGTGAAACATGCCAGGTGCACGCCACTTATATACAGTTGGGAAATGGATCATTCTAATTACCTGCTGGCAGGGCACTTAATTTGGAGGGGGTGCGTAATTCTGGCGAGTTGGTCTTTTAATGAACATTCATAAGATGCAAATGAATGGAAATGTGGTTCCTGACATAGATCAGCAGGAAACTCAACCCGCCTTTAACCCATCTAAGTCAGGAGAAAAGAATTCCAAACTAATTTCCTGCTGGCAGGAAATTGACTTTTTCATCATGCCGAATTTAGTGCCCCTGCCCACCATGATTCCCGCCACTGATGAGAGCAGAAAATTCCACCCTAAGTGTTTGGACTACTGTAACAGTTAAAGTAACAGAGAAAAAAATAGCTGGTGTTTCTGATAGTCTAGATGTTGTCAATCTTGCATGACGCTCCAGTTCCAGAATCAAAAATGTTAACAGTTTGCCGCAAAAAATAATATTTTTGATGAAAAGATTGACAGAAATACAGTGTTAGTGATGCAGTGTTTTTTGTGGTGCACATCTGATTTTAGTACTTTTTTCATCTTGTGATTATAATATACTGTTGATAGCAGCATATGCTTTTAACAGTGCAAAAGCAGAGTACCATTTAATTCAAATGATAAACAGTTCTTATAGATAACTTAATATACTTTACCCTTTGTGCCCAGTGTCTTTCATTTGTGTCTGTTCTTACTCTCCCTGCTCTCACCTAGTCTTTGCATTTGACCAAAGAATCATTGTTAAATCTACGCTTCTCGAAAGACTCACTAATTCTGTCGGCACCACACTGTATTTTTTTCAATTCATTCATGGGCTGTGGGTTCGCTGGCTGGGCCAGCATTTATTGCCCATCCTTAGTTGCCCTTGAGAAGCTGGTGGTGAGCTGCCTCCTTGACCCGCTGCAGTCCATGTGGCGTAGGTACATCCACAATGCTGTTAGGAAGGGAGTTCCAGGATTTTGACTCAGCGACAGTGAAGGAACGGCGATATATTTCCAAGTCAGGATGGTGAGGGAAACCTCCAAGTGCTGGTGGTCCCATCTATCTTCTGCCCTTGTCCTTCTAGGTGGTAGTGGCCGTAGGTTTGGAAGGTGCTGTCGAAAGAGCCTTGGTGAATTCCTGCAATGCAACTTGCTGCATTGTGTGTCAGTGGTGGAGGGAATGAATGTTTGTGGATGTGGTGCCAATCGAGTGGGCTTCTTTGTCCTGGATGGTGTACAGCTTCTTGAGTGTTGTGGGAGCTGCACTCATCCAGGCAAGTGGGGAGCATTCCATCACACTCCTGACTTGTGCCTTGCACCTGGTGGACAGGCTTTGGGGAATCAGGAGGTGAGTTACTCATCGCATAATTGCTAGCCTCTGACCTGCTCTTGAAGCTACCTTATTTATATGGCTAGTCCAGTACAGGTTCTGGCCAATGGTAACCCCCAGGATGTTGATAGTGGGGGATACAGTGATGGTAATGCTATTGAACATCAAGGGATGATGGTTGTTCACTTGTGTGGTGCGAATGTTACTTGCCACTTGTCAGCCCAAACCTGGATATTGTCCAGGACTTACTGCATTTGGACATGGACTGCTTCAGTATCTGAGGAGTCGCGAATGGTGCTGAACATTGTGCAATCATCAGCAAACATCCCCACTTCTGACCTTATGATGGAAGGAAGGCCATTGATGAAGCAGCTGTAGTTGGTTCCACCCTGAGGAACTCCTGCAGTGATATGCTGGAGCTGAGATGACTGACCTCCAACAACCACAACCATCTTCCTTTGTGCTAAGTATGACTCCAACCAGCGGAGAGTTTTCCCCCGATTCCCATGGAGTTCAGTTTTGCTAGGGCTCCTTGATGCCATACTCGGTCAAATGCTGCCTTGATGTCAAGGGCAGTCACTCTCACCTCACCTCACCTCAGGAGCTCAGCTCTTTTGTCCATGTTTGAACCAAGGCTGTAATGAGGTCAGGAGCTGAGTGACACTGGCGGAACCCAAACTGGACATCAGCGAGCAGGTTATTGCTAAGCAAGTGCCACTTGATAGCACTGTTGATGACTCCTTCCATTACTGATGATGGAGAGTAGACTGATGGGGTGGTAATTTGCCAGGTTGGATTTGTCCTGCTTTGTTTGTACAGCACATACCTGGGCAATTTTCCACATAGATGAGTAGATGCCAGTGTTGTAGCTGTACTGGAACAGATTGGCTAGGGGCACGGCAAGTTCTGGAGCACAAGCCTTCAGTATTATTGCCGGAATATTGTCAGGGCCCATAGCCTTTGCAATTTCCAGTGCCTTCAGCCGTTTCTTGATATCACGTGGAGTGAATCGAATTGGCTGAAGACTGGCATCTGTGATGCTAGGGACCTCCAGAGGAGGCCGAGATGTATAATTCACTTGGCACTTCTGGCTGAAGATTGTTGCGAACGCTTCAGCCTTATCTTCTGCACTGATGTGCTGGGTTCCTCCATTATTGAAGATGGGGATATTTGTAGAGCCTTCTCCTCCAGTGAGTAGTTTAATTGTCCACCACCATTCATGACTGGATGTGGTAGGACTGCAGAGCTTAGATCTGATCCTTTGGTTGTGGGATCGCTTAGCTCTGTCTATCACTTGCTGCTTATACTGTTTGACACAAGTAGCCCTGTGTTATAGGTTCACCAGGTTGACACCTCATTTTTAGTATGCCTGGTGCTGCTCCTGGCATACCCTCCTGCACTCTTCATTGAACCAGGGTTGATCCCCTGGTTTGATGGTAATGGTAGAGTATGGGAATATGTTGGGCCATTAGGTTACAGATTGTGTTCAAGTACAATTCTGCTGCTGCTGATGTCCCACAGCGCCTCATGGATGCCCATCTTAAGTTGCTAGGTCTGTTCGAAATCTATCCCGTTTAGCACGATGGTAGTGCCACACAACACAATGGAGAATATCCTCAATGTGAAGGCTGGACTTCATCTGCACAATGACTCCTACCAATACTGTTATGGACAGATGCAGACCCAGTTTAGCAACTATGTCGTTTAGGACTTGGCCAGCTCAGTCAGTAGTGGTGCTACCGAGCCACTCTTGGTGATGGATGTTGAAGTTACGGTGCAGAGTATATTCTGTGCCCTTGCAGTGTTTCCTCGAAGTGGTGTTCAACATGGGGGAGCACTGATGCATCAGCTGAAGGAGGGCGGTACGTGGTAATCAGCAGGAGGTTTCCTTGCCCATGTTTGACCTGATGCCATTTGACGTCATGGGGTCTGGCGTTGATGTTGAGGACTCCCTCCCGACTGTATACCACTGTGCTGCCACCTCTGCTAGGTCTGTTCTGCTGGTGGAACTGGACGTACCCAGGGATGGTGATGGTGGAGTCTGGAGCATTATCTGTAAGGTATGATTCCGTGAGGATGACAATGTCACGCTGTTGTTTGACTAGTCTGTGAGACAGCTCTCCCAATTTTAGCACTAGTCCCCAGATGTTAGTAAGGAGGACTTTGCAGGTCGACAGGGCTGCGATTGCTGATATCTGCCATAGAAACCTACATAAAAGAACTACAATATTGTCCTTCATGTACAACATGCTGTTTGTGTACAATATGATTGTCATTCCTGCATGTATGTGAGTATAAATAAAGCAAAGGACAGTATTTATAAATATGCCTAAATAAATGAAGTTTACCTTATAGCAGTAATAAGGGAAGGGAAAAGCTGCAAAAAGAAAGTTATTAAAGTAACTACAAATTAAAACCAGTAATGGAAAGGATGAGCATATAGAAACTAACATAAGAGGATGCAGTGAAATAAATGTAAAACGCTTTGAATCAAATATATCGTATGTTCAAATCTCAATACAAAACACCCCAAGGAGATCAAACTGTGTTATCTGCTTCCCCACCTTTACTTCTCCACAACATTTAAGATGAACATCATGGCCAGAATTTTCTGTCCCCGTTGGCATTGGGCATGAGCAGACAATATGGTGGGAAGGCCAAAAACTCATTTCATAATGTCGTGAAACCAGCTTGTGATCATCTGCTCTGCCCGTCAATGGTGGGTCACATTTCCCGCCACTGGAAGTTGGGAACGTCATTTTAATACATCTGCATATTATTATAAGCCCTGCTTGCCGGAATCACAGCCCACACTGGATTATCCGGGCATGTCTGCATGATTGCCAGCAACCCAGCAGAATGAATGAGGTAGGAATGGGACGAAATGGCGTGAAAACCCACCATTGCAGTCAGCAGGTAAAGTGCCCTTTCTCCCACCCGCTCCTGCCCTATATGTTTGTCTGTTAAGTTTTGGTTTCGTGAAATCTTTGCTCAAGTTGATTGTCCTCCAATAGCATTGCCATAGTTTAAGATGCCATGATTTTTAAAAAATTCTGAAGATGCCAAATACTGGACTAAGACCGAGAAAGAAGCCCTCAGCTCAAGTCACCGCTCTTTTATAAAATTGTCTGTGGTATTGTCTGGGCACGATCATCATTGCTATGTCTTTGTCTATTTCATGCCACTTTGACACCTAAAGCAACCAGTTAGGTCAGTTGGATGGTTATAAACATTGACACACTTTCAAGCTATCCCCTCCTGAGCTCATTTTTGGTCTTTTTTCCAGAGCAGGGATGGTTACCATCATGTACGTATAATCACACCTCATTACACTCACTGAGTAAAACCTTTCCATAAGTTAACATTTTGTAATTTTATCTTGCACTTCCAATTCCAGACTGAAAACATTTCCTTTGTGGTAAAATTCCCAGAGGAGTTTAGTTGTTGAATAATCATCTGGCAGAAGAGGACCCCATGTAAAATCTAAGCTGTGCATAAGTATTTAACAGCCTATGTTTTGTGTTGTAATGTTTTTTCAAAATAAAACTTTTTTCTCAACTGTTTGCTGTAAGGGATTCTATATTATACGTCAATACATTTTGGGCATCTCTGCCATAGTTACCTAATCATGGAGGTGCTAGAATGGTGGAATGCTTTAGCAAGAGCAGTCCTTAGAATCTAACATGTTTACAGAATAATTGAAGCCTATGTTGGTTTACTTACACACTCGATTTTGTATTGCCTCAGTGTGAAAACAGTGCTGCCAATTTCCTTTTGTTGTTTGTAACTTATAAGACCTTATGGATATATAGGACTCGTAGCTTCAGATATAATTTTGCCAATTTTCGAGCACATGGTGCATATAATTTCAATAAACTAGCGCACCACAGTGAGTAAACAAAGCAATAGTGCTCTTGTGGGTGTTGCAATTATTTATTTCTTAATATGAAATCCAACTTAATCAATGGCATCTGTGTTTTGATTGTGAAAGATGGGTTTCGCTTGATCACAGAAATACTGAAGAGATTCAGTTAACAGAAAGCAAGAAACATAGGAGGTCATCATGGAGCATTATGTTTCGATAGATGGAAATAAAGCTTGAACTGCAAAATAAGCCATTACAATTCTAGTGTCCAACTCATCATCATATTCCACATTCATCCTCAGCTCAGTTTTAAATCTTGCTTCATTGGGAGCTGCTTGAACATTATGACTATTTGGTGTGCCAGTTTTGTTTCAATTGCTACCATTTTAAAATTGATAACTTGCCTTATAAAATAAAATGTGGTAGATTTGCAGGTGCAGCAAGCAATTAGAAAGGCAAGTGGTATTTTGGCCTTTATTGAATGAGGATTTGATTACAGGAATCAAGTCCTGCTGTGATTGTATAGAGCCTTGGTGAGACCACACTGGAATATTGTGTGCCATTTTGGCCTCCTCAACTAAGGAAGAATATACTTGCTGTAGAGAGAGTGCAATAAAGGTTCACCAGACTGATCCCTGGGACGGCTGGATTGCCCTATGAGGAGAGGTTAAGGAGAGTAGGCCTGTATTCTCTAGAGTTTAAAAGTGATCTTGCTGAAGCATACAAAATTCTTACTGAGCTCGACTGGGTAAATGCTGGAAGGATGTTTCCCGTGGCTGGAGGGCCTAGAGCCAAAGGGCACAGTCTCAGAATAAGAGGCAGGCCATTTAGGACTGACTTGAGGAGAAATTTCTTCACGCAGAGGGTGGTGAATCTTTGGAATTCTCTACCCCAGAGGCCTGTGGAGGCTCAGACGTTGAGTATGGTCAAGACAGAGATTGATAGATTTCTAGATATTAAAGATAGATGGGATTTGGTGATTGTGTGGGAAAATGGTGTTGGGGTAGAAGATCAGCCACAATCTGTTTGAATGGCAGAGCAGGCCTGACGGGCTGAATGGCCTCCACCTACTCCTGCTTCTGTTTCCTAGGTTCTTGATAAACTAACTATGTAGGCATTAATAACCTGTAGTCATTTAATTGAGGGGTTAAGAAAATATCGCAAACCTCTAGTATAAAGCTTATTTATAATGATTATCAAAATCTTAATTTGAGGTAATTTCCTTGATTTTGCAACTCACCAATAAGCACTGAATATTTTAATGGTATTCATCCATTTTTGCATCTTGGCTTGTTTAGATGCAAAATACCACTCTGTGCAAACACTTCCTGTTGTAGAGGCAGGGTGACATCAAGGAAGCTGACAATTATTACTAGAAATAATAGCCTCTTTAATTTTCAATATTGCTTAATTATTGCTTGGTGCAACTTTTCAAACACTAAATTTTTTGCGCAATTAAACAATCGTGGCAACACAAACAACACAAAAGGAAGCCATTGAGTCTGCATTCACTCTTTCAAAGAGCAATCCAGCTAGTTCCACTCCACCGGTCCTTCCATATTTCTTTGAACTTCTTTCTCCTTTAAATATTTATCCAATTCCCTTTTGAAAGCTATGGTTGAATCCACACCCGATCACATTGTTGAATTATTAGAAGTAGTCTGTAGTCAATTTATAGCTATTCTCTAAAGGCGGAGTTTATATCATAGTCTCTCCCTGGCATCTATGTTTTAAATATTTATATTTTTGGTTTTAATCTTCTTTGAGGGTTTGTTTTGTTAATAGTCTGTTTTATGTGCCAAATCCAGCTGTTGGCGCAAGCACCAGCTGTCAGTGTACTTCATTCCCTCAATGACGGATGATCACACAGGAGGATAAGCGATTATGACTTCATTGTAGGTTTATTGAGAAAATATCTGCAGCTGGTTACTAGGAAATCCTATATGCAGTGTACGTACTGTGTGCTATAAAAGAAATTAGGTCAGCTTCCACTTTATTTTGGAGATTATCACATCTGTTGCAAAAATCAAATTCATGGAAATTTGTACCGGGAGTCATCTAACTGTTGTACACATTGTAACACATATTAGTGTTAGTTTAATATGCCAATATTCAAGTAGACACAAATACCCCAAAGCTCCCAGCAGCAAAAATTGCCATTTTAGACTGTTATGTTGATTTACTGTTGAAGTAATTCGAGAGGCAGAAATCACTTTCTTTGAATAAGCAGTCATTAGTTTGCGTGTAAGATCTCCAATTCTCAGTTGCTGACAATGTTGTTTTTTATCTATACATTGTTGACTGCATGTGGATATCTTTCTATTACATTGAACAAAAGGAACCCATTCCAAAGGTTCCACATATTAGTTATAGAAAAGTGTATTAAATGTGAAAATTGTGTTATAGAGAAATCTGGAGAATCCATGTTAACCTCTGGACAGAAAGGTTTGCATGTGTTTGTGATTATACTAATGCTGCAGGTCACATTTTATAGCTAGTTTGTGCCATCACTGTTTTGGACCCAGTGGCCATTGACCATCTGCTTTTGAAATCCATGAAAGTGGATCTACATGTGTGAAAGCTTTTCTTTTTTTAAAAAAAAAACAAAGTACCTTTTACTTGTATGTGTGCCAGCAAAATCTTCTCATGCTTTAATAAATCTTGCACATATTTGGTAAACTGGATCTGTTTTTTGTGCAGCTCATTCACTGAATGACTCACAGATGTAAAATTGCATTGATTGCTCAAAAAAGAGTTATGGAGGCAGAAGGATAGTTTAATGTCAGAGAGACTGTTCCTTAAACCCAGATCAATGTGTGTCACATTAGAGCACTGATTATTGTGAAAATCTTTGTTCAAACTTCATGCATGCTCTTAGGAAGCAGTCCAAATTGAGCTTCCAATGTGAATGTTTTTTTTCTGAACCAAAGTTTGTTTTTCCCCATTACAGTGGTGCATTATGAAGTTCCAGTTTTCATATGAATGGACTTCTGAGATGAAGGAGCACAATGCAATTCGGGTTTAGTCAATTTACAGCTCTCCTCGTGTGAGCATTTGATTCTAAACTTATTATTTGATACCTGAAAGTCTGTTTACCTTCTATAACATTCTGAGAGTGTAGTTAAAAAGCAAACTGATTATTTTAACTTTATTGGTACAATAGTTGTGAACAAGTAGCTGCTGTTAACTTCACTGCAATAATCAGTATTTTATTAGAGAGACGCCAGAATGCACATTCTTCTTAAAATGTCCTTGAAGAGATGAGGTTTTATTTTCTTATAACAGAAAAAAAACTGGCTAAATGCATAAATGGGTGGCTTAGTATGATGCTGAGCCAAACAGACAGAAGTTTTTAGGTTGAATCTCTGTTCTTTGCTGAGTTAGCTGATCTTAGTCAGGGCAATAATTGGCTTCAGTGTCCCAAGGCAAGATGCGGGGGAGTGGAATATCATTCTGCTTTGCTATCCAATAACTCCTGCTGGAAAGGGCGTGTAAGGCTAAGGAGGTAATTAGGTTTGGCTGTGATGCCCCAGTAGTGAAAAAGACTTGATATTGTGTAGATTCACACATTGAGGAATACAGACTTGAGGTACCAGAGGGATGCTGCTGCTCATAAAACTGTACCTCAGCATTAATCCAAAGGAAAAAGAGCCATTACGGATAGGAAAGCTATCTATGTTAAATTTTTGGTTGTGTGAAAGTTTATAAACCTTTACTTAGAGAGCATTGGGAATGAATTTTACAATTGCTGCAATTTTAAGAAAATTTAATTGGTGAGGTCAAACACATTTTCTGCAGGTTATGACATTATTTATGTATCTGAATTTCTGAAGTGCTAAACTAAATAATGGCCACGCATGAAACACAATTCAGCCTTGTATAATTCCAGCTGAATCTATCCATTCTACCAGCTAATTATTCAATTATTTATTGAAACTTTGTGGTTCTACAGAGTTTACAGTTTCTCACAATTTAAGGTTGCAATTACATTGCACTTTTGGGGAGGTCAATGCCAAGTGGTTTTGCCACAAATGTGGCTGTTTAACCAAGTGGTGTGAGATGTTCTCCAGGAGGCCATTTCACAGAACTTTGTTTCCAGAGCAGGTGGGGTGTAACTCCAATCTTTCTGTATTGCTGAGCTGCTTTTAGTACTGTGGGATGGGAGGGGGAAAAGAGCTAGGAGCAATTGAACTTGGCATTGCTATTGTACCTTTTTTTTAGGAAAAGATTTTCAGTTACGGGTAAGAATTTTAAACTTTTCACTAATGTAGAAGAATCCAAACCTCAAAGTCCCCTAAGCAGTTTATTCCTCTTAACTTAAAGTTGGTTTTTTTTAGTCTGGAAAAATTCAAATTGTCCAGTATTTTGTCGGGACTGATGGTATTTTTTTGCATGGTTCTAAGTCTATTCTAAGATCTTTGAATTAAGAGAATTCTGCGCTGCACTTTGAGAATTACACAACACATTTAAAAATATATACTTTACAAACACTTTGTCAGATTTATAGAATTACCTTCCATGCAATGAAGACATATTTTCAAGAGGTATTGGAACATTTACTGGAGATCCAAATTTCTCTTCTATTTTTTCATTTCGTTCATGAACAAATCTCTTACATTATTGTAGTGTGCCTTTATTTTTCCACTCAATTATTTTCCTCTCCAGAATTGAGGTACATGTGGTGGGAAGAAAAGCTGAATTGTGGTAGATAATATTTCTCCATCCTTCATCTGGTTAGAAGGAACAAAGTCTCTTTGATAAGTTTGCACCAATAGTTGTGATTTCCTCCATGACATGAAATGCTTGGGAATGTATCCTAGTCTTCATTTTCTACTTTGATGTGCCTGTGAAAATGTGGAAAAACTACAGAAGGTAATCTGTTAAAAAGGAAATGTTATCAATTATCAAATCAAAGTAGGACATATTGACTCAGGGTAATTTCCCCCAGGGGACTATAGAGCATGAGTCTTGTAATACTGATTTAAATCTCTCATCGCTGGAACTAATAGACTACCCCAATCCATCTGAGTTCCAACAAATTGGACCGTGTAAGGTAGTTGGGAATTCATTCTGTATATCCCAAGTGGAAAGGCCTTTGCCATCTGGAAGTAGGTTGACTTCTTCAGGTTGTTTAGCAAGATAGTGCTAACATCATTTGATGCTAAAAGAGGTCAAAGGGAAAAGTTCATGTCTTTGCCTAAGAGCCCCTTTAATCCTGATTGACAGGCCTTTCATCATCACCATGTGGTTAAAATGCAGTTATATTGAGCTGTAATACAGATTTATCAGGCTTTGTTGATCCGGCTGTCAGTTGAATGTCACGTATTTATTGGCGTTTGAGTACTTTAAGTTTATAATATTTTGTTTTATTGCTGCTTTGGTCTTATTTAATTGAATGTGTTATTGAAATGGTTAATGATTGTCTTTACCCCTCAAATTCTTAGATATCTTTGTATAGCTTTTTTCCATTAAACAGCACCATATACTGACACTTTTGTTGTTTGGGCATGTTTAATATTACTAACACACTATAATGAATGTATTTGCATTTAAAGTTCACATAGTGGAGTTCCTCATTCTTACTTAAAATAAAGCAGCATGGAAACTCTCACAACATGCACAGGCACAATTCCCTCTGTAACTTAACAGAATTTTAATTCCACTGAGCCGACTATAATGTGAAATGAATTCTTCTTTTGTTGGCTTATCAGGATATCGGGAATTGTAAACCCCCAGCTTCTAATTGGATAAAAAGTTGTGAAAAATCACAGCAGGGTTATTCATGGTATTTACTTTTTCTTATCATATGCTTAAAAACCTGCTGAGGCAAGCATGAAAGGTCACTCTTCTACACTAGCACTTGTCACTAAGTATAAATACATTGGTCATTAAAATATATATTCACACAGCAGTAAAATGAAAATAAAAATTTTTCAAAAGGAAAGGCTTGCATGATAAACTTGGCATTGGCAAGAGTGAAAATAAATTGATGATTAAATATCTGCAGCAAGTATTTCCTTATTTGTTTAATTACTAATCATTTATTTACCACTACTTGCATCTTGTATCCTGTTTCATACATTTTAATTCAGAGTTAACCAGTTTGCCTTCTATGCAACATGTGTTGTTTTTGTTGGCCTTTAGCATGACAGGGAGAAAGAGCAGAGGTTACACCAAGGTGGACAAGTTACTCAGAGATAGGAGGGAGAAGTGCTTTCGGTATGAGGCTGAATTCACCCAGGGTATTCAGGGAGAAATTCTCCCACTTCAGTCTCAGCCAGGAACAGTGTGTATGACACATCTGCTTTACTAAGGATGTACGCACTGAAATCTGCCATCGTTCACAGGCAGACCCACAGCCTCAGGATAGAGTGAGAACAGCATTGCCAGTGTTTGCAAAGGTGACCGTGGCAATAAACTTCTTTGCATGATCTCCTTCCAGGCTGGAGCAAGGGACTACTCCAGCATCTTGCAGTTCACCATCTACTGTCGTATGAAGAAGAGGACTAATGCACAGTATGCAAAGAGAAGGGAATTCATTGCGTTTTTTTTCCAGCGAGAAACAGGTGGAATGTGCACTTGGCTTTGCCACGATAGAAGGCTTCCCTATGACGCAGGGTGCTTTTGACAGCATATGCATTGCTTGGTGGGTGCCACATCTAAATTCAGAGAGGTACTGCAACTACCAAGGATTTTGTTCCCTTTAAATGCATGTGGCGTGTGACCATACTCAATGCATCATAAAGGTAAATTCCCTGTTATCCTGACAACAGTCACAATGCCAGTCCTCTGTACCATTAACATTTGAGTCACAAGAGGATGGATACTTGATGACAAGGGCTGTCCAGTGACCACCTAGCACAGGGCTATAGTGCACAATCCACACACAACTGGGCAACACACATATAACAAGAGCCATGCTGTCACACAAAATGCCATCAAGCAGGTGTTTTTGTTGCACTTCTGTCTGGACCATTCCAGAGGATCCCCACAGTCCTCTCTTGAGTGCGTCATGATTTGTCACAGCCTTGCTATTGTGAGTATGGGGAATGGCTCAGGAAAGAAGGAGGTAATCAACACAACCTCTTTTGATCGGCTATCCATGATTGGTTCATCTGGCAGCAGTATCAGTGAACACAACCCCAATTACCCATTCAAAGCAGTCATACACCTTATCTCCCTCTGTTACGGTTCATCATAGCACTGTCTTGGCCACATGCTGAAACAAAAAGCCACCAAAAAGCAAACATTCCAAACCTACTTTATCAAACAAGCCATCCAATATTCCATTCACAGGTCAATTAATCACTCTTCCCTTAGTGCCCCTTTTCTGTATGCTGTGCCTACCCTAGTGCTCCTGTGCAGTGCTGCCCCAGTGATGCAGTATGGCTGACAGAAGACTGTTGATATTCACTAGGGCAGGCTGTAGTTAGCCTTGAAGGACAATCTCGAGGAGCTATGGGCCTTGAGGGCTCGGTTTTGGATTGTAGCACGACTGCATGGGTGGCAGCAGTCTGGCCTGGCAGGTTCACTGACGACATTGAGGGCACTGATGGAGTGGCAGTGGTGGGAGAATAAATGCTGTCATCCTGTGCGGACAGCAGGGTCATGCTTGCCTGAGCCGCTGACACTCCCCCAGGACAGTGCCTCAGTAACCCAAATAATCTGTTTTGGCGCAATTGTTGAACTGCTGTGAAACCCTGCAAACTCTGGCTTCCACTGCCATGGTGTCATCAGTCTGAGTGTGTGGCAGCAAGCTGAGCTTCGGTCTGAGCTTCCACTGCAAAATTCAGACACAGCATCATGGTTGGGTCCATAAATATTCTCATGGAGTTAGCCACCACTTCCAAGCTGGAAAGAATGAGCTCCAGGGCCTTTGCAAAGCTGAGTTCAAGATTGGTGCCAGATTTCTCCGTGCTCTTTTACGGTGACCACAGGTTTCTAACAGGCTTGTCAATGCACCAACTATTTCTGTGTGCATGCTCATCAAGTTTTTTCTGGACATCATAGTCCTCATCTGATTCCTTTGTAACAGACTCTTGTGCATCCTCTCTGGCATTCTGGCATCTGTGCTTTCCCCCTGCCCTGGCTACGGGCTTCTCGTGCCCAGTGTCCCATCATGTGTAGGTGCCTTCAAGTTACCTTCTAAAATGTGCACCATGTCAAGCTTGTTAAAAAAGTGTGTGGTTGGTGGTTGCCAGTGTCAGAACGAGTTACTTCATCATCAGTCTCTTCTTCTTCTACAACTTCTTGCTTCTGGACCACTGCCGAGCTAGATTATAGCTCTTGGGTATCTGAAAGGAGAAAGGCACAAAAGTCAGGCAAGTTAGAGGAAAGCAAGAAGTGCATTCTAAAACTAGATGCAGTGTGTAAATCAGAAGAGATTGTGGGATGAAGGGGAAGTGAGGAGGAGGATTAGGCTATGGTCTCAGTCATGGTCACTCCAATGATGGCAAGTTTCATATTCTTCATGACATTAGGAAAGTGATGGAGGATGTTGTCAATGGTGAAATGAAGCTGCACTTGCTGTGCTATAACCTGCACACTGACACTCAGTTTGGGTCCTCCATGGCCACTCAGCTCCTAACCTCATTAGAGCCTTGATCCAAACATGGACAAAAGCGCTGAACTTGAGAGGTGAGGTAAGAGTGACTGCCCTTGACATCAGGGCAGCAGTTGACTGTGCTTGGAAAAAGCCCTAGCAAAACTGAAGTCACTGGGAATCAGGGGAAATACTCCCCTAGTTGAAGTCATACATAGCACAAAGGAAGATGGTTATGGTTGGTAGAGGTCAGTCATCTCAGCCCCCAGGACATTGCTGCAGGAGTTCCTCAGGCTAGTATCTTAGGCCCACCCATCCTTAGGTACTTCATCAGTGACCTTCCCACCATCATAAGGCCCAAAGTGGGGATGTTCGCTGATGATTGCACAATGTTCAGCACCATTTGCAACTCCTCAGATACTGAAACAGTTTGTATCTATGTGCAGCAGGATCTGGGCAACATTCAATCTTGGGGTGTTAAGTGTCAAGCAACATTTGCGCTGCACAAGTGCCAGGCAATGACCATCTTCAGCAAGAGAGAATTTAACCGTCTCCCCTTGATATTTAATGGCATTACCATTGCTGAATCCCCCACTATCAATGTCTTGAGCATTACCATTGACCAGAAACTGAGCTGACCCAGCTATATAAATACTGTGGCTACAAGAGCAAGTCAGAGGCTGGGAATTCTGCAGCAAATAACTCACCTCCTGACGCTACAAAGCCTGTCCACCATCGACAAGGCACAATTCAGGTGTGTGCTGGAGTACTCTCCGGTTGCCTAGATGAGTGCAGCTCCATCAACACTTAAGAAGCTCAACACTGTCCAGGAGAAAGCAGCCCGCTTGATTAATACCCCATGAACCACCTTAAACATTCACTCCCTCCACCATCAATGCACAGTGGCAGCAGTGTGTACCATCTACAAGATGCATTGCAGCAACTCAACCAAGGCTCCTTCAACAGCACCTTCCAAACCTGTGACCTCTACCACCTAGAAGGACAAGGACAGCAGATGCATGTGAACACTGCTACCTGCAAGTTCTCCTCCAAGCCATTCACCATTTTGCCTTGGAACAATATCGCCGTTCCTTCACTGTTGATGTGTCGAAGTCCTGGAACTCCCTCCCTAACAGAGCTGTGGGTGTACCTACATCACATGGACTGCAGCGGTTCAAGAAGGCGGCTCACCACCACCTTCTCAAGGGCAATTAGGGATGGGCAACAAATGCTGGCCCAGCCAATGATGCCCACATCCTGTGAAGGAATAAAAAAACTGATTATGGACATGCAACCATGCCTGTCCCCTGCTTGTTAGCTATTGTCACTAGTTAGGTACCATCTTGTTCTGCAAGAGAGGAAAATGTGTCAGTGAGTGTGGCGCAATGTGTTTGGGTGATTTGGCTGTCATGCTTGAATAGCTGGAGTGTGCGTGAGTTGAGACGTTGGGGTGAGGCTTACAGCGGTGTTATGTGTCTGTGGGTGTGGTGAAACTAAGAATGTTAGGCATGAATGGCAGTTAATAGAGATTGTTGCTGTAGTATATGGGTTAAGATGGGATATGCTAATGTATGATGAAGATGATGATGTATTGACATCAGTCATGTGTTAGACTCTCTCTCTTGGAGTCATGCCTAGGAGCACCTTGCCTGTTCTGAAACCTGTTTAGATGTACTACTAATAAACAAGTGTTAAGCACTTACCAGAGTATGTCTACAGTCTGTTTGCAAACAAAGTCCCACACCTAGAGCTCAAGGTAGAAGGACACACTTAAGAATGGTTGGTAGATGAGTGAAGGGTACAGATGGTAAATGGAGCAGCCTGTGAAGTTAGTGGTTCATTCATAAGAAAATGGCATTTGAGGATGCATTCGCTGACCTTGACCACTCTTGTGAGGTCATCAAATATTTTCCTCCACTGCATCCAGATCTTCAGAGCTTGCATTGACAGCAATAGCTATCTGTTTCTGCTGTTCCTTTGCAAAGTTTGCCTGGAGGACTTTCTGCCCTAGCCCTACCCCCTCACCTGCCCCATGCAGAAAGAACTTCCTTTTGTCCATCTCTTCCATCTAATCTGGCTTCTAATCCTTGTCACAGAGCCTTGGAGCATGCTCTCAGCTCTTTCTATGCATTATATTTGCTCTCCTTGAGGATCACGCATACTTCCAGCGTACAGCCAGAATGCACCTCCTTTAAGAGATTCAGGCTCGCTTTAAGTAATGCAGGTTAACTTTAAGTGGTGCTGGCCTTGAACCAACTTGGGCCCCCTGCTCCAACAGCGTGTTTAGTGGTGGGTTGCACGCTATTGCCATTTAAATAAGCAGGCAGCATGAATCTTCCATGCTGCCTGTATTGGAAGGAACAAACATGGGTTAATCCCGCATTGCAATCACAAGGTCAGTTTTTGGGGGCTATCCAATTTTTCCTTCTAAATTTTCTTTAAATACTTAAGTGGGACTGACTGAAACTAGTTCCTTTAAAAAAAAGTGGTATATTCATACATATACATCAAGCAACCTCATTTCAAATTGAAATTTACTGTTAAATATTCTAAAATTTTAAATAATTAAAACATTTGCAAATACTCCAATTTAGCTTTCAACCCTGAAAATCACAAAAATTCAGCGGATCTATTATAAGTCTTCATTTGATTTGTTTTCCCCCTACTGCGTTCTTCCCCAAAGACATCAGGAATACATCTTAAGCTCAACAGCAATTTTAACTGAGAATGTTAAATGCAGATTTTGCCAAAGGTTAAATCTGTAATGAAAAAAATACTTCAGAACACTGAAACTTGTGGCGGCCTGGACTTTGCCTTGTCATTTTGCTATACTATCGTCTTGAGTTAGTAAAATAGAAGTGAGCCTTTGGCATTGTGGCAGAATTCCCGCCTTGGATTCAGAAAGTGAAAGGTTCAAACCTCGCTCTAACAGTCCTGGCAAATGGGGACTGAAGCTGTGGCTCTGGATTCTGGGTTTGCAGCCTGTGGGATATTTATGTCTGATAAAAGTGGAAGCCCTTCATTGCCTCCTGCCGTATTGGACTTAACTAGCCTAGCAGCTGCAATAAATACACTTACAGCCATGAAAGGGGCATTGATTTTGTTAATCAACCTGTGAATCTTTCACTGCACCACACTATTTTCTCCAGGTCTCCTTGATTTGACTGTTTTTGAAAATCGGACAGCTTTTCTTATGGCATTTTTCCATTGTAAAACATAATATAAAAAGCTTTGGAGTAGAATAAAGTTTAAAATTAATCAGTTCTTCTCCTGCATGTGAATGCAGTTATTGCTGAATGTTTAACTGCTCAGGCGTATCTATATCTGGACAGACCTGAAATCTCAATCATTATAAGCAGATCAGTTCACTCAATCTCTAAAGTTCATTGCCAAAAATACAATTTTTTTTAGGCATAAGAAAAGCGTTTGGTGTGAATGTATGAATATAGGACTACACTTCATCATTTACATGATGCAAAACAAGACAGCATTTAAAGCATTGCCTTTACACTGGGCATTTGTGAACATGTAGCATTGTTGTAAGATTGCTTACAGAGATAAGAGCTTCTTGGACTTCGCTTGCCTAACAGTCAGTCGCCTTGTGCAGGGCTATTGTTCCATGGCTGATAGTGAAGCCCTGGCATCTCCATATGCACCACACCTCTTCCACCCACCATGTGTGCCAAGGCAGCTGTTAAGCTTTTCAATCACATGGGATTTTATGGTTGAACCATTCTTGTACAAAGTTCATCCTGGCCCTTTAGTCCCTAGCCCAGACTGAAATGTGTCCGCTGAGCTCAGGTCGTGCAATTGGGGCCTCCAGCATGTACGGTACTTGTATGCCCATTAAGCTATGGCAGGTGCAGCACAACCTATGGTTATTAGCCATTCTGCCGCTTACAGTGTTTGATTGTCCATCTTGTTTATTTCAAAAGCATCTCCTAATTAAAGGCCAAATGACCTTTGCTTTACATAGAGAGACTGAACATCAACTTATCTGGGAAATAATGTGTTACTGAAAAATATTTTGAGATTTGCAGAAATAACTATCCATGAAATTTAAACTTCCTGTGACTGACATTTGTTCGTATTTTCCTTAACTAAATGGTTATTAGTTGGCCTTAACGGTAAATTGAAAAGGCATGCTTTTGGAGTTCTCAATGCTCTCAGGATTTTCTGTCATTAAATTTAACTTTCTGTATTCCTGAGAGAAACCTTGGGATTTAGAGGTTTCAAGCTATCATTGTTTCCTTGGGATGGGACCAAGTACTCTGCAAAAAGCAACAGTTTCGGATTATTTTAAGGCTTTGCATAGCTCTGGAAAGAAATTCCACATCAGAAGCTGGTAAAAGAATACTTTAAGAGCAGTGGTAGTTACTTAATGCAAAATATTAGCAACTATTGGAAGGCTAGATTTTATAGCTATTAACGTAATTTCTTTGTGGTTAGCACAATTGTTCTATTGTGGTGAAAGTGTGTTTTTAAGATAAAATTGCCACTTCTTCCAGGCTTATGGGTGGTCTGGTTCATTTGTCTGTCCATATAAAAATGATACAAGATGAACAACTGAAGAACTTCAACAGCTTCCCAGCCCAGCACATCGATTTCAAAATCCTTATTCCACTCTTTCCATTGCCGTGTGCCACCTTGGGATTTTCCCTATGGGTTTTTGAACCCTGACATTGAGCTAAGATGTGAGCTGGATGCCCGCACTATATGGGACACAGTCACTTAACTGTGATTTTCCGTGGGGCAGCCAATTAACGACCAGAGGACAGGCTTGCTTGAGGAAAGCGGGCAGGCTGTCGAAGCTGTAAGGCCAGTTGGAGGCCTTGCAGCTTAAAAAGAGCAGCAAGCTGCAATGAAGGTAGGTGAAGGCAAGAGCGTTTCATAATGGAGGCACTTTCTCTCCAACATCATTACATTTAGACTAAAGTTGGCTTTTGTATCTAGGCCACTAGTGTGGGTGGGGCAAGCTCCTCTAGAGGGTGGTCTGCAGCTGCTTCGGCACTCATGCAGGCAGCCAGGGAGGGCCTTAAGGCCAACTGAAGTACAACCCTCAACCCCCACCCCCTCCAACGGTCTGCTGCTGGAAAACCACCTCAGACAGTTAAACTGGCTTCCACCACGTGTAGGAACCTGGAGGTAAACAACCATAATCGGCTACCCTCCTTAAAGTGTAGCCATGTATCTCTCACTTTAAAAACCTTTCCTTCAGCTGGGCCTTATGTAGCTTTTATGAACTACCAGACTCCTCCTCAATATCTGGTCATTGTAATAAATCAGTACATAAATAAAATATTTTATTGGAGGATATTCTTTAAGTAGTTTTCCATCTGGTAGAAATCACTGTAATCTGTTGGATTTTGAATGCAAAGAATTAATTTATCTATGATAAAAGCACAGGTTTTGGTCTTGTGATCAGCAGCAATTCTTTTTTTTAAATCTCATTTTATCACAATACTGTTCCCATACTATGGGGCCAAGCACAAGAGGTACAACTGGGTGCATATTATTTCAAGGTCTCATATATGACCTTGCAGATTCTCAGTGGCAGAGTTCTGGGTTGGTAATGGCTGCTGTACTTTCTCAATGAATGCTTTATTAAAAGATAAAGAAAATGTCTATTTTCCAGAAGTGTGGAGAATGTGTAGAAAAATCTGTGATTTGGCTGCACGAAATGGGTATTAGTTGAAGGAATAATGCATCTAAAATCATTCAGTTGGTCTTTATTTTCTCCCCCATCTGGTGCAAAATGCTGACTTCAATGAAAATGAATATAGGAACAGGAGTAGGCCATTCAGCCCTTTGATGCTCTTCCACCATAGTTGATCCGCAACTTAACTCCATTCACTGCCTTGTCTCCATATCCTTGTATACCCTTGTTTAGGAAAAACCTACTGATCTCAAGATTTAAAATTATTAATTGAGCTGGCATCTACCATCCTTGCGTGTAGAAGTGTTTCCTGACTTTTTGCCTGAAAACCTGGCTCTGATTTTAAGGTTAAGCTTATCCTATACTCCCCCACTAGTTGAAAAACTTTCTCTCCACCTTTTCAATTCTTTTCAAAATCCTAAAAATCACTTTCTATTTTCCAGGGAATACAAGCCTGTTCATTTAGTCTCTCATCACAATCTAACCCAACGTGAATGAATTGAGCTACTTACTTCAGGATGCCTGGAATATATTTCAAATCCAATAGGGGATGTGCCCTTCAGTAAAACTCCAAGTATTCTTCAGCCTTCCTCCTTTAAATCACAAAGATAAGTGCAAATAAGGAGGCCATTTGGCCCATCTAGCTACTGCTTCCATGGAAATTTAGAGTGTCTATCTCAGAGCATCTATCTTTGTTTTTCCTACGTGGAAGAACGTTAAGTGCTTTGTGCAATCAGTCCTGAAGTTCCCCTGATGAGAAGAAAAGTACACATATTACTTAAAATGGAAATGTTAAATGCCCCTAGTAGCCCAGTGTGCTGACTAGCATGGCACTCAGTTAAACAGATCAGGAAGGTCAGAGCTTTACTTATTAGATCTATGCTGGACTTATGTATTCAGAGATTCGTAGAGCTGTTACACCACAGAAGGCCATTCAGCCCATGGAGTCCATGCTGGCTCTCTGTAGAGCAATCCAGTCAGTCCCATTCCCCTGTAGTATTTTAGTGTGTATATATATTATGTATGTATGTATACATGAGCTCCTTTAAAGACTCAATTTCTGAATACAATTCTTGACATGCAAAAGGAATGTTGCAGAGCCACACGGATCCCTGTTCTGCGCTGAATGTTATTCATGGGAGAAGTACAAATGGTTCAGTTGTCCTTAGCAACCCTACACTGCTAAAGAAATAAATCAGCTGGTGATCCCTTACTCAAGGAGTACTTACATGGATCTCCAGTGCATACAGGATCACTCTCAATAAAACCAATAAATTGTGTTTATATAGCAGTTTAACATTTTTTTTAAAAATCACCAGTCTCTTATATAAACATAAGAACATTGAACCAGTAATAGAAAGTTTGGATGGATTTTCCCAGCCCATGGAGGTTGGAGGTGACAGGTGGGGGCCATGAAAACAGGGGATGCCGCCCGATATGGCTCCCCAGTGGATTCCCACCATGGGAAAAGATTCCTGGGGCGGGTTGGGGAGGGGATTGGTTTCCCACACCAAGGAGGCAGGTAACCAATCAAGGTATTTGAGATTCCAATTAGGGATGATTTTGCCACCACGCAGCAACCTCTGCTACATATAGAGGCTGCATCCCTGCACCAGGCTTGGGCGGTGAGTGGGGTGTTGGGTGCTTTAGAGCCAGAGGCTGCGTGTCCCATTGATAAGACCTTGAGCATGAACAGCTGCAATTACAGCCAACCTCGAACCAGAAGAGAGCCTTCTGGTCCTTCCTGATGGACCTATCAGCCTTGATTTTGTTAACCTCTGCATTGCTATGCAGGCCAGCGAAGGCACCTACTTGTTGCTGTGCCTCTAGCATCCCTGAACTGTCTTAGCGGCACGAACCTCTACCAGTGGGGCAGCTGATTGGGCTGGCAGCATCAAGACCTGGCAACGAGCGTGGAGGCTGCCAACTCGAAGGCCACTTCCTGGACTATTGCTGAGCCACTCTCACTGCCAGCAAGTGCGGGCTTGGGACTCTCGTTTGTTCTCTGTTGGAGACCCAAAACCCATTATGCCTGATCAACTACTTGCATTTAATATTTGGCATATACCTTTTTCAAAGAATAAAGATGAATACATATAAATAGACAATGAAAATAGCCTGGTTCCTGGCTTTCAACTGTCAGAGGCCTGTCATTTTTTTTACGAATTAATTTTCTCTACTTCTTTCTTAAATGTGGTAAATTATGCTGTAGTCTGGACCTGCAAGGAGCAGCTATGCACTGCTGCATTTAGATATTAAGGGAAGGGGACATTACAGCCCTTGTCCTGAGTCAATAACCAAATAACCCCACCCAAGGACCACTGAGACCAACTATGACATCCTATTCTCACACCTGACTCATTATAAACCAGGAAATAAACTTTGGATTTTGTTCAACACTGATTTTAAAAATATTACCTCAATGTGATAATTTCCTATTTGTTTTCGGGCAACAGGTATATATTAAATCACAATTAGGGAGATGAGCACTTTTCCATTAACTCTTCAGCTGGAAGCCAGCATTAAGAAATGCAGTATTGACATCAACTCCTGGGAGACCATCGCCCTGGACTGAATCAAGTGGTGGCAGAGTCTGTGGGAAGGATCCCAGCATATTGAGACCCAGTGATGACAAAGAGGAAAAGTGAGAGCAGTGAAAAGAACATGCCATGACCCGAACTAATAATACACGACCAAATATCCCACATGACATCAAATGCCCTATGTGCCATTAATCTGCAGATCCAGAATTGGCCTCATCAGCCATATTTGGACTCATGGAAGACAATCATCTTCGCTAGTGACGGGTCGCCAATACTGTGAAACCTTTGCAGTTTTTGAAATTCATGCATGGCTTCCCTGAAATCTCTCAGTTGTATATCTGCCAAATTTCCATATTAAATGTTCTTTAAAAAAAAAGTGAAACACTTATTACTCATTTTACTTTCTGAACAAATTGTAATTTTGTTTTGGGGGAAGCTGCTATTTAGTGCTCAAAAGATTAAATGCTTCCAGAGTAGCTCTCTCTACAGAAACAATTCTATATGTAGTAAATGCTACTAAAAATAAAGCAGCTGAATTCTGATTTTGGTCATCTGAAAGTTAAAAAGCACTCTTGGGATATTTTCTTTCTGTAATGCAAGCTATGATGGATGTGTCCTATAATTTATGTGACATTTGCTAATGCAATAAATATTTTGAATGCATTCAAGCTCCTACGTTCAACTTTCAACTTGAATATGAAGGAGCATCGGGCCATCTCCACATTTCAGCTGCAGGTTATGTTAGCCTATGCATTCTGGCTGCAATACGGAATGCCAACCGCTCCTATGTTTCAATGTGTCCCAGAAGGGGTATTGAATTTAACAAATTTTTGTTCATTGTAGTTCATCAGCGTTTAAGATTCATCATTGGTGCCAGAAGCTTTTAAGTTTTGTATGCATCATAAATGCTGAATGTTTGTGGCAGTGCAACTAGAGGGAAAATAAATCCATTGAACTACTCTTTCATCCACCATTTAAAAACTGTTTGACCATGTTAGCTTAAGACATGATTCTGTTATTTTAATCTTTCATTTGTTTTGTAACTCTATCTGCTATTCAAAAAGTCCATGTGCTTTCTTTATATGTTCTGCATTTTTACACTTACATTTGGACTCCAGCAAAGTGGTACAGCATGCAATGTTTATAAATGATAAAGATTTAAGTTTTTGGGGACAATACATATGTATGACATATGTGTATCATTCAGTTTGCACGTTCAACATATAAGGAAAAAAAAGCAGTTTTTTAAATAGGTTGATGTGGTGTTAGTGGAATCCTTCACATAACATTGCTGAATATAAGACATAGATAGCTTTGTGCCCACACGTCTTGAGCTGATGCTATCAGTTCTTTTTTTGAGGAAGTGCTGTAGAGAGGCCAAATAAACTGGAAAGGAAGGTGATTCCCTTCTGCATTCAGCCACTACATGGCAGCCGATTTCCAAAGAGAGACGTTCATCTATGTTAAAGGCACTATGTAAATGCAATTATGGTTGATGTTGCCAGATGCTTATCTGTTTGAGCTGTCACACATGGATGTGGTTGAGACCAAAAAGAAATGGAGACATATTTTTAAATTATCTTTCTAAAGTATTCGTTTCCCCTTCTGTTCCCCAGATTTTGGCCTTGTCATGCCATGCAGTGTTCCATTACCTGATTAAAATAATGGACAAATCTGTTCTCCAACCTCTGTGTAACAGAGCTTCATAAGCAAAAGCTTAATAATCAGTCAGTTGGCCATTCAAAGGGAATTTGTACAATTTTTCTGTCTTCCTCATATTCATCTCCAACAAAGCATAAATGACCAAGAACATTTATGTAATTTCTTTAGTTGCAATTTGTAATAAAAGATTTTTCTGTGGTTGATAGTTATGACAGCTGTATAAATTACCTCCGTCTTTTAACCATCCTCAAAGTTTCAGTTGCAATGATGTATGTTATGTATATTTTAAATGTATACAGTGGCTGATGAAAATTGTGGCTCCACTAGAAACAAGCATTATCCATCTAATTCTTTGTAGGTTGTACGTGTGCTGTGTGTGTATGTAGTGTGTGGCCAATTTTTCTGTCAGACCATCACCACATTACAGAAGCATGTCAGGATTGCCCTAACATTTACTTTCGGAAGTTCCTTCATTCTTCATAAAATAGAATGAACTTGAGCATCTGCATTTATGTTTCCTGAAGCTGCCTCCTTTATATTACAGGGCAGTGAATCTCAAAGGAAACTGGTGGGTCCTCATTCTAACGTCTACACAACTGACTACTAAAGTTTTTTTTAGAAGTAAGCTTTTCACAGGGAACAATAAGATAATTTTAGGTTATAACATTACATAATGAAGCATAACAAAAGGGTACATATATACTTTGATGGGAAACCATACACCTTCCTCTGACCTCTTGCAAGTCCTTATTGAATGTTTGTGCATATGGACCATGTGAACTTCTGTGGTGATGGGGCGATCTGTTTCCTGATCTGCATCACTGCTGTTCTTGAACCATCTACTGAGCGGAGCGCATGAGAATTTTTCTCACTCATTCCATAGAAACTGTGATTGGTTGAGTTATACCTGGTTGTCTTCACCCACTGATACTGCGCCTTTGCAAAGTGCAAGTGAAATGCTTTTGTTACATTTTGAACTGTTGGTAAAATTCTTCAATTGAAACTTTACAGATCTTAATGAATTTTTAATGTCATTTTACATTAATTTTTTATCACTACAAAGCAAACCTTTAACAACAAATAAATCTGTATCATATAGTGTAAATGGTAGTGTATGAGAGAGCTGTTAATTTTATGTTGATGGCAATCACATGACCTATTGTGTGGAGGGAAAGCTTCAAACTTTTAAATATATAAACTGTACCTTTTCCATGGGATCCACTCAAGTTTTATAGGATAACAGATTATAATTTTGAAACAGAGTAAAATTTCCATCATTAGTACATCATCATATTTTCTAATGTCAAAAGTAACAAAAACACGATCCAACATTCATCATAAAGGCTGATCCTTTAAAATTAAATACATTTTTAGAAAGTTGTTTTTAATATCTAATTATATTGTAATTAAGTTTCAGTATTTAATTGACCGCTGTTTGTAAGCTCTCTGAGACTAGTTTTCAATTGTATTTAAGTGAAAGAGAAAATACCAAGCAACATTGAAACAGGCAAGAGAGTGGCAGTATGACTCAAACCAGCTTTGATAGAATGGCAGTGTGTGAAATTGAAGAATTGCTTCCTTTGTACATGTTCCTGTTCATTCCCGTCATTACTTGCTTGATTGAGTCCTGTCCATAATTGCTGCGCTGTTTTCATACTGACACGTGCAGGTGCCTGGAGAGCAAGCTATTTTGGTTTTGTTGTGCCAACTGGGCCATATATATTTACTTGTCTTAGTATTGACTTGATTAAATGATTCTTGTGATCCAGCCACTTATCAGTTAATATTGATGAGCCTGTGTATTATATTGCTTGTACTTGCTGCCTTTGCTATTTTCAAGGGTATGAGGAACTGCACTCTTGGAACTCCCTTCCAAACAGTGCTGTGGGTGTACTTCACCACATGGATTGCAAAGGTTCAAGAAGGTGGCTCGCCACCACCTTCTCAAGGGCAGTTAGGAATGGGCAATAAATGTTGGCCTAGCTAGCAATGCCCACATCCCGTGAATGAATAAAAAGAAACTGTACTTTATCCTTGACTGACCTCTCATGTTATACCTCATTCTGCATTTCTTTCCTTATCCTCAACCTATATTAATGTTAATGCAAATGAAAAAATATGCACAAAATAGTGAAGCTGTATAATTAATTTATGCTTTGCTTTCAACACATTACATTAAATCTTTGTTTCTTTCTTTTTGAACTTGATTGCCTTGCAAATTATTTGAGCATAGAAGGCGCTTTTAGAACACGAAGCTTGATTTTGTCATTATCTAGTAGGAAAGTTGTAATGATCCTTGTAGAGACCAATAACCTGAAAGGAAAGGAAACCTCAAACAACCCCAACAAAAAGAACTGATGGACAAGATTTCACCTTTTAAAACTTTTACTTTAATAGTCAAACCAAAAATCAACATAAAATTAAGCATGCATTAACGGACAAATGGTATTTCAATAGAAACTATAAATTTCACTTCAAATAGCTAATACAACAAGGATAATTCTCATGCATTTCTCAGCATAACTCCTAGCCCACATGTGGCACTACATGCAGTCTCAAAGTCTTTCAAGCTCTACTCTGGTACATAGGATCTCTCACATTTTCTACTCATGGGATTTGGCTCTTGAGTTGCTTTCACCGGCAGCTTTATTCCATCTGAGGTCCTGGCTACAATTCACACCAACAAGGTGCACTTCTACAAACCTTCTTTCCCTCAGGTCACACCAGTCCTGATGGTGTAGCTTTCCTGAGTTCCCTTTCAACTGGCTAATCAATAATATCCCGGTTCACAGTCTGTCACCTCTAGTACAAACACTCAGCTCTTTAGCATGCTGAGCTATTCACACCAATTTTAAATTTCCGTCCCTTTCACCTAGCTTGCACATTGCTTCACCAAGAGTTCCAGGAGTTCTGTGTGTTCTTTTCTTACTAATAAACAGGAAACTGACCTCTTTCTTAGAGAACTCTGCTTTTTCTACCAAGCACCAGGAGTTCTGTGTGCCTGTGTTCTGAACACCACAAGCTTAAATCTGAGCCCTCCCCATATTAGCTTCTATTTGCCTTTTTTGGTTACCCAGCTCTCATCTCCTTAGCAACATCAAGTCACCAGGTCACTTTTCAAAAATGACCTCACAGCTAGGAATTCCAATTACAAATTCCTTTCCCAGAATTGGCCTAGTTTAGTTTCACTTTGGGTTGAGGGGATATTTCACAAATACAAGGTTTTTGCAAAATGCAGAGTTCATCACAGGTCACTATATGTTTTATGAAGTTTTGGCTAAATTCAGTTATCTGTATTTTAGAAGCCAATGATTTGTTCTTTTTATAGTGGCTTAAATGACAATAGATTATTGCTATTAATAGTGTTAGGACAGGAATGGTTATCAGCAATAACATGCCAGAGCAAATGCTTGATAAGTAGGCATATAAAGGAACCAAAATGGTTTCTTTTGCAGAGTGTAATCCAAACATTAGTTAGAAAAACTTCTATTTAAACAATATTTAATGATATCAGGTATACATAATATTACTGAACAGTGGAGTACCATTAACCTAAATAAACCATTCAAAGCACTTCACAGAGGCAAAAATAATTAGATAGTGAGTTGTAGTGGGAGAAGGATAGGATAGTAACCAATTAGGTTTTGAGGTAGCTTTTGAATAAGATGGATGGTAGCAAGATGAAGGGGTTTAATTAGTGACCAACACAGGCAGTGGAATGGAGGGGAGAATTGAGGTTAAAGTCAGAAGAGCAGAGATTCACCCAGATTGTCTAGTTTCTGGATTGTCGGAGATTGGACGTACAAGCCAAGATGCGTGTTGGGACTGCTCGGAAGTCCCAACACAAGGACTCCCTGAGAATTGCCCAGAAAGATTGAACTTACGATGGGCAATTCCCTTGATCCCCAGGACACTCTGACTCCGTCTCCGAGTTAGAGGCGGAGACTTCAGACAGTTACGACTTACTTATCTGGATAGTTACCCAGGAAATGTTAGGCAGAAAACTCTAACTCTGGGGTAACTATGCGACTGACACCCCAATCACTCACACTGACCACCTCCCCCAACCACTCTCTTGTTACTCCCGACTACCCCTCTGACACTCCAACTACCCCTCGGCCTACCACCCCTCCCAACCCAACATGACTAGATCCGATCACCTCCACTGACCTGACTTGACTAGACCTCACCACCCGACCACTCTTTGTCCCTGACCTGACCTGACTAGCCCCCCACTGCCTGACCACCCTCTCCCTGACCCGACTTGACTAGCCCCCCACCCCTGACCTGACGACTAGACCCTACCACTTGACCAGCCCTACCCTTGACCCGACTACCCCTTGACCCACACACCCATCTTCCCAGTCACCCACCTGCCACCCTACCCACTTGCCATCCAACCACCAATCACCCATGACCTCACCCCTGCCACTGAGTGCACCTGTCACCCCATGCTCCTGGCACCCAACGCACCTGCTGCCACCTACTACTTCAACTACCTGCCAACCTACCCACCTGCTGCCCTATACTCTTGACCCACCTGCCACACTACCTACCCATTTACTCACCCACTCACTCACATTCACTCATAGACTCATTCACTAACACACTGAAAAGCTTTGGGACTTTAAAACACTTATCAGAATACAGCAGCTGGTGCTAAAAAAAAGTGGGTGTGTCTTCTGCACTGATTATTTTTGCTGCTCTCTTTGTGGATTCCTGTGCTAAGGGAGTTCTTCTGCATCGTGGATTGGAAGTTTCACCAGAAAAATCGTGTCCAGGTAAGTGGGTAGTTTTCTGTATGATCAGCGTCAGACAAAGTGGTTCCAACCCCACTTGGAAGCTTTGGGCAATCGTGTCCTGATATGTGGGGCTGAAAGGTTGCAGAAGTAGAGAGAGGGCGCATGGAGGAACAAGCAGATGAAGCCGCAGATTTTAAAGTTGATGCGTTGAAGAAAGATGATCAATGAGGCAAAACAAGGATAGGATTGATCGAGGACCAGGATTTAGTGAGGGATAGGAATGTGGGTTGCAGAATTTTGAATTACAATGTACGAAGAACTCGGTGACAAGCGAGGGCAGCTTTAGAGTAATCAAGACTGGATAAAGTTTTAGTGTCAGTGAAGTGATTTAAGGCAAGGGGGAACAATGCTGCAGAGATGAAAATAAATGGCCTTTGTCGTGGTTAGGGTGCAGAATTTAAATCTGAGGTCAAGGTACACAAGGATAATGGAGCTCTGCACAGTCAGATTTAGTCTGACCATGGGCAGCCAGGGGGATGGATAGAGTCCGGGCCCAAGCTATGAAATTTTGCAAGAGTCAGGCTTTTGCCTTGCTGGTCTTGGCCAAACAGTCAGACCGTTGACTTACATTCGTTTAGGCCTGTAAATAAACAATAAAAGTTAGAGAAACAGTGAAGTCAGAGGCCATGTGCTGAAAAATCTTGAAAGTTTCAAACAGGAAAACCTCAATTTTGCTGTAAATTGAGCACTTATTCCTCCATTTAATGTTATATCTGTCACCTCAATGGACACAACACGCCAGTATTAAATTATAAAAAGGTAGTAAACCAAGGTTAAGAGGTCACATATGGAATAAGACATGATTTTAGTTCAATAGTAGTTGCAAATGTATTCTCATATTGGAGAAGTATTTTCCCAATATAACTTCATATATCTTTTGGTTATACTTTTGTTGTGATCCAATTTTTTTGAAAATTGTTTGTATAGTGACAGGATGTTCCAGAAAAGCTTTTCTATGATGTTCCACGAACTCAGCAACCCATTGTTCTGTGTGTCACTGTTGAGGTAGCTCAGGGAGGAAAAGCTTTGTGCAAGAACACCGAGCTGGAGTCACTCAAGGGAACCATCGGCATGTCTGTCAGGTCATTTAAATGAGTCTTTATGTTGCCGCCCAGAATTGCTTCTAATGGACTGGTCCATTATATTTTTTTAAAAACCCACAAATTACAGATGTGATTGCTACCTCGTTACATTTTTATTTAAATTCGGTGAAAGAAAAGGAATAGAAGGGAATGCCAAAAGCAATATTTTGATTAAGCATCATATGAGCATTTTAATAGATTGCTCATCATGATATTTAACCCAGGGGGTTAATTTATATATTTCTGTGTGTTCAAAAGGGGACAAATGACAAAACACGAGAAGCTGCAGTGACAGCAAACTATTTTAGAGGAATTCCAAGCACCATTTTAAGAACTGGAAAGAGAAAAGTGTGAAGCGTCACAGCTAACTGTTCCTTAGCCAGAAATAATCCTGCAATGGCTTTGTGCCTAGTTGTACATCATGGGAACAATAGGGAAGGAAGTCCCCACCCTGGAGTTAAGAAAGCACAGTTAGTACAGCCCTGACAGGTTTCGTCCCTTGAGGGAGATGCGCACCTGAGCTTGACAGGAGCAGTTATCTAAAGACATGATATGTGGCACATATAAAAAATTAAATGATACCAATCCCTTTCCTGCTTTACAAATCATAGTTTCCTGTTGAAAATGAGCATTGATTACATACATTAAATGAATTGTTTTTCAAACCCTAGCTGAGTAACATTCACTTGAGAACTGCTCAATCAGTTGCAAATGCATATGCAGTCACTGTGATGACAATGAGTAGATTTCTGAGTTTATAGTTGGGTAAATTATGCAACCGCAACATGGACATTTTTACTTCAAGTCACGCATTTTGAAGAAATACAATTTGCTTAATCTGCATTATGTTTCATTGAGAAAACAAGGCGATTTTAACTTGACGAGAGGGCAGTGATTGAAAAGCAGCATTTGTAAGGCAGTGGTTAACTTCTGCGCATTTTCATAACATTTTTAGAAGGTCTGGATGCTGCTGGCAAATTAAATAAGCTGTTTTCAAATGAAATAAGCTGTTTTCCAAGCATGCTTATCATTCTTTGTCCTTGACAACGAAGAGAAACTGAATTTTGATGGGAGCATTTAGCACTTTTTTTTTCTGATGCAAACAGACGATGACGAGTCCTTCTACTAGCCAGGGCATTGTGTGATTTCTGTGCGTCCAAGCACATAAGAGTGATGGGGCCTCACAAGTTGTCAGCTCCTTGTCATTAGACCTCCAGTGCAATCAAAAGCTGAGTTAATACTCCGGAGGGGTGGGGGATAGTGGTTATAGATTTCGTTGAATTTTTCTCTTGGACAGTTTTCAAATAGAAAATTGTAATAGTTTGTGTAATTCCTATGGACAGGAAAAACTCTTGGAAGAAAGGGAAACACAGCAAGTAAGTTTACAGAGTGTAACCAACATGTTATAAAAGCTAATGATTCTTTAGTTGTTAAATATCTGGATTTTGATCAGCAACCTCATTGAAAATTGCAGGTCACCTAGGTGTTTGTCCTTGAGCAAGAGAAGAAAGCATAGCTTCATACACTTGTTTATTGATGCAAAAGGTTGGAAGAGTTTACTAATCCTGCACTTACATTTTGTTTTAGTCATGCTACATATGTCGCAGTCTCTCAGATTGTTTTTTTCAATGGCTGTACTGCTTTGTAAAACATTTGGGCAAACTGCTAAAAACCTCAATTCTTGCAGTTCATTAAACTGGAGTTTTTCCAGAATCATAGGAAAGTACAGATTTTATGAGATCTGAACCTATATCCAGTCAACTGAAGGAACGTTATTAAACCCTGTATTCCTTTTGTCCATTTACTATGTTTTTGGAGCAATAGTCAATTGCTCAATGTAAAATTTAGGGTCACTTAAGGATCTGTTTTAAGAAATTTAGGCTGCTGTAGGAGTCTGAAATAGAACATAATATAAGAACATAAGAAATAGGAGCAGGTGTAGGCCATGCAGGCCCTCAAGCCTGCTCTGCAATTCAATAAGATCTTGGCTGCTTTGATCTTGGCCTCAAATACATTTTCCTGCCTGTCCCCATAACCCTTGCCTCCCCAAAGTCCAAGAATCTCTTTATCTCAGCCTTGAATATATTGAATGACTCAGCCTCGACAGCTCTCTGGAGTAGAAAATTTCAAAGGTTCACAGCTTTCCACAAGAAGATATTCCCCTTCATCTCTGTCTTAAATGGACGACCTCTAATTCTGACACTATGCCCCCTAGTTCTGGATCTCTCTCACAAAAGGAAACATTTCTCAACATCTACTCTGTCAAGCCCCCTCAGAATCTTATATGTTTCAATAAAATCATTTCTCATTCTTCTGAACTCCAATGAGTATATGACCAATCTGCTCAATCTTTTTTCATAAGATAAACCCTTTATCCTAGGAATCGACCCAGTGAGTCTTCTCTGAACTTCCTCCAGTGCAAGTTCATCTTTCCTTAAATAAAAAAGTTTGAGGTACAAATTTACCAGCAGGACATTTGCTTGCATGGCTGTTTCTCTTGGAGAGAGCTATGCAGCATGTTGCATCCAGCATGTGCAGAACTCTGTTCTTAGTGTTAAGTTTTTTTAAGAAAGATAATGTTCTGAGACCAAGTGTGAGTCACTTGTTTTCTCAAGATGTTAAAAAAGGACTTGAATTTAGAAAAAGCTTAAGACATCCAATATTAACTCTAGTTTAACGCTGCATTAGATTTATACTCTACATCATGTTGAGCTCAAATCCCATGACAAGGCCACCCATCGAGATGTCTCACCATTGCAAAGCAATACCAATGTGTTGGTATAATTATATTATAGGGTCAATGCAAGTGCATTTGAGAAACAATTCAAATCAGCATCATTTTTTTTCAGTTCTTGGCTTATTTATTGCATTGAAGATGTGGGATTAATGATTTTTTGGAGTAAGAATTAAAGGAGAAAAACACATGCATCTAAACCTATTGTGTATTTTTAAGACCTTGCAGTAACAGAATTTAAATATACGCGCAGCAGTGCGTGGATCACTGCAAAGGAACCAAGATAGATCTGAGGAAGATTTTGCCAGTACATGTTTAGTAATTGTGAAAAGATTTTTCAGGACCACACCACAACTCGGTTAAGATTTCCGACTACATCATTCTGCAGTGTCCTCCTCCACAGGACTGAAGAATGACTTTCATTTGTGTACAGTGATATGGTATGATAGGAAATGGGTTAGTTTTCCCTGGAACTACTTATACAAATGCTTCCTAGAAAACAAACTGTTTTGGAAGCTGTATGCTATTTATTTTCACTATTTGCATGATAAGCACCTACAATTCTACCTCCCATGCAGTCACAGGTGAAGCTACTGCTGAATATGTGCAATTTAAAAGGGTTGAATGTCTGAGGGTTGTTATTTTTTGTCTTGGTAGTAACATAAGTATCAAAAGTCTTGCTAATGTAGCAGTAGTCAGCAAGAAATAACTTCTTTCACTGAAAGATTACTAGAAATGTAATACCAGAAACAAATGACCTACAATTCTCTATCTGTTACAAATGAAACATCCTTGGTGAGTGAAGAAATCTTTGCTGAATCATCACTATGTTTGAGCAACGATTTAACAGCTTTAGAATCCTAGTATCATAAACTTTCCTTCCTAACGTTCATGTGCACAAGAAGAATGTAGTTACTTTTTTTGTTCACGATTTTGTTTTTAGTATTGTTTTACTAACAATTACATTATTGGGTAAAATGTGACGCCTCAGCTTACGTGAAAGATTTCTACAGCCATCAATTTAAAACAAATGTCTAACCCTAGAAATTAGTCCACATTGCATTGTGGAATTGCCTTGTCAGTCTGCTGCCTGGGGGTAAAATATCTATAAATGACTTTTAAAAAGCATGCAGCAAAAACAGCTGGTTAGTCTGTAAATTTGGCTCACTGGTTGTTTGCAGGTAGGTTTAGTTCATCCAGGATGATTTGTGTTCAAATATTTTCATGACCTTCCTGAATCATTTGAAAGATGTTGACACCCGCTGTCTGTCTTCAAATACCTAGTGAAGCAAGCATCCAACAGATACTGATTTCAGAGTAAATAGTGCAAACGAGGAATGTAGAGCAAGTTATTTCAGGTGACAGTCATTGTAAAGAATTTTACTTTGACATTTGTGGACAAATTCTTAAAATTGTTTGTCAAATGGTGAATGGACTGCACATTCACATATACAATGCTTATTATTCTGGACAAGATCTTCTCATTGTGAACTGTTGCCTCCATGATCATACTGAATTTAGGAAAAGAAGCACTCTTTGTTTAAATATTGCCAGATGCCTTCCATTTTAATGGGAATAATGTGCACAACTGCATTGTTAATGCAGATTTCAATTGAACATTGCATTATAAATATCAGAGATGTTCTTTTAATAATTTTGGTATTAATGTTAATACATAGGTAAACAAGACTATTCAAATTTAGCACAACTCTTTAGAGGCTGCTCTCTTTCAGTGTGCAGCTGTTCTCTGATGATTGTAGACTCTACTTACAGTGAGAATAAAATTGTAGGTGCTTATTCCTTGTAAGATTAAAGCTAATCATCTTAGCTGGTGTCTTTGGAGGTAAACGCTTGTGCTGATATCTCTGTAATTGGTCTAAATAATACGAACTAGATGAATGCTGATCGTAAAGCAAACTGAGCAATACATCAGAAGACACTGATCATTTCCAGAATATATGCAGAAAGTGTAATTGGAGAATATTATTGAAACCCCATGTCCCTCTTGGTATTTCTCCAGTGGTGTGAGGATATTTTAGCTGTGTGCTGCTATTCTATTTCCCTCAAAAACACTGATGTGACTGTATTGCATTTCACTGTTCTTACCATAATCATATTTCACTTCTAATCGATCTGGAACTCTGAACAGCAAATGGAAAACTTAATACATTTTTGCTCTTTTCCTTTTCATTGCAGAAATCATTGACGACTTGACACATTTAGTGGATAAAACTGATTCCAGGATTCAGAATGAAACAAGACGAGTCAAATTGGTTGATAAGAAGTCAGCTTCATGTGGTATGTGAGTCTATTTAATATAGTCCCCGCAATCCACCAGGTGGCATTACAATGTCATTGTTTTTACTCGTTTCCCCTTGAACATGGCCTACTTAACCCTTTTCCCGCTTGTCCATCAGAAGAAGTATTTAGGAGGTGGTTGGTGTTTGTGAATGTACTGTTGTTCAGAGCCTTTTGTATGGGAAAACAAAAAGCCAAGGTTTTATGATGTTATTTGCATATGCAGCTGTTCAAACACTAAGTGAGGATTCATTGATAGTAATTCTCACCTCTTTGCCCTCTGCAAGAGCACTCGGCAGCTGTTGCCAGTAAGCAACCAAATGATCTGCACCCTGGCAGTGTAACATCCCAAGAGCACAAGGCTTCTGTCAGTTGTCCATCATTTAAGGGTGATGTAATTAGATGTTTTCCCGACTTCCTTTTGCATTGCAAAATTTAAAAGGGAAACTCCCATTCCCCCTCAAAGTGTCTTGCATTTAGATTTGCAGAAAACATAGTACTTCAGTTGCAGTTTAGCTATTGCTCAGTCTTTGAAATGATCTAGAAAATCGTGTCCCTTTTCTGGACATCGTTAAGAGTTAATGAATTGATGTAGTCTATTTCACCATGTTTCCATGTTACCACTTTCACCTTTATTCATTAGCAACTTGTAATTATGCTCTTTTGCATTTAAAGGGCTTTTTTGTTTGATAATTAGCAATTTTCACAACAAACATGTCCTTTCTGCTGCAAAAATGCAGATTGCTATTGCTATTCTCTTTGAATTTGCATTATTGAGACTTGCAATTCAGCATGTCGTGACTGAAAAGTAAAAGCTTATTGTTCTCTCTGCATCACAACACTGTGTATGGGGTTGATAGTACAGTCTCTCTTTTGTAGAATGTACCCCTATTTCAGGAGAAAACATTAACCTAAAGCATTGTTTTGACAACACTACTATAAAACCAAATGAAAAATAGAGCAGCATTATACGTGAAAAATATTACTTCAAGATTGGTTTATTTGCTTATCAAACCTGCTGTCGAATTGCCTAGGAAATGCTAGCATTTTTTCCACAAGGGAGCCTAGTAACCAGCAAGCAATGAACAGCAGTCAGGTTTGATGAAATAACAAAATGAAGGTCAGCTAATATTGCACTAATTCTGCTTCCTGGTGGCCATGACAGCCTGCGAGGTTTATTTGAAGATCCCAGACTCTGAGTCAGTGTGCGCTTTGTTACCGTAAAACTGTTTTAGGCTGTGCCAACAGTTTAGGATATTAATGAATCCTTTAGAGAAGTGAATGGAGAATTCCTTCCCCCCTCTTTTTTTTCCTCTTCTCTTTGTTTGACACACACATCTTTGTCTGTTGAATGTTGCTGGGCATTACTAATGAGTAGGCAGAAAAATCACGAAAAAGCCAAGAATTATAAGGAGTAAAAAGAAATTGGTGAACACACAAGGTTAGAACAGCAAAAGGTGAGATAGTTGCCCGTTGGCAAGGTACTTTAGTCTTTATGAACTCCCTCTTCAACAAAACTGCTGTCAGGATGAGCACATGCAAATTTTAGAAGGCAACGTCTGTGACACCAGGCTACTGTGAAGCGCCAGCTCTCTGACCGCCAGGCCTCAGTGCCTCTTCAGTGTCCCTCTGCCTCATTATTACAAGCACCTTGTGGCCCACCCTGCACAGCTGCTGAAGGGGAAAAATTAAAGCAATTCACACACTGTGACTTAACGCTAGGAAACAATTGGTCCTTGTTGGGAGAACCATTATTATGAAGGAGCTAAAGTAGAAGAGGGATTGTGGTTATTGAGAGTGTCACAGGATTTATAGAATGCTATTTCAGTTGAAATAAAGGGTAGCTTGTTGAGAGACAATTATCTGATAATTAAATTGGTCAAGGAAAAGCATTTCAGCAGTTTTTTTAAATTGTTCTCTTCTGAATCCTGGTATGGTATTAATACTCTGATATTAATATACTCTTTGATTTTGCATAGACATGTTAATGTGATGAATCTCGCTAAATAGCTCTCCAGAGACTATGCTATTTTGCAGTGCAAAGAGATGAAATTCAGCTCTACAGGAAGGCTTCCGTGACACACAAGAAGAGCCTTTGTTCCTTGTTTATAAACCAGAAACATGCCTAAAATCACTGAAACAGTGAGAGAGTTGAAGAGGCTGTACTGAGCACGGGGCACAATAAATAAAGATTTGTGCGCTAGATTTTAATGCTTTGATTTGATGATCACTACTCTTTAGGGGTTAAGGGATCTAAGAGGAAGACTGCTTGGACTGTCTTTCAGCTGACTTAATTAAGAAACTTCAATCTTGTTCTACAAGGCCCTCTATGTGTGAAGCTTCTTCCTACCATGAATAGACGTTCAGCCTGTAAAGTGTATACATACATGATGCCATTGTGTTTTGTTGCCAAACTGCAGACAGTGGCAAGTACAATCTGGGATTTGTCAAGGGTTACCCTTTAGGGACCTTGCTCTCTGTGAAATCAAATACAGGTTTTTCTTCCATTAAGAAACTTTCTTAGGCTGTTAAAAGTTAACTGAAATCTCATTTTCAACACCTTAACCAAGGGCACCCAATACATTTACAATGCAAATTACCCAAAGGTAGGAAACAAATGGACACCAGTGCCTTGGTATTTTGTGGACCAGTTTCCCAGGGCTTATTTGTCTTAAAGCCTGCTGAGTGCAGTTCCTCCTGCAATAATCTACTTATCAAGTAATTTACCACTCCTCTGCCTCTTGAGAATGGGTCTTGCAAGTTTTTGCATCTTGAGTAGTTTTAAATTGATTCTGTTTTGAAGAGGGAGCTGTTAAGTCAGTTGTAAAAACTCGGGATGATAGTTGCCGAATTTATTAGCAGGTTAATTGTGGATGAAGCCAAGACTTCTTATTTTACAAAGACTGCTTTGCAAAGGTTGCTCTGTAAACTATTATGGCGCTTTAAAAATGCCACAGCAATAATTATGATAGAATTAGAGAAAATATTTTGTTAGCCGAGCTGAGAAGTAAGAATCGTTTATTTAATGAATTACAAAGTAACCCCCCAAAAAATGTTATATTTTAAGTCCTCATTCGCTGCAGTTGGGATTACTTGAAATTTGCCTTTATCAAATGTTATATATCAACAAAAATAGCTGTAGAATTGATTGTACTATTAAATATTATTAGTGCAGCTCAGTTTTAATAGAGTGCCAGCAATTTCCAGGACATCCATCGTTGACTGCTTTCCTATTACAGTTGTATATTCATTAAATTAGCTTTCAGGAGACTTATTTCTGATGAATTGAGTTAAATATTCTTGTGCTGCAGTGCAAAAAATTAGGTTGATTAGCACAGAATAGTTACAGAGGAAAGTTCTGGGTGGTCGGTTTAAGATGGCATCAAAAGTGGCTGTTGCTTACATTTGGAAATGAGACTTTGATCTATTTGGTCTACAAACGTGACTGTTGTACATTGACCTGAAAAGTCAAACAGGAGTTAACAACAGAGACCACTCTAGTTAATTAGTGTGAAGGTGACAGTTTCCAAACTTGAATGAAAGAACTTTAATCCTCTTTTTAGAATTGAATTTTGCAAATGTAGAATGCTGTCAAGTGCGGAGATTTCCCTTTAAACATAGGTGATGGTTTGAGGGAGAAACAGATGAGAAATAAGAGGGGGGAGGGACATGATAATTTAATTTGATGATTCCAGAGACATTGAAATGCTGTTAAGTTGGATATAATTATTGAACAACTTTTGGTAATTTTAAAACTACAGCACATGAGCAAAGCTAATGTCTCCCAGTGTAAGTAAGTAAAGGTTTCATTAGTTAACAGAAATGTGCCATCTTCCATCATGATCAATATTTTCCACCTTCTGCCTAACTTATTTACATTTTTGTACAACTGCTTTCTTTCAAAACTGTGATTAAATGCCTTCTAGGGAAGGTTAAGGAGGATTTAGTAATACTTCTGAATTGGTATATTTTCTTTTGTTCCATCCCTAGCCTCAGTGCATGCAGTGAATTTCACTGCCAAGAGTCACTGGAAGGAGAGGAACAGTTGAAACTTTTTTTTTGCATGGCCTTCAAAATTTAATAGCATTGTAAAGAAATTCTTCCAAAGTAGGCAATCAGTTTAGTGCCTGAGTATTTTAGGTTCTTGTATATAATTGTCCTGTCAATGCATATGTTGAGTAATTCAGTTTTAAACTGATCATAAATTTATATTGCTGGTACAAAGCAGTTGAGCAGGATGCCTGTTTAGCAATCCTGTATGTATTTAAGTCTTCGGTCTGCTATGATATTTAATAATTTGGCAACCCTAGGATTATATTTTTCCCCTTTTGTTCCGACTTCTTTTCTGTACTGCAAGCTCATGGATTTCTTTTTCATCAAGGTTGAGACCATCCAACCAGTGCCTTTGTCATTTCTCTTCTTTCCCAAAGCCCACCGGGCCAAATTTCCTCTAACGCCCTGCCCCCACCTAGCCCTGAACTCATGTCTTTCTCTAGTTTCTCTCCTATCTCCCCTCATGCCCTCTGAGCTCATCTTGTCCATGAGATCTACTTCCTGCTCTCTTGATCCTATTCCCACTAAACTGCTAACCATTCATATTCCCTTCCTGGCTTTCGTGTTAGCTGACAATGTTACCGGTTCTCTGCCCCCCTCACCTTCAAATCTGCCAGCATTACCCATCTCTTCAACCTTGACTCCACTGTCCGTGCAAACTACCTCCTCACCTCCAATTTCCCTTTCTTCTCCAAAGCCTACGAGTGTATAATTGCCTCCCATTTCGTGCCCTTCTTTCCCAGAAATCCATGGCCGGGATTTTCCATTCCCGAATGGGGAGGACGTGTTTGGTGGCATAGTCGGAAAATCTCTTGAGAAGCCCTTGTCACATTTCCCGCCAACATAAATCGAGGACAAATATGCCCCCCACCCCCCCACCCCCACATCAATGATGAGCCCCATTTTCCGCCATTGAATTTTCATAAATGTGCATCTAATTATTGTGGAATCATCCCCCAAGGTCAAATTTAAATCCCACATCAGCGTGACTTCAGAACGGCATGATTTACAACTGCCTATAAAGAGTCACCTCGGTGAATGACCCCGGAGTATGCACCTGTTAATCCTCCTCTCTATGGGTGCCCAAGGGCCCTCCACTTACTCCTTGAGTGATGCGCCCCTGCGCCCCCCTCTCGTGTGTTGATACTGATGGATGCCAGCAAGTCCCTCAGCAATGGAGTGCAGCTCCAGCAGCAGTGCTGGACCGATGTCCTGGACCAAGGTCTCCAAGGTGGCCACAACCTTACCAGTGTTGACCTCGATGCGTTCGCATGCTGACGCTAAGATCCCAATCTGAAGGTGGACGGATTCCTCCGTTGTGCCTTGCAATCTGAGGAGTGCAGCGGACATCCCTTCCTGGTGTTCCTGAGCCTGTCTTTGCAGCTCCAACGAATGATATAGAGCTGAGTCCAGAGGCTCCTCATCTGCTTCGGATTCAGCAGATTCCTGGCCTCCAGCTGTCCTCCCGAGTGCCAGCATCCTGGGATGTCCCTGCCTCCGTCTGCTATGGATCAGACAGTGCGCTGTGCTTACCAGATTGTGATCCTGAGACTACTCTAGATCTAGGTCCCACCGAGATGTGTCGCTGCACTGGTGGAGGGTGTGGTGAGTGCTGTGATAGGTCTTCACTAAGGGTGTCATCAGATTCCTCTTCCGAGGCTTGAGTTGAGGGCCTGGCTCATGGATGCCCTTGGATGCTTCCTAGATGTGCCAGCAAAAGAAAGGAGAAATCATTAGTGCATGGCAGGGGACTGCAGAACAGGAGACATCACTTACAGTATGGTTGTCTAATGGATGTTCTAGTGCAGGATCCTCACTTGGTTGAGCAATGCCAACCTCACCATCAGCACAGGAATGGTCCAGATCCTCGCTGCCAGGTGGATGGCCCTATTCTCAAAGTCAGGACCTTCAGCTGAGGCATTCCACCCCCAGCCTGGGACCTCTCCCTTTTGTTATAAGCCAGCTTGTCCTGGATGAAGACAGATGGAGAGAGTGTAAGCAGGACGCTTGCCAGGCCAGATGAGAAGGATGCCTGGCATGTGTGGGTGATGAATAGTGCCAATGATGGGAAGAGGACACAATCCTCAAAAGGAGATGACAGTGTATGTGAGAGAGTGATATGTGGTGATGCCCCTTGAATTGGCAGTGAGTGAGGTTCCTGTGGATGTGTGATGTGTTTGTGAGTGTGGGTTGAGAGTGATGAGAAGGGTGACTTATCCTGGCAGAACGGAGGAGATCATTCATCTTCTCCCTGCACTGGTTGGCTGTCCTCTTTTGTACGGCATTGGCGCTCACCGCCATTGCAACCGCCTTCCATGCTGGATTTGTCACCTTGGATGAGGTTCTTCGCTGAAAGCGAGGGTAGGGGACTTCAAGGTGGGCTTCCACTACATCCAGTAGGCGCTTGAGAGAGCTGTCACTGAATTTGGGGGCAGCATGCTTCCCTCTTTTAGAAGCCATGACTTTGCACCAGCTTTCAATTCCTTAGAGAGTGCTCGCTCTATGCAGGGGCAGCCTTTAAGTATGGCGCCTGGATTACAGAAGGCCTGAGGTGACAGTGAATCAGAGGTCGCCTCGCCAACAATTGGACATGAAACCCGTGCGCCTCAATTTTTTCAACAAAGTGGAACACGATATGGTGGAAAAAGCCGCCATTGTCATCGGCGGGTCAGACACCGATTTCCCTGCTTGCTTTCGGACTTGCCGAATTTTGGGATAATTCCGCCCCATGTTTGAATCCCTTCATTCAGGTTTTGGTCCCTGTCACAGTGCTAAAGCAGCTCCTATCAAAGTCACAAATGGCATCCAATGTGAGTGTTGACAAAGGCAGACTCTCTTACCTCGTCCTTCTCGACCTATCTGCAGCCTTTGATGCAGTTGATCACCTTGTTCCCCTCTTCCAACTGGGTGGGACTGCACTTGCCTGGTTCTATTCTCTTCTTTCTCACCGTAGCCAGAAAATCATCATCAGTGACTTCTCTTCCCATTCTTGCACAGTTACTTCTGGTCTCCCCCAAGGATCTATCTTTGGACCTCTCCTATTTCTCATCTACATGTTGCCCCTCAGCGACATCACCTGAATACACATCAGTTCTCATGTATGCTGATGACATCTTGCCCTATCTCACCACTATCAACCTTGAGCCTTCCGCTGTCTTCAAATTTTCAGACTGCTTATCAGATATCCATGACTTGATGAGCAGAAATTTTCTCCAGCTAAATATTGGGAAGATTGAAGCCATTGTCTTTGGTCCCTGCCACAATTTCCATGCCTTGTCACCCAACTCCATCCCCTTCCCCGGCAGCTGTCTGAGGCTGAACCAGACCGTTCACAACTTCTATTATATTTGACCCCAAGATGAGCTTTAAACCACATAAACTGCCTATTTCTACCTCCATAACATCACTTAGCTCTGCCCTGCCTCCGCCCTTTTGCTGCTAAAACTCTCAACCATGCCTTTGTTTATCTCTAGACTTATTATTCTAAGGCACCACTGGCCGGTCTCCCACATTCTACCCCCATAAACTTGAAATCCTCTAAAACTCTGCTGCTTGTGTCCTAACTTGCACCAAATCCTGTTCACCCCATCACCCCTATGTTCACTAATCTATACTGGCTTCCGGTTAAGCAAAACCCGTGGCCTGGCCCCTCCCTATCACCATAATCACCTCCAATCTACACTCTCTGAGGTACCTGCATTCTTCTAATTCCTGCCTCTTGAACGTTTTGTGTGCACCCATTGTTGGCCATGCCTTCATCTCTGGAATTCTCTGCATAAACCTCTCTGCCTCTCTGCATCACTTTCATCCTTTAACATACGAGCATAAGAATTAGGAGCAGGGGTAGGCCAGTCGGCTCTTCGAGCCTGCGCCGCCATTCAATAAGATCATGGCTGATCTGAATGTAACCTCAACCACACATTCCTGCCTACTCCAATAACCTTTCACCCCTGTTAATCAAGAATCTATCTAGCTCTGCCTTAAAAACATTCAAAGACTCTCCTTCCACCGACTTTTGAGGGAGAGAGTTCCAAAGACTCTCAACCCTCAGAGAAAAACATTCTCCTCACCTCTGTCTTAAATGAGCAATCCATTATTTTTAAACAGTGACCCGAGTTCTGGATTCTCCCACATGAGGAAATATCCTGTCAAGACCCCTCAGGATCTTAATTGTTTCATTTAAGTTGCCTCTTATTCTTCTAAACTCCTGTGGATACAAGCCTAACCTGTCTAGCCTTCCCTCCTACCCATTCCTGGTATTAGTCTAGTAAACCTTCTCTGAACTGTATCTTAATGCATTTACATTCTTTAAATAAGGAGACCAGTACTGTACACAATACTCCCTACAACCCAGAATCACCATAAGGCAAATGCAAAATACTGTGAATGCATAAAATCTGAAACAAAGACAGTAAATGCTGGAAAAACTCAGCAGGTCTGACAGCATCTGGGGAGAGAAAAACAGAGTTAACATTTGGAGTCCATATGACTCTTTTTCAGAGCGAAAGAGAAGTAAAAATGTGATGAAATTTATACTGTTTAAGCGGGGTGGAGCAGCTGAAGCCGGATAGAAGGCCAGCGATAGGTGGAGGCAAAGGAGAGATGTCATGAACAAAACAACAAAGAGATTTTAGTGGTAGTGGTAAGGACTAAAGGAGATGCTGATGGTGGTATTAAGGTCGGAAAGCAGAATGTGGTAACAGCAGGACAAGGTTAAGCACTCTGGAAAGAACAGCATGAACAAATGACAGATGGCCCTAGTGGGGATGGGGTGGGGGGAGTGGTGGTGGTGGGAAAAAAGATCGAAAATAGGATAAAAAGTAGGGATAAAACAATGAATATAAATTAAAATAAATACAAATAAGTGGATAAAAAATAGAAATGAATATTGAAAAAATGGGTATAAAAAAGGGGTGAGGATGGAGGAGACAGTTCATGGCCTGAAGTTGTTGAACTCAGTGTTAAGTCCAGAAGGCTGTAAAGTGCCTTATCAGAAGATGAAGTGCTGTTCCTCCAGTTTGCATTGGGCTTCACTGGAACCTTGCAGCAGGCCAAGGATGGACACGTGGGCATGAGGGCAGGATGGTGTGTTGAAATGGCAAGTGACAGGAAGGCTTGAGGACTGAGTGAAGGTGTTTTGGAGGGAGGTGGAGGTGCCCTATTCCCCTCTTGTCTAGCCACTGATGAAACACACCATGGTCTCCAAGGTGGCTGCCATCCTTCCCATGGTGACCTCGAGGCGCTTGCATGTCACGACATCAGACAGAACACAGACAGACTCCTCCATCCTTCATTCCAGTCTGTTGATTGTCTCCTGCAACTCTGCCTGATGTTCCCCTGCCTGTCGTTGCATCTCTAGCATTTTCTCAGTGGCCACTTGCAGAGGCTCATCATCTGACTAGGACAGAGTGAGTGCCTTATCTCCAGCAGTCCTTCGAGTGCCAGAGACCTGGGCTGTCACTGCCTCTGACTGCTGTAGAGACGTGTCAGTCAGGTGTTCTCCAGAAAGTGACATTGAGCCTAATTGAGAACTAAGAGCCACTGAGGTGTATATCTGCACTGGTGGAGGCTGCAGGTGAACGCTGTGATGGATCTTCTTCAGATGGCTCCTCAGCATGCTGCTCTGAGGTGTGCTGAAGGCTGGGGCTTATGTTGGCCCTGCTGATGTGCCTGGACCTGCTGGGGCCTGTGAGAAAGAGTAGATAGATTTAGTTCATGAGAAGGCTGAATACAAGATTGCATGTCACTCGCTGTGAATGTCAGGATGTGATCAATTCATGGAGGGCTCACCCGTACTGGGTTTCTGGGAGAAGCCGATCTCATCTTCCCCACAGGAGTGATCTCTGTCCTTCCCTGCCAGCTCGACAGAATCCTCCTTGAAGGGAGTGAGCTCCTGGATGATTAGCCTTCCCTCCTCTGGTCTGGAGTCGCTCCCTTTTGTTGTGGGCAAGCTTGGCCTGCACAAAGATAAATGGATGGAATGTGATGAAAAGAGATGGAGCAGAGGTTGGGAAGCATGCATGTCCCCTGTGTGTGGTGAGCCCTCCCCAGTAAGGGCTGAGGATTGAGTTAGTGCTGCATAATAGATGAGATGCTGGTGATGTGAAAGTGACCGTGAGACAATCAGTGCTGATGTGTCCCCCACTAATATTGTGTGAGATCCCTGAGCAGTGTAACCCTTTCAGTGCATGATGCCCTGATGATGGTGAGAGATTGGAATGAGCTGAAGATTGAATTACCCTGTTGGAGCCAATGAGATCATTCAACCTCTTCCTGCACTGTATGGCATTTCTGGGGTGAGTGCCTGATGAGTTGACCTCCCGTGCAACCACCTCGCAGGCCAGCAAGGTGAGGATTGTGGGCTTTCTGGAGCTATCTCCCTGGGGTAGAGAACATCCCAATGTTGGCGCACTCCTCTTATCAAAGCCTCGAAAGAATCATGGCTAGACCTTGGGGCAGCCTTCTTCCTGTATGTGGGCATCTCGAGACATCTCCAGAAGACAGCTGGGCTGGAGAGAGTGAATGTATGTGCTTGGGTGGTGTTTAAATATGGCATCCGGACCTTCGACCCTATTAGGTAACGGCAGGGCAGGTGAATCAGTTCCCAACCCACCATGTGATTTGGAGAGATACTCGCGTATACATAATTAATTAGCTTCCAAGTGCGAATTCCCACCACTCCAACCAGTGGGAAACATGCTGCAGAACCAAAAATGGAAAATTCTGCCCTATAATCTCTGTTTTTTCTCAACCCCTGTCTTCTTCAGCTTGCCTATCCTGCACCACTGGACTCATCAACTTCTACTTCTGAGCTTGGATGAGCTCCAACCAGCTTCAATTTATCCAGAAATTTTGGTTTCTAATTTGTTTCAGTTTTTGTTTCCTTAGAAACTGGGAGAATCAGTTTCTTTTCCCTGTTTCCCCTTTCAGTTTCCCTTTTCAGTTCAGATCTGCTTCAAAAAAAAGCTTTTGAGAATAAAGCGCAAAACCTGTTTGCACAATTCACATGAATAGAAAATCTAGATGGCACAAAGACTGTAAGAGTATAAAGCATCAAGAAAGTGGATTTTATTGAAGCAGAAAGTGACTATAGACCAATTTTTAAAATTTAAAATGAGCGCTGAATCAGTGCTACTTTGCTACCTGTGAGAAGGTGGACAGTGAAGCATTTAAGAAATGTTTGGAAATTTTATATTGTAAAATGTTATTTGGCAACTCATTGCTGGAACTTTTTTATGGTTTTAAAAAGTTAAATCTAATTTTGCCTAAAAAAAAAAGCACAGTTTTACTGTTAATTCTCAAATTTGGATGGAGAATGAGCCTGATGCACTTAATTGGGACAGGAGGCAACAAATTGTCCTAAATACTGCTATTTGGTTACATGTCAACAAGCATGACATAATGGATGTGTGTGGGCTCCATGAATGACCTTTGATTTTCCCTCATTGTCATTTGGAGAAGTGCCTTCATCTGATGAGATGACTGAGCTTGAGAATTCAGTAGCAAATATCTGTGGTAGTTTGAATAACATTAACAAGGATGAAGATTTTATACCGGCAGGTTTGCAATTAAGCTTTGATATTTATCAACTATGTGCAAAATAATGTCGATGAACATCAAGTTTCAGAAAATTCACCAAAGAATTTTTGAGAGTTAGTAATTTTTAAAAGTTGAATTACAAAGAGACAATGTTTATTATTTATTTAAATAGTATGCTAAAGACATCATCAGCAAAGGTACCTTGGAGGAGCAGATAGCAAGCTTGCTAGTGCACAAGAGATGAATCACTTGCCACAAAATAACCAGAATACTGAATTTACCTCGATAAAAGGCTCCATTTAATAACAATATTGGGGCTTTGTCAAGTCAATAACTCCTCAATGATGCCATCAGCATTCACTTTGCAGAATGGGTCAAAAGCTTCATTACTGCTGTTGATAAATGAATGATGACTTTTTGTATACAAGATATATGCGCCATTTCAGTTTTTAAATAACTACTAATGTCCTGCATTCAACTTTTAAAGGCTTCTTATTGAAATATCTTTGAACAACCCAAAACCAAAAGATTTATATAAATCATTAATTTTACTGAGCTTATCAATGACATTCAGAGACATTAAATCTCAGTAAAGAAGAAACATGCACTAAAGCTTGACATGAATTGCATTCTTATATCAGACATTGCTAATGGAATAACTGTGATCAAAAATTTGGTTTTCTGATGTTTCTTTAAGTATAGACAGCAGAAGTCCATGTGGTAGTTTCTGGATGCAAGCATTATTTGGTCAGAACAGTAGCTAACCCTTTTTCCCTGTAATTGTACAGCTTTTTATTTAGTCAGTAATGAACAAAAGCTATTCAGATTTTCAGGTATTGGCACAGTAATGATTATTTTAGAACAAGGTACACAGGCTTCAAAAATGAACGTTACAGTGGTAAATTTCCTGGTACTTGTGCTTTAAATTATTGCCTTTAGAAGCTGTGCACTGCTCATTGATTTGTAAATAAATGATCCGTTTTTCTTTCAAACCAAAAAAAATTATGAACTGCTTTAGTTGCACCAGGGGTGAGGCGATTCTTTATTTCAAGAAACAAGGAGGATTTATCATTAAATTATACGACAGATTTTATCATACTGTTGCCTCCTTGCATTTTCTTTAATAACATATATTTTCCATTAAATTGGTGGGATCAGAGAATGATGAGCATGATGCTTCCTGCTGCGCTGAAGTCATGGGATTTTCTGTGGTCAGCCTGACTGAATTACTCATGGTTGCTCCCTGCTCAGATATGGGCCTGGGTGGTGGAAGTTTGCAAAGGAAGGGGAAAATCTGTGCCTTGATGTAGTTAAAATTTAAAGGTTGATGTGATAGTAAAAGTTATTTAATAGACTGTAAATATTTTATAAGCCTATCTTAGTCTTTACAAAGGTGCAAAAAAGCTGGCAGAATAAATGTGGTGCCTCCAAGTGGAATGCAAAGAATATTTCGTGAATGTCATTCATGAGATTGTCCCAAGCGTTAAGGGAATTGTTCTCATGATGCCAAATATTAAGCAGTCTTAAACTGCTTACTATTTCACAGTCGTGAATTGCTGCCAGAAATACCTGAACTATCACTATGGTTGTGATCTATAATCTCACCTGCAGCTTTGTAGTTACTTTTATATTGCTTTCATATGGCTGTTTGTTTGGGAGAGCTGATGACAGAAAGTAATAAAACCATGAGCTCCCTTGGGCTAGCAAGGCAGAAATGGCCAGAGCTCAATGAATTTGTTACTCTGATTAATTTTCTTTTACTAATAGAAATCACTGACATAGCAGTTAGCTTAATGTGTGTAAATGAATTAATTAGTAAGGCTTGACAATGCAATAAAAAATTCCAGACCATCTCTTCATTTTTGTACAATTATTTCCTTTGATTTGTGTTTCCCTTAAATAACTGCGTCTCTCCATCCACATTCCAAACAAACATTTAATTTACATGGTGCTTTAAGTAAATGCCAGCAGGCTTATTCTAGATCTAGTAAGGAGCCTCCAGTGCTTGTACTGTGGGAAGTCTGAGCCTTTCTATTTATTACGCTGTGTGGAAAATAGCATTGTAACTTGAAATCAATCCTAATTTTGTTCAATGTTGGCTGAAGTTAGAAGGAAGGAAATTACCAAGTCAGTCCTTTGTGAGATCAAAAATCTACTTACATTTGACAGTTGTATCATAGAATGAAACCTGTGATTGGATGAGAGTTTACACAACAGTAAAAGTGCGAGTTGCATAAGAAAGCTTAAGCTGCTTTTAAATTGGCCTGAGAGTAATTCTTGCATTGCCGATTTCTGATGCATGGCCTTTGCGCAGTCTGCAACAGCTCCAGTGTGAAAATGAGTTTTGCCAGCAGCCGCTGGCAAATAAATCGCTAATTTACAATGGGATTGCAATGGATGTGTGGGACCCATTCACTGGGAATGAGCAGTAGAGGCATGCTTCTAAGGCCAGTGGAAAGCAAGTTTAAAATTGAGAAAATGCGAGTTAGCCCTCAACTCTACCTTTTCGTTATGTCGCTCCAGTCCCTTCTTTCTGCTGAAATGCACCTGATTTTTTGTGAGCTGAGTTATATTATTTGCTCCAGTTGCTTCCAGATTGAGTTATATTGTAGACTACATTCCCCAACACATTTCACAATGTGATAAGATATAAGTGTTGTAAGTAGCTAGAAATACATGCTAATTTCATGCAACAGGATTTACAAATTTCTAAAAGCTACTTTTATGGTAAATTAAAGGCTCATCACGCCAATGATTCCTAACTAGGCTTGAGCAGACAAAAACATTGTTAGCTGTGACTGAGCTGAGCCCTCAGGGGAAAGTCTAGGACTAACACATTGGAGGAAAACAAATTAGTGCCACTTTACTGACCTGATGATTTTTAATGCGTTCAAGGTGCTGAAATTGAAAGCAGCAGTAGACATAGGCTGCAAGAAGTACTTCTAAGCAAGTTTTAGAGCTCCAGCAATCTTGAATCAAAACTCAATTGTTAATTTCAAGTGCAAGCTTATATTTGATTACCACCAGTTGACATTGGGCTATCATTCAACCTGCTTCTTGTGACATTGCATACACCCCTGGTTATAACCCTCTCCTCTGACCTGCTAAAGCTCTAGTTTTGATCAGCAGAAATACTGAGGCCTAAATAGAATGAGCAAGGAGTAAAAAGTATAGGAGCATGAACTTTGCAATCTGTTGTGGAGGTACTACATTGAAGTATACAAAATCTGAATGGTCTCTAGATAAGGTCAACTCAGATTAATACTTCAAGGTACACAAGGTTAGAAAGCCCAATGGAATAAATGGACATCTATGAAAAGTAAATTTTCAACTGTTATCAGGAAGAACTTCCTTACTCACAGAATGATAAATGTTCAGAAAATCTGTCCGACAAGATAGTAGATGTGGAAGCATTGGCATTCAAAATTCAGAATGGTACTGGAGCAATAGGTTTTGATGATGCTGAATGAGCTTTACACATCCATAACTAATTACGTTCAACTGTTAGGCCTGATATATTGTTGCTACCAACCAATTTGTAGTAACCAGGTTTAATTGCATCGTGTTGCAGAATCAGAGTTAAGATTCATTATTTTTAGATGCTTTTAGACTCATTTTATTTAGAAATGATAATGCCAGAACCTAGCCCTTGTGGTATAATGTTAAAATATGGGACAGAGAATTGGGAGTTTGAATCCAGCATTGGACAAACATTCAAATGTAACTAACTCATTGAGTTTGTTAAGTTCTTGATGAAGTTGTCAAAGTACTGCACAACAATACGGGAGTTGATCTGCAGCAACTTGTATTTATATAGCGCCTTTAACTTAATAAAATATCCCAAGGCACTCCTGTAGAGTGTTATAAAGCAAAATTTGACACTGAGCCTCATAAGACAATAGTTGAGCAGATGGTCAAAGAGGTAGAGTTTAAGGAACATCTGAAAGAAGAAAAGAGGTTCAGGGAGAGAATTCCAGAGCTTAGAACGTAGGCAGCAGAAAGCATGACCGCCAGTGTTAAAGAAGTTAAAATTGGGGATACTCAAGTGGCCAGAAATAGATGAGTAAAGATATCTTGGAGGGCTGGGAGAAATTATAGAGATAGGGAGAGGCCCGTCCATGAAAATAAGGGTGAACATTTTAAAATTGAAGTGTTATGTAATTTGAGGCTGGATTTTACTAGCTGTCTGGTGGCAGGTTGGGAGAGATGAGGATGGGGGGAGCCTGCAAAATGGTGAGTGAAGGTGGGGTTGGAGTGCCCGTCGTCTTCCAGCTGCCATGTCAGCATGCGCAGAAGCCAATTGAACCACTTAACTGACCAATTAAGAGCCTCTGCCCACTGTTGCTGGCATTTCATCAGCGACAGGTGGGCTCTTCACTGTGTGGGTACTGAGCTGCCAGTGCTCTGATTGGGTGGCAGTTCCTGGGGGCAGGCAACTGAACTAAGTGGGGACAGCAGCCCAAATGGAATAGTCAAGTCTAGAGGTAACAAAGGCATGAATGAGGGTTTCAGCAGCAGATGAGCTGAGGCGGGGTGGAGTTAGGCAATGTTATGCAGGTGGAAGTAGGTGGTCTTAGTGACTCTTCAAAAGGAAAAAAATTATAAGATCATTGCGAAATTTCTGGCTTTGACAAAGAAGCCCATGAGCAAACAGTTTCATCTTCCTCATTGAAATACCACTTCTTTAGCTAAAGGAGGAAATCTGGAGTGGGGGATCGTTTTTGAGAAATCTACCTTGCATATTTCAAGTGTGATGCACAATCCAATTTGCTGCTGTTCAAAGACTTTGAGTTGTAGAGGAAAGAAAGCATTTTGTCTGATCTCGTTGAACATTGGATAAATATTGATTTTGTAAACCATACATTAGATTCCTCATCATTAATACTTAGGATATAATGGACCAGAATTTATAGCAGGACACATAATGCTATCTACTGTTAGATATATGTGCCCTGCATCCTTTAGTGCAGAAAATTTTTTAACACAAAATTGTTTAAAGTGCCAGGAGATAATGCCAAGGCAGCATCTGGAACTGGATTGAGCAGGGCGACCAACAAGTTATCTCCTTAAATCAATGAGATTTAAGGATTGGGAAATATATGTAGGAAGGCTGATAAAGATGGTGAATTAAATGACAAATTAAATATAGAAGACACATAAAGAAAGGGCAAAAAATGGAGTCTGAGGGGGAAAAAGAGACAGGTAAAGTAAAAAAAATTAAAATTTGACCTTTTTAATATCTCCTTAAAACACTTAAAATTAAAACTTAAAATTTGAAGGAATGAGTTTCCAAACTGGTAATTTTCAGTGCCGTAGAGGTTAATGGGCACCATTAATACATCTTAGCATGCCATGTACACTGGCACTTACAGTTGAAATGATACTTGATATTTAACTTCCTAATGGTGCGTTTAAAGGACAGTTAATGGGCAAATGCAGCAAGTTCCAAAAAAAGGGGGAGGCTAAGGGCAAATTGCCATTTTCACACAGCTAACGTAGAGCAGTGCAACTCGAACAACAACTGTTGGATACTCACATTTGACCAGGCTGCTCACCTGAAATTTCTGTCCCATTCAATGCAACTGCCATTAGCCTTGCTGTTAACATCAAATTCTGGACCAGCGTCGAATGCAGAAAGGTTATTCTTCTGAGGTTGGTACTTAAATCTGATTTTATGGAACAAAACAATAAGCATCCTATTTTACTAATATCACATTTTATACTTTCACTAAGTGCAGAATGCAAAATTGTTCCATTCTCCAATATTGCTTAGGCTTATTGCTGTAAACATTGAAATAATTTATTGGAGTGAAGCAGGAAGTATGAGGCAGAGTCTACTTGTCATCAAGTGCTGCATTGATATTGAAGCATCATAGTATTTCTTTTCATATAAAATTCAAAACCTGTGTATACTCTGATCATGTGTTGACACATCATGAGGTTTAGTCGGAGGAATAGTGCATTAGGATGAATAGTCATTATGAAAAGTGGAACAGTTTTAGGAAACGTGTGGTGTTAACTTTAAACAGACAATATCTGATTTGGTTGTAATGGGCCGTGAATTAATTACCCAGTAGAAAATGGAGCTGTCGTGAATGCAAAAAAAAAATGCTATTAGCTACGCTGTTTGTAATACTCCAGTAATTTACCAATTAAGTGTCCATGATTTTTTATGATTGGGAATGTGCATTTTTGGGTATTTGGTTATATGTTGAATCCACGTAAAACAAAAGATTTATTTTGTATATTTCCTACATAGACACCTGAGTACCTGAATATGCTGTTCATTTATTTAATGTCATTTTTGGATTATTTATTGTGATCATTATTGTGTGTGTTTGTTATTATGTAATAGATCATGCTACACCATGTATTAATTTAATTTGCTGTCAGCATCACAACTGAAGGTCACTTCAATCCTGTAATAGTGGTATAACAAATAATGAAATGTTAACACAGTTGATCCATTGGGCTAGCTCAGTTATGTTGATGCAGTAGTTACTGATGTCTGTCTTGTATTAACTTATAAGTACATTCTAGTGGGTGGTACCAAATTGAAGCAAGCCCCAAGCAAATTAAATTGGGCATCTCTTCTAGTCCTGAGGAAGATGGGATGATTTATGAAAGCTATGGAGTCCCCCTGCACAAAGTGTAATACATTATTAGTTACACATTAGTGGGGGTAGGAATTGGTATGCATGTCACACATTTTCCAGATCTAAAGCAGGTGCTGTGATGTTAAATTCTTCAGCTTGACATTCCACACTGAAAGTGTGCTTGTCACCACATTGGTTCAGGTCCTTAATAGGTGTCTCCTGGCAGCAGTCTGAAACTACTGTAGGCATATTTAAATACATTAATGAGTGTCCTGCACTGAATCCGAGACCCTTTTGTGAAACTGGTAGCTACGTGCCCCAAAATGTTACTTCCTTAACCCACCCAATAAATCATGGCTTAAACAATCATGTAGAGTCTTCTTTTCTTCGTTTTCTATTATGGTGCTCCTCTGAGATGATTCCCCAGCATCTGCGGCTTGAGAAGTGGAAGGCTGCTGAATTTCTCCTGTGGGCACTTCAGATGGCTTTGGTGGACAACCTCAATGAGCTCTGGCCCTTGAGGACCCGGCTGCAGACTACCGGCCCTCATCCTCAACTAGGGAAGTCTGGACCAAAAAAGACTCCTCAGGTCATGCATAGGAAAAGAATGCATGCATACTAATAGGTTCTCAAAAGCTGCTGCGCATGCTCCCCTTCAAGCCTTATGAGCCAAGGGAGATTGTGGACCTGAGAGCCAAGGTGGCAGCAGTCTGAATTCCCATCAAAGCTGTCCTTGCTCCAAGGCCTTGATGTCATATGCAAACCCAAGTTGAAGCTGAACTCCTCCAAACTTTCCACTATTATCATAAGCTTGATGGCAGGTAGGGCAGTGAATTTAGAAGGTCACTGTGAATTGCCATTAGTCATATTTATGTGTGATAGGCTCTCAATGGCTTCATCTGTATCCTTTCCCTCGAGTGAGCTGCTTTCTGGATGTCATAATCCCCTGCTCCTCTATCTGGAAGTGTAAGGTCAATGGTGCTTTCTCTTCTTCAGTGTTGCTCTCTTCTTCATTGTCTTCTTCTCCCAGAAGACCGTGTGGAGCTTCTAAACCTGAGAAAGGACAAGCATCAGCATTTAGTGCCATGAGCAAGCAAAGACAGATGAGCTGTTTCTGAAAGCCTCAACGTTTTAGCTATTTATGTGAGGGTGAGATTTAAGTGAGAAGGGAAGAGGGAGAAATGGTTTAACCTCACCAGATACCACACTTCTTGTCATTCCCCCTGCCTCTCTGATGCCTATGACCTGTTTTTCAAGTGGGATGGCGCATGAATGAACTGCAGCGCTCTTCCAGGGGTTGCCTGTACCCTGTTATTGCATGGGAGCTTGCCCTGAAAGATAGAAAATGCACTAGTGTTTGAGTAGTGAGAAGTTTTGAGGACATGCATACCAGGATAGAATACTGGTGCATGAAAGATGGTAGAGTGTGACGAGGTGAAGAAAGTAATAGTGAGGGGAGTAATTGGTGCATAGCTCTGCAGCAGGTGGAGTATGATGCAGTAAGTCTAGAAAAGTCCTCTTCACAGGGAGAGAGAAGGCTTGTAAATGCTCAGACAACAATTAGTGCAAGGCTAAGCAGAGAGTGATGAGTGATGTGGGTTAGGAGGCTTATCTTCATTGGCCTTGTGAGGTCACTAAACTTTTACCTGCATTGCAACCATATTCTGGGGAGATGGGGGGGTGGGGGGGGGTGGTGGGGGCTCTGCCCATTCTGCCAGGCAACTTTCCTTAATTTCCTTTGGACACCTGCTGGATAGAAAATGTCCATCCTCCTGCCAATCTCCTCCACTAATGCCTCCAATGCAATCTCAAAAAACAGGGAGTCCTTGTGGCTTTTCCTGTGCTTTTCATTAGCTGCAATCTTCAGTTACATTTACCTGCAGCCAAAGTGCACCTTCCCTTTAAGTAGTTCACGCTGCTTTTAAATGGGGTCAGCTTATTATGTTGCATACTAAGTAGAAAATGGCAGCTAACAATTTAAATGAAACAAAAACGGAAAATGCTGGAAAAACTCAGCAGGTCTAACAGCATCTGTGGAGAGAAAAAACACAGTTAACATTTCGAGTCTGTATGACTCTTCTTCAGAGCTCTGAAGAGTCATACGGATTCGAAATGTTAACTTTTTTTTCTCTCCACAGATGCTGTTAAACATGGTGAGTTTTTCCAGGATTTTCTGTTTTTGTTTCAGATTTCCAGATTCCGCAGTATTTTGCTTTTATCTTAATAATTCAAATGGCTCAGAGGGACCAATTGTGGGCCTTAGTTGTGTGCACCTCATTGGAAATGAGTTTAAACTAGTTTCTATCCTTTGGTCTTAATTAAATTTATATTTAGTATTTATCAAATTTGCCAAATTGTTCTTAAAGGATAATTCCTCAAGAAAAGGCTATTGTTTACATTATACCAGTAGACTGGACATGGAAATGAAAACCATAGACACTTTTTGATTGCACATGTACAACCTTTATCATGATTACAATTATATTAATTTGTAGTATTCTTATTTTTTTCTCTTTTGCCTTTTGTACTATATTTTACAATTTGTATTTTGTGTGCAAAATCTTGAGCAACTGATTTCTTTTCTCTGGAGTTTCCGTAACACTGACACTTAATACCAATCCAGCAATTCCTATTCCACAATTGCCAATTCGGATAATTGTCAATTTCACGGGTAATCTGGCATTTTACAACATCCTGTTGATAGATGGATGCAAATTGTCAAGGTCGTTGCAAATCTTAAACCTCATAAAAACAAAATTTAGATTTGGATGATCTGTTCACAGAGCTGAGGTTCTGGAACTCTGCATCAGCTATGTAAGTAAGTAGTGCAATATCTGGGAAAATGTACCACTTGTAATTTTTACCCCACAAAGGATGTATACATTTATCACTGCCTTTATGGCAGTGGTTCCAAAATAGGGCCTGCAAGGTTAAGACATAACATACTCCTTACATTAAGACATTTTGTGGTTACAGTTTAGAGGATGGCAATGCATTTGGTTTGCTGAAATATGTTTTTTCTTTTCACTTTTATTATTTAGTTTTAATTTAATCATTTGTATATACATATAGTTGTCTTCCAATTTAAAACTTCAGATACAAACATAAAGTTGATTTACATTAAAATTGATTGATAATCACCTTTTTAATATTTGATTCTACTAGTCATGCCAGTATTTTTTTCCAAGAATACAGCTGCAGTAGAGTCGATAGGGGAACAGTGTCCATGAGGACAAAGTGACTATTAAAAGACTTGTAGAAAACAATTGTGAATTATCTCATTCAGCTTGACTGGGAGCAAATACTGCAGTCAGAGAACTGCATGAACCCTGGGAAACCAATGAGGTGTAGTCAAGGGTTGTTTTGTGATTTAATAAAGTGATTTTTAAAGCAGAGATGAATTAGTAGCAATTCATTTATGTAACTTGATACCATTGATTTGTAACATCAGGGGTGCAGAGGATGGGGGCGCACTGGTGATGAATAAATGGTAAGCCAAGTGAAGAAGTCTGAATACTGCTGAACCTTCTAGTGGCGTTGTATTGGGTAGATCAACACTATGGACTGCAGGGTTTCATATAAAGAGAACACATTTTATTAACCTGAAGAGCAGTGCTATTATCTCCATGGACAATTTACGAATGAATACATTTTCAGAGTATATGTCTTTGTGAAACTGTGTATCCAGTTACTAAAGATGTGCTTTTGAGATCACTCTGGCAGAACCTGCCTGCAGCCATCGAACTTGACAACAGTTCAAATGAACACGAACAATAAAGTTGTTGTTGAAGCAGTTATTAATCGCTTCCACATTGCAAAACTGAGGAGGAGAGACATGTTATGGTCATTTTAATCATTTTATTACTACAGATGACTGTTTGGTTTTCACAAGCAAAACTCTTTCCCTTTCCATTTTTTCTCCTCACCAAATTAGCCACCCAAATATGTCAACATAATCCAGTAAAAAAAGGACGGTCTAACTGCAGTCATCATGAATACAGTAAACATCATTCTGTAGTGTGACCTGAGCGTGGAAGGGTACCAACATATAGTAAGTCCTCACTTGAAGTTGTGGTTGTGTTCCTGAAAATCATGATTTTAAGTGAAACAACTTTATGTGAATCACAGGTCCCCATAGGAATCAATGTTAAAGTCAGAGTTAGATTCCTTCAGACAGCTCTTGCCCAGAAAACTCAATGTACAAGTTGAAATACTGTACCGTACATGTGCAGCACTGTGCATCCCTAGCTGGAATAACTTGCAAACTAAAATAAATCACTGAACATAACAGAAATACTATATACATTGAAATTACGTAACACTAAATCACTCAAACAAGCCCTGAGTAGCACAGCTTCTGGCCTGAATTTTCCAGTCCCGTTGGTGTTGGGTATCATGGTGGGTGGGGGGGAGACAATATGGCAAGAAGGCCAAAAATCGGTTTCATACTGGCGTAAAAGCACGGCGGAATCATCCGATGGTATCCGCCATGGCGGAGGCTGGTGTGAACATCATTTGTATCCCGGTAATGGGATGCAAAATAAGGCCCGAGCACAATTGTCCCCCCACGCCAGATTTACGGCTATGGCAATGGGAAAACACGCCTACCCAGAATACGCCTGGAGAAATGTGATGTGCAGAAGTCGGGACTTACCATTAGGGCCTTGCTCAGATCGCGGATATCCAAGGAGCAGAAGATACTGGAGCCCCACGCCATCCTGGCCCTGGAGGAACACGTAGATCACATTCTGGGTGCATTCTCATGGACATGGCTCCACTGCAAAGCAGCTCGCAGAAGGTGGTAGGTCTCCGTTGATGTCCTGGATCTGCTTCGGAACATCACGGTCTTGGCCGTGGGCTACTATGGATGATTGGGGGGGTGAGGGTGGGAAGAGGAATGCCCAGCTGTGAGTGGGAGAGGGTGAGGTTGGAGGGGGTGTGGGGTGAGCGAACAAAGGTGTCAGGGTTGGGTGAGATGTCTGGGGGGGAGGAAGGAATTCAGAGGGAGGAAGGTAACTGGTGGGGGGAAGGGGGGGTTCGAAGTGTGGGAGGGTGTCCGGGTGGGAGGAGGAAGTTCGGAGAGGGACAAGGTGTCTGGGGGAAGGTGTCCGGGGAGGAGGGAGTTCGAAGGGGGAGGGGAGGTGTCTGGGGGGGGAACGAGGGAGTTCAAGGGTGGGTGGGGCGGGAAGGTGTCTGTGGGGGAGGAGGGAGTTCAGAAGGGAAAAGCTGTCCTGGGGAGGAGGGAGTAAGGATGGAGAGATGAAAACGGGGTGGGGTTGTCCAGGTGAACATGCAGGGGAAGGGTCTGAGGAGTCAATGATTGCCTCCTGGGGAGCAAACTGAGGGTGGCTGTGGGAGGAGGGCATGGGGAATATGAGATGGGGGGGAGAGAGTTCAGAAAGGTGGGAAGGTGAGGGTGCATCAGGAGCGGCAGAAGGGACGGTGAAGGTGTTGGGTGGAGGCTCAGAGGCAGACATGGACCCTAGGGGTGGGAAGGAGGAGGTCGGGGAGGTAATTGGGGGTGGGATTCTCAGGAAGGCAGGGAACACGCACGTTCACCTGGGCATCCTGGAAAGACAAGGGTTCGGGTTGGTGGGGAGGTGGAAGGTGATGCTGGGGCGTCGACAGTGATGTAGAGAAGGACATGGGTGACTGGGGGAGGGGAAAGGATGAGGAAGCTGATAAAAAAAACTTGACCACGGCCAACACGGTCAAAGTCAAAAGCGAGCAGAGCTTCATTTTGGATGAGCACAGGTGCTGCGTGGGAGTGAAATCAGTGGGGTAGGGAAGGAGGAGGTTGGGGAGGTCAGTATGGTCGGGGGTGGGATTCTCAGGAAGATAAGGAATGTGCATGTTCCCCTGGACATCCCAGAAGGAAAAGGGCTCTGGTTGGTAGGTGACAGTCGGGAGGCAGAAGGTGATGCCGGGGGGGTTCAACAGTGATGGGTGACTGGGGGAGGGGAAAGGATGGGGGAGCTGAAAACATACTTTACAATCAGCATTCTTCTGAAATCGAAAGTAAAAGGAGCCTCATGTTGGGTGGGCACAGGTGCTGCATGGGAGTGCGGTCAGTGGGTGTATAGAGATGCAGGTCAGCTCAGATTGACAGCTGAAAGAGAAGCCTAGTAGGCAGCATTAAAAATGCTCTGGACATTGAGATGAGTGTAATTGAGGAAGGCTCAGCATGCGTGGGAGCAGCTCCAAAAGGCCCTGCCACATACACACTTCTCCCTCCAGAATCGCTCCTGGTCCAGCTGCATGCAGCTGAACTGCTAGTGGTGGGGGGGATGCAGGGAGAGGACTCACAAAGCCTGTAAACTAAGTTGAAAGATAGCATTGCACATTACTCAGTGAAAGTGAATATATTTTCAGATTATAAAGTGATAAAATGTGTCCACATGTGCAACCACTTGTGATCTGAAATTCTTAGGCCTACCACTTTTTCTACTTGCTGCCTTGACATCCGCAGGAGGGGTGGAGACAGCCTGTGAAATGTTTGGCCCTGATGACTTTGGTGTGGGTCCTCTGGAGAGCTGAGACCTTGAGGGTCCTGGCTTGTTTTGGCTGTCCTCCTGTGGGCCAGCTGCTCCCTCTGCGGTGACAGAGGATGAGATTGAGAGGATCACAGGCAAAGGGGACTCGGAGGGAGTGGACAGCCTCTGAGATTCCTGAATGGATGACCCAGGGATGTCCAGCTGCTGCTGCTCTTCAAATCGGATGCCCAAAGGCCCAGGCCTGACTCCTTGAGGGGAAGGACACCTGGAGAGATGTCAAGGCCCCATTTCCCCCTCGCTATGCCACTGCAGGAACTCACCCTCGACTGCCGCAACAGAGTGCGGGTCTGCACGCATCTCCGCGTCCTCCTGGACGAGGGTCTCCATGACTTCTGCCATTCTTCCCATGGAGACCAATATACGCGCACATGCGGGGCCCGCTTCATCAGAGAGCGGGTGGACGCACTCCTGGCCTGCCACTCTGTTGAGGGCTTCCAACAGCTTTGCGTGATGTTCCCCTGCCTTCTGCTGACTCTCCAGGATGAGTTGGAAGGCTGAATCTGGAGGCTTGCCATCTCACTCGGACCTCACAGATGCCTCTTCCCCAGCAGTCCTCCGAGCGCCAGGGAGCTCGGCTGAACCTGCCTCCTCCTGCTGCAGACACGCGTTCATGCAGTGACCACCACATTGTGAACCCAAGCCTGCTGTGGATCTAGGTCCCACTGAGCTGTGTCTCTTTCTGCATTAATGGAGGATGTGGGTATGTGCTGTGACGGGCTGCTTATTTCCAACTCTTCAATGGAGGGGCTGTCCTCTTGGCTGGAGGTGAGGACCTGGATGGAGCTGAGGGTCTGGCTGGCTGAGGGTATCAGTTCCTTGGCAGAGCTCCCTGTGAGCCAAAGTAGAGATAATGAGTGCATGGCAGCAGAGTCAAAAACAGGAGAGAGAGTACTCTCAGTTGCGTTGAGAGGGGGATGATGTGATGCAGGATCCTCACATGGCTGTTTGCCACCGACCTCACCGTTGCCACATGTCCTCACCAGTCCATGCAATAGCACGCTTCTCAAAGTGAGTGTGGGGCCTTATGTTGGCCACTCCATTTCCCCCCCCCACCCCCCATCTGGGACCTCTCCCTGCTGTTGTGAGCCCGCTTCTCCTGCATGAAAACAGATGGAGAGAGCGTGAGTGGGACGCATGGCACTGCATGAAATGTTTGTGTGGTGAACAGAGCCATGGATGGGATCAGGATGCGAGCTGCAGAGGATATGAGCCTGATGGAGATGTGAGGGTGTGTGTGAGTTAGTGGTGTAATCCCTTGAGGTGTGAGATCCCCATAGATGTGTGATGAGTTTGGGAGTGAGTGAGTTGAGAGTGATGAGGTGGTTGACTTACCCTGGCAGAATGGATGACACCATTCATCCTCTTCCTGCACTGGTTGGCTGATCTTTTCTGTGCTCCAGTGGCGCTGACCGCCACTGCCACCACCTACCAGCCTGGATTGGTGACTCTGGCGGATATCCTGCGGCCAGAGTGGGGTTAGAGTATATCGCAGCGGCCTTCTACTGCATCTAGCAAGCGCCCCAGAGAGGCGTCACTAAATTTGAGGGCTGCCATCTTCTTTACTTTCAGGCCCATCTGTCTCCTGGAGCAGTTCTGGTCCATAGGCATGAAGTCAGCATGCACTCCGGTGCACTTTAAATATGGTGCCTGGGCAAGGAAGTGCTGAGGGCACAGTTTGGCGTGCAAATATGAGTCCGTCCATTGGCAATTCGAGTGTTTCCCGTGAATGCCTTATCAATGAGGCAGGACGTGCCAGCATTGGGACAATGTGCCATGAAAACCTGGCATTGTAGCCAGCAAGTGAAATGATTTTTTTCCTGCCCACTACCACACTTTGTGTAAATCTGGAATGATTCCGCCCTCTATGTCTCTCCCTCAGCACTCCTGAAACTCAGTTCAACTCTTTGCTTGCTTTCCTTTCTCACTGTCTGTCTTTCTGTCTCTCCTTTCCCAGTCTGTCTGCCTCTCTCCCTCTCCTTTCCCGCTGTCTCACCACAACGTCCCCTCCCATCCTCACCCCCCAATCCAGCTCAGGGCAGTGACTCAAAAGCCCGAGACTCTGGCTAACTCCCAGTCCAAGGCTGCATCTGGGCCCAGAGCCTGGACCTCTTCCTTGATGTCTATAGGGGGCAGAGCCCCGTGTCCTGGGCCGTGGATTGAGCCGGATGGGGTGCAGAGTTCAGTTAAATCCTAATGAATCTAGCCACAGGTCACAAATTACCAGCTTTGAGTTCGTAGGTATCATTTGACTGTTGGGCTTTACAAATAGCTCTTGTATGTGAGGACCTCTTTTTCATCACTCTTCACTTTCTAACCTTCAGTTTTCTTACACATAATCATATATACTTTTTACAGATAAGAGAATATTCAAGAAAAAATTGAAATCCAACACAGTTTTTAAATCAGCAATATCTGCCTCACTTTATAAATTGCATACATTCTTCCCATAAGTAATGTGCTGTACTGTGGGCTCACACTAAGTTCAAAGTTGTGACCTTCCACCCAAGATAGGCAGAGATAATGTTTTGCCCTTGTTTGTTAGTCTGTTTGTCTGTAAATAATATATCTCAAAAACTATGGACAGATTTTAATGAATATTCATACACAGATAGGGTATGGCCCAAGGAAGATCTGATTAGTTTTTGGCAAAATTGCAGATGTAGATCTCTAACCTGGAATTTTTTGAAGGATCCATCCATTAACATTGGGATATAGGGCAAATTGTCTTTTTTCTTTTATAATGTTGTTTGTTTTAGAATGTTCTGGATTGTCTCAACTGCTGTTGTAGGATTTGTCACAGCTGTCAGAATGCGAGCAGAGTTTTCAGAGCAAGTTGTTGGCCTGAAGCCTCCTTAGTAAATTTTTTCAGCTTTGTAGTTGCAGGGCATCAACCAGCTGGAGAAAAACATCAAGGAAGAGTTGCATAATTGTAATAACACTTGAGTTAACACAGCGTGGCAGAAGTATGCACTATACTGAGTGTTCTCTTCACTTGTCTTTTTCTTTCTCACTCTGTTCCTTCTCTTTCAGTTTCTCTATTTTCTCTCCTGCTTCTCTTTCATCCATCTCCTGGAGCTCCTTTTTTATATCTTTCTCTTGTTTGCTTTTCAACGAGAGGTGGTGAGTGACATGGTGTGTTGAGTAGGGGGAATGTGCCATCAATATCTGCAGGCTGCATTTGGAAGGGAGGAATGCCAGGGAAATATGGCCCACCATAGTTACCTTCCTATCCCTTCTTGTCTCTCTCCCACCCCTGTTGCATCCTCTAAATCCTCCTCTTCCCTGGATCCCCAGCTCCCCCTGCTATTTCCTCCCATCACTAACATTATCTCTTCTCCTTTGAGCTACCAATTCAATGTCTGCATCCTCCACTCTCTACACTCAAGTGTCACACCACAGTAAGTTGTATTTATATAATGGCCTTAACGTAATAAAACATTCCCAAGAAACTTCACAGGGGCATTTTAAAACAAAATTTAGTACAAAGATTTAACACAAATCCACATGAGATATTAGTAAAGATGACAACTTTGATGAAATAGATAGGTTATAAGTATTGACTTAAAGGAGGAAAGAGAGGGAGAGAGGTTTATGAAGGAAATTTCAAAGATTGAGGGCACAGCCGCCAATGATGGTGCAACTAAAATCAGGGATGTGCAAGAGGTCAGAATTGGAGAAGAGCAGGTATCTCAAAGGGATATAGACATTACAGGTTTTTAAAGGTGCGAGGATGTGGGAGGATTTGAAATTGTTAGTCTCACTCTTAACCCTTTACCCACTCGTCAACACACAAGTTCTTCCTTGTCTTATAACTTATGCTCCTCACCCCATTTCTTTGAGAATGGTCACTTTTTGTATGGAAAAAAAGAAAGACTTGAAATTATGTAGCACCTTTCATAACCTCAGGACTTCCCAAGCAGTTTACACCTAATGAAGTGCTTTATTGCAGTGTAGTTACTGTGGTAATGTAGGAAACACAGCAGCTAATTTGCACACAGCATGCTTCCATGCGCAGCAGTGTGATAATGACCAGGTACTCTATTTTAGTGATGCTGGTGTAGGAGCAAATATTGACCAGGACACAGGGGAGAACTCCACTGCTTGTCTTCAAAATAGTGCCATGGGATCTTCGACATCCACATGAGACTGTAGATGAGGCCACAGTTTAATGGCCAGCACCTAAAACAGAACAGCCCCGATTTTTGTCCTTGAGTCTTTGGAATGAAACATGAACCCACACCCTCCTGACGCAGAGGCAAAAGTGCTACCAACTGGGCCATGGTTGACGCATTTGTGTTCAAAATTTTACCAGAACAGATTTCAAATAATTTAATCACTTAAGCTTGAATTCCCAATTGCAATTACATTCGGATTTGAATCTGGCATGTGCAGCAACACGGCATTGGAGGATATTGTTCTGGCTTGCTATGCCAAGTCTTCCAATTTTGGAATTTAACTCATCTGCATCCTTCAACTTCAGCTGCTTCATTCAAGAGAGGCCAGAGGCCCCCTCGCCTTCAGCTGGTTTCCCTCCTCCCTCCCTCCTTCCTGTCAGTTTTTTCCTGAGGCTTTGCTTTCTTTCAAGGATTTTGAGGGAGGCATGAGAGGTGGGGTAGCTAGAGGGGTAAGGAGCTGGATTTTCAGAGCCTGAGGTCTTTGTGTGTAAAGGCACGGCTTCCAGTAGTGGCCAAAGGGAGAAGTTTGCATGAAAGCCCAGACTTATAGGAATAGAGGGTGTGATGGGGGGTTGCAGGAGGTTACAAAGGTAACAAAGAGCAATGATGAACAGAGTTAAACCCAGGAGTAAGAATTTTAAACTTGAGTCATTGGGTGACCAGGCATCAATGTAGCTCAGGAAGAACAGAAGTAATAGGTGAGCAGCACCTGGTACAGATAGAATACAAACAGTAGAATTTTGGAAGAACTTGTTTCCAAAGGGTGGAGCATAAAGCCGGTCAGAATGCATTGATGTAGTTGAAATAAAAACAGGAAATGCTGGAAAAACTCAGCAGGTCTGGCAGCATTTGTGGAGAGAGAAACAGATTTTTTGAGATATCATCTAGAATAGTCCTTTTTAATTTACGAAGAATTAAAATTGCACCTTAATGTAAATATAAATATTTATCTATCTATAAATACTGAATTAACCCAATACATTTGAGCTTTCATTTTCAGAGTTATGGCTAATCCGTTAGCGGTGTAAACATTAGTAACTTTCAAAAATATCCAGTAACATTGCTTATTCTGTATAAATAGATCATAAATTGAGAATTGCTGCATTATAATGGCAGTGGCATTATATATTGCTGAAGGCCAAAATTTAGAAAATGATCTCTTTATTTCTGTTAGCATCTCTATACTTCCATTCATATCTGTGTCACCGACTCCATTCCCTCACCCTCAGACTTCTCCAGGCTAGTTACGAGTTCAGCATCCTTTCTGATTTTGTGCTGAATGTTTAATGTCATGACTCTCCATTACAAAGAGTGTGTATGGTCATATTGCCCATTTCCACTCATTTGCTCAATAAAATAAAAGCAAAATAATGTAGTTGTGGAGATGTGAAATAAAAACAGAAAGTGCTAGAAAAAGTATCAGATCTGGCAGCATCTGTGGAGAGAGAAACAGAGTTAACATTTTGAGTCTAATATGACCTTTCTTTTGGGTCATATGGACTCGAAACATTAACTCTGTTTCTCTCTCCACAGATGCGGCCAGACCTGCTAATTTTTTTTCTAGCACTTTCTGTTTTTATTTCACATCTCCAGCATCTACAGTATTTTGCTTTTATTTTAATGAGCAAATGAGTGGAGACGGGCAGTGTTACCATACACACTCTTTGTAATGGAGAGTCATGACATTAAACATTCAGCACAAAGTCAGAAAGGATGCTGAACTTGTAACTAGCCTGGAGAAGGCTGAGGGTGAGGGAATGGAGTCGGTGACAAGGATATGGAGTTGTGGTACAGGCTGATAATCATTAAGAACATAAGAAATAGGAGTAAGCCATTTGGCCCCTCAAGCCTGCCCCACCATTTTATAAGATCATTAGATCTGATCTACCCCAGGCCTCAACTCTTTCATGGCAGCTCCTCATAGCCCTTAACTCCCCGATATTTCAAAAATTTATCTACCTCCTCTTTAAATAATTTCAGTGATCTAGCCTCCACAACTCTCTGGAGTAGAGAATTTCAGACATTCACTGCCCTCTGAGAGAAGAAATTCCTTTGCATCTCAAGTTTTAAATGAGTGTCCCCTTATTCTGTAACTATGTCCCCTAGTTTGAGATTCCCCCACTAGTTGAAACATCTTCTCAACATTTACCCTGTCAGCCTCCCTCAGAACTTTGTACGTTTCAATGAGATCACCCCATATTCTTCTAAACTCTAATGAATAAAGGCCTAACCTGTTTATCCATTCTTGATAAGTCAACACCGTCATCCCAAGAATCAGCCTTTTGAACTGCTTCCGATGCCAGTATATCCTTTCTTAAATATGGGTACCAAAACTATTAGTAGTACTCCAGGTGTGGCCTCAACAACACCCTGTACAGTTGTAACAAGACTTACCTATTTTTAAACTCCAACCTCCTAGCAATACAGGCCAAAATTCCATTTTCCTTCTTCATTACTTGCTCCACCTGCATGCTAACTTTTTGTGTTTCATGCACAAGAACACCCAGATCCCTCTGTGCTGCATTTTTTTGGAGTCTCCCTCCATTTAAATAATAGTCTGCCATTTGATCCTTCCTACCAAAGTGCATGACCTCACACTTTCCCACACCAAACTCCATCTGCCAAATTTTTGCCCACTCACTGAAACTATCTATATCCCCTTGCAGATTCCTTATGTCCTCATCACAAGATGCTTTCCCACTTATTTTTGTATCATCAGCAAATTTGGATACATTACACTCTGCTCCCTCCTCCAAATCATTAATATAGGTAATAAATAATTGAGGCCCCAGGACTGATCCTTGTGGCACTCCATTAGTTACATCTATCCAACCTGAAAAAGACACATTAATCTCTACTCTCTGTCTTCTGTGTGTTAACCAATTCTCAGCCCATGCTAATACATTACTCCCAATACTGTGAGCTCCTACCTTGTGCAATAACTGTTTGTGTAGCACCTTATCGAATGCCTTCTGAAAATCCAAATACACTACGTCTACTGGTTCCCCTTTATCAACTCTGCTTGTCATATCCTTAAAGAACTCTTTAATTGGTCAATCATGATTTCCTTTTCACAAAACCTTGTTGACCCTAATTGCATTAAGCTTTTCTAAATGTCCTATTTCTTCCTTAATAATTGGACTCTAGCGTTTTCCCAACAATAGATGTTAGGCTGACTGGCCTGTAGTTTCCTGCTTTTTGTTTTCCTTCTTGAACAGGGGCGTCACGTTAGCGATTTTCCAATCCACAGCAACCCTCCAGGAATCCAGTAAGTTCTGGAACGTTTCAACCAATGCCTCCACTATCTCTGCAGCCACTTCCTTTTAAACCCTTGGATGCAGGCCATCAGGTCTTGGCAACTTGTCTACCTTTAGTCCCATTAGTTTGTCAAATACTTTGTCCCTCGTGATAGAGACTGTTACTAGATCTTTCCTCCCATTAGCTCCTTGCTTAACTGATATCTTTGGAACGTTTATAGTGTCCTCCACCATGAAGACCGATGCAAAATATTGGTTTAAATTATCTGCTATTTCCTTGTTCCCCGTTATCAATTCTGCAGCCGCATCCTCCAAGAGTATCACGCTCACTTTAGCCACTCTCTTTCTTCTTGTGTACCCATAGAAGCTCTTGCTGTTTGTTTTTATATTTCTTGCCAATTTACTTTCATAATCAATTTTCTCCCTCTTTATTAGCTTTTTAATCATCCACTGCTGGTTCCTAAAAAATTCCCAATCCTCTGGCCTACCACTAGTTTTTGCTGCTTTTTATGCCTTAGATTTTGATTGGATACCCTCCTTGACCACCTTTGTTAACAACGGGTGGTTCATCCTTCTCATCAAGTCCTTCTTTTTGAGCAGGATAAAGTTTTGCTGAGCATTATGAAATATCTGCTTATATGTCTGCCACTGCTCATCCACTGACCATCCCCTTAGTCTATTTTCCCAGTCCGCTTTAGACAACTCTTTCTCCATACTTCTGTAATTGCCGTATTTAAGATGAAGGCACTGGTTTGAGACCCGAGTTGCTCACCCTCGAACTGAATTTGAAATTCTACCATGTTGTGATTGCTACCCCCGGAGGTTCCTTAACTATGATATCTTTGTTAATCCCACCTCATTGCACATTACTAGATCTAAAATAGCCTGTTCCCAAGTAGGTTCTGAAATGTATTGCTTTAAGAAACAATCTCTGATGCACTCTACAAATTTGTCTTCCATGTTACCCCTGCCAACCTGATTTGTCCAGTCAATATGAAGATTAAAATTACCCATGACAATTGTAGCACCCTTCTTACATGCCTCCATTATTTCCTGATTTATACTTTGTCTACAGAGAGCTAACTCTTCGGGGGCCTACAGACGACTCTCACCCCTGACTTCTTCCCCTTGCTATTCCTTATTTCCACCCAAACTGATTCCACATCACAATCTATTGCACCTACATCACTACTCACCACCGCACTGATACCTTCCTTTCTTAAAAAGCTACCCCGCCTCCTTTTCTTTTTTGTCTATTTTTCCAGATCATCGAATACCCTTAAACATTGAGTTCCCAGTCTTGGTCACCTTGCAACCATGACTCTGTAATAGCTGTCAAGTCATATTCATTTATTTCTGCTGTCAACTCACCTACCTTGTTACAAATGCTGTGGGCATTCAGAAAAAGAGCCTTAGGCTTTTTACCATTACTGCTCATTCTGATTCTGATTTCTGCCGCACTCTTCTGCTTATATTTTCTGCCCCTTCCTGCCACACTGTGATTATCGTTTGCCTCTTCACTACCCTGCATCTCTGCTCCCTTGTTTATTTTTGATTTTTTAAACTTTCCTTCAATTGAACCCCCTCCCCATTAATTAATTAAGTCCTATCTACAATCCTAGTTATACAATTTGCCAGGACACTGGTCCCAGCATGGTTCAAATGAAGCCCGTCCCAACGGAACAGTTTTCCCCTTCCCCAGTACTAGTGCCAGTGCCCCATGAAGCGGAACCCATTTCTCCCACACCAATTTTTGAGCTATGTATTTACCTTTCCAATCTTATTTATCCTACGCCAATTTGCACGTGGTTCAGGTAGTAATCTGGAGATTATTACCTTTGTGGTTCTCTTTTTTAATTTAGCCCCGAGCTGCTCTTAGAACCTCAGCAGAACCTCTTTCCTAGTCCTACCTATGTTGTTGGTACCTATGTGGACCATGACAACTGAATCCTTCCCCTCCCACTCCAAGTTCCTCTCCAACCCAGAAGAGATGTCCTTAACCTTGGCACCAGGTAGGCAACACAGCCTTTAGGACTCCCTGCCTTTACTGCAGAGAACTGTATCTATTCCCCTAACTGGTATCCTTTATTACTACTACATTTCTCTTCTCTTCCCCCACTTGAATGGCGCTCTGTACCATGGTGCTGTGGTCAGTTTGCTCATCCTTCCTGCAGCCTGCACTCACTCATCCACACCGGGACCTATTGGACGAGGGCACTAGCTGAGGCTCCTCCAAAGCTAAATTTTGGATCCCCATACCTGCCTCACTCGCAGTCACACCCTCCTGTCCCTGAACACAGTCCAAATCTGATGTAATTAATCTAAGGGGTGGACTGTCCCCTGAAACACAGTGTCCAGGTAACTCTCCCAGTCCCTGATGTGCCACAGTGTCTGCAGCTCGGACTCCAGCTCTTCAACTCTGAGCTGAAGTTCCTCGAGCAGCCAACTTGCTGCAGATGTGGTCACCGTGAATCGCATCAGCTTTCACCAGCCTCCACATACTACAGCTGCAACACATCACCTGCCCAGCCATTTCTACTCTATTTTATTAATTAATTTGGATGTTAAATATTTTAAAAGTGAATTTCTTAACTGTACTCTTCTGCTGTAATAACAGCTCCTGATTTAAACCACTTGGCCAATCAAAAGAGACACGGAAGAGGTCCCCACCAATCACCTACCTGTTTTCCTTTGACGTCACACTTTGACAATGACAGGTAGAAACAAGTCCTCCTCTCATGCTCTCCTCTAGATCTCCCTGACTGCCTGTCCCAGGGTCCTCCTCTCGTACTCTCTTCTAGGTGCTACTGACTGCCTGTCCCAGGGTCTTTCTCTTGCATTCTCCTCTAGGTGCTGTTGACTGCCTGGCTCGGGGTCCTCCTCTCCACTCTCCTCTAGATGCCGCTGACTGCCTGTCCCAGGGTCCTCCTCTTGCACTCTGCTAAGTGTTACTTTCTTGTCTTCCTGATATTTGCTGGAGGAAGTTGTGGCTCATCCACAACTGATGTCAAACAAGCAATCTGACAACACCGAGGCTTTGGGGAGGTTGAGAGGGATTTGATGAAGCGGAGGAGCTGGATGTCATCAGTGTACATGTAGAAACTGATCCCGTGCCTATGGATAATGTTGCCAAAGGACAGCATGTAGGTGAGGAAGAGAAATGATATAGATCCTTGGGGGAGTCCAGAGGTCATGACGCAGCGACATAAAAGCAAAGTCATCGCTTAGATGTACCCTCGCTATGAAGAGTTACATAAGTGTGGAGTAATAAGGACTGTTCCACTGAGCGGGACATTGGAGAAGAGACATTAGAGAGAGATGGTGTGGTCAACTATGTCAAACGTTGCAGAGAATTCTAAGGGAAATAATGCACCATGGACACAGTTATAATGGTTGTCATTTGTGACTTTGGTTAGGACTGTTAATGATGATGTAGCAGTGGTAGAAACCTGATTGAAAGATTCAGATGGAGCGGTACATGGAAAGGAGAGGAAAGATGGACATGAATTTAGTAGGTAACAATACATTCAAGAACTTGAGAAAGGAGAAGAGATTGGAAACTCAGCTTTAGTTTGCAAGGATAAAGAAGTCAAGGTTTTTTTTTGATGAGCGGTGATGGCTGCAGTTTTGAAAAGCAGTGCACTGTATCTGAGGTGAAGGAACCATTTGCGATGTCAGCTAACATGAGAGACAGGAAAGGGAGTTGGGTGGTCAGCAGTTTGGCCAGAATGGAGCTGTGAGCAGAAGGGTGGACCCCATGGATGAGATGAGGTTAAAACAAGGAAAGAATTGCACCAAATGAGAGCAGGTCAGGGACAAGTTCAGAGAAAAATTTAGAATCGAAAACATTTCTGGGAGGCAAACAGAAACTAAAAGAGGGAGACAAAGAGCTAAAGATGACCAAAGATCAAAGAAGAAAGAAGGGATTACAGAATGAAAGTATAGAGATGCTAAAAGAAATAAAGAGATCATTTTCTAAATTTTGGCCTTCAGCAATATATAATGCCACTGCCATTATAATGCAGCAATTCTCAATTTATGATCTATTTGTACAGTAAAAGCAATGTTACTGGATATTTTTGAAAGTTGCTAATGTTTACACCGCTAACGGATTAGCCACAACTTTGAAAATGAAAGCTCAAATGTACTGGGTTAATTCAGTATTTATAGTTAAATATATATTTACATTTATGTTAAGGTGCATCTTTAATTCTTCGTAAATTAAAAAAGACTAACCTAGATGATATCTCAAAAAATCTTTATTTAGTATCTGTATTTTGAATTGTAAAATCTGTTAGTGTTACTTTATGACCTCAGAGCTCAGCATAATGATTGGCAAACCAGTGTAATTTTACACTGGTATGGTTAATGTTGGATACTATAGTGGTACTTTTGTTCAGAGCTCCAGCGGGCAGCACTTAGTAGAAAGATGCAGGTTCAATCCTGTAATTCCTACTATGTGAGTTCTCAATCTCTACCTTGCTGCTGTTCAGAGACCAGGCGTTGCCCCATAGTAGTAGGAGTCAAGGAACATTTTAGTCATCAAAACTGCTGCCATACCTATCATAACAGCTGGTTAAAAAGCAGAATTGCCAGTAGCCTTGAACTAAGCCCCAAAGCCAAGAAAGGAAAAGTGCCCTTTACATAGTGTAGTTAAGAATAGGACTTTGCATTTTTTGGTCCTGCTATACTGCTCTCTGGTGGTATAATTTAGCTTTAATATTTGAGTCTGTACAGTCAACTGTATGGTGGGAATCTTAGTTGGATTTTTTTTTTTGTGGACAGAAGTTTTGGTACCAAGCATGGGGGAAAAGTACCACAGTGAATGCCACGGCAGCAAGTGCTGGGCAGAAAAGTGGTGAACATGGTTTACAACATGGAAAGTTGGGCATGGTAGGCTAAACAGGGATGTAAAATGCAGAAAAGGGATTGCATCCATCCTCAGCTCACACTGGTGTAAAATTGAACAACATTTTTAAACTGCAATCTCTTTGACATACACAGATCAGCATAAATATAATGCATTGATATATATTGGAAGTTGTAATTTACTGGGATTTTTGGTGCCAACTTGACTGAAACACAGTTACTATCATGTCATTATACGTTCACTGTGGTAAGTGTTGATGTGCTATTAACTTGTATTAAATATTTACTTTGCAGCTAACATGGGTTTAAATATTTGTGTGACTCAATGTGAATGCAATTACACCTCATAACAAAATTGAGTTTTTTTTGCAGGGTTGCACATTCAGGTTCATCAAATGCGTGGATTATTAACCAGAGATCAACCTGTGTCAAGGGTGTTAATCTCTTACTTTGAGAAATACAATACTGAAGATTTCAAAGAATTCTATCAAATGTTAAATGAACCATCAAGAACCTAAAATTTGAAAACAAAGTCGAAGAAAAGACCCTGAAGTGCATTCTTTTGAATAATAAACATTCAAAACCAACTAAATGGTGAATTACTCACATAATAGTGCTGTCATAGAGCAGTTAAGTGAAGCCCAAAGGCTTCTTCATAGAGAATCAGTAAACCAAAATATATTACCAAAGCTCCTTCACACACAACATTTGGTCAGTAGTGGTGAAGCATGGGCAGAGACCAAGGGACATGGTTGTCTATATAGCTTTGCAATGACATGGGGATAGTTTGGAAAACAGAAGGGAAGCGAAGAATTGATTCATTAAAATTAACCTTTCTGATAATAGTTTCAAACTAATTCAGCATGGCTTGTTTTAAGAGCTTTGGCACATTGGTTATGCCTTAAAAATGCTTGGTTTCTCCTACCTTTAGCCATCCTTGTAAACATTCTGCTCTAATGGTGTGTGGAGTCCAAGGAATATAACCTAGGAGGAGTGTCAATTTTTGGTTATGCCAAGGCTAACTGTAAATAGAGATAATGATATAATTACAGTTATTGCACTGAAATGAGATGCAAAAGGCATATTGAATTGCCTAAAATAACTGGCCCATTTAATACTTTATAAGCGCTGCCTTTCTAATTAACGGAAACAGTTATGGGAAATTGCATGGTTCATGAAAGTCTGTCCAACTCTGATTCAGTATTCAGTTGACTTGAAGTAAGAGGATATCTTAGATTTTAGTTTCTCTCTGTCGCTAAATAAATATAAATTATATCTATTATTCAAACTATATAATTTGTTTTCTGCTGGTAAAAAGGTTACTTTTATTTTAAAGTGTGCTGTAAAGTGGAGCCCACTTCAGATTGTGATATTTTCTAATGAAGAGATGTCTGTTGTTTTGCTTAGAATAAATGATAGAGTGGGAGGGTGTTAGAAGCCATGAATACTTTCAGCCGTATTAGTGAGCTAACTGTGGAAAATCATGAGAACCCTACACAAATGGCACTTTTTTTTATTTTATGTAACATAGACCTAAATGACTCTTTGTTTCTGATGATGTTAAATGGGCAAATGCTGTGAGTTGAGCACACTATTAAATGTAGGTGGGCAGGTTTACTTGTTTTGCTGGTCATTGTGATACATTAACGTAGGTAGGAAGAGAAGAATGTTTTTTGGAGTAATGATAAAAACACTGCTGATATAATGTGTGTTAGGAAGATAATGGGCTGAATATTCCAAGGAATGGCAACCACCATTGGATCACCACTATGCTCTTCTTTTCTGCATGAAGATGGAGCCCTGCATTTCTGACCTGGAATTCCGAACCAGGTCTCTTCGGAAATGTGGTGCGTACCTGTTCTGGAAACCTGCCTTTGTAGAGCAGGATCATCGGAGGAAGCCAAGCCATTTTATGGCACTAGCTGCCATTTTACAATAAGTAAAGAGTTTAATGATCCCAAAGCTACTTTGAGAAGCTATGGAGAGAAAGTGAGTATGTAAGGTAAGTGGGTGAGAGGGTAGGGTGGCAAGTGGGTGGGTGAGTTGGTAGGGTGGCAGGTGGGTGGGTGAGGGTGTAAGATGGGTCGGGGGTGTCAGGGGGAGTAGGGCAATTGGGTGGGATATAGCCGAGTGTTTGGGGGTAGTCGGGTTTAGGGTGGTGGAGTCGGGGAGGTGGTCAGGGGGTAGTAGGGTTGGAGGGGTAGACCAAGAGGGTTCGGGGGGTGGGGTGGGGGTGGGTGGGTAGTCGGATCTGGGGGTAGATGGGGAGAGAGGTCCAGTGGGGAGTTGGGGACACAGTATAGTTACCCAGGATTTGGAACAGTTTTAATCTTTCTAACTTTTCCTGGGTAACTATTTTGGTAAGTAAGTCTGAACCATCTGAAGTTTCTGATTCTGACTCAGAGTTTTGGAGGGCTACAGGCACAAGGGAATTGCCCATTGAAACTTCCAAACTTCCCAGGCGCTGACCTCCCGTAGTTGGTGTGTAGGGACTTCTGAGGGGTCTCCCAGCACATCTTGGGGTGGCGGGGTGGGTTACCTCCAGGGCACAACCATTCAGATCGGAAGTTCTGTACCAGTATTTTACAGGGAATATACAATCTATTAAATAATGCTACAATGCATTTTTTGCTATCTGAGGAGGAGTTAGGCTGTGCTTCAATCTTTGACGGTAAACATAACTTATGGACTTTCTGATGTTTTAAAAACTTCCTTGAAAGGCAGCCTTGCAGCTTGTCAAGTCTTAATTATTTATTTGCACAACATAGAATCAAAGTGTAAATTTATAGAATGTAAGATAGAAAGAAAGTATAGCAGTTTAAAAAAATGTACAAAACCACCCTACAGACTTTGAAGGATGCTGTGGAAATCAATATCGCCTGGGAAGAGTTGGAAGGAGCTGGACTGAATGGAAATGTTTTGGAGGAACTAACGAGAAGCTGAAATTTAATAAAAGGCTGACATTTTGCTGATGGATATAATTAGTTGTGGTGATTGATTGGAGGGCAGCCATGCCTGGCACTGGAGTTTTCTCAAGCGGGCTGCAGAATTCTATCCTTAGAATATGTCAGATAAAGAATAAAATGTTAAGTGGGCTTTAACCCACTTGCCAAGTTCAATGTCATCCTGAACTGAGAACAAAATGTTGCTCGCAATCATACGTATTTTAGGTGGTATTTCTCACCGCTTTCCAATACTGGGTCTCCCTGCCCAAAGCACTTTTGCTAACTATGAAGTTTGACAAGTGACCTGTTCCTTGGTCTCTACCAATTCATTCTGAAATCACTGCGAAGGACAGCACAAGTGCAGCATGTCAAACAAACATTGTACTCGTGACTTGGCAACGTACAAGAGGGCAGTGTGTATTGGAGACTACTTACATTGGAGGAAATCAAAATATTGGAATGAATAGTGTGTGTTCCAGCATCCAATCCTAGATAATACTGTATTATTTTCATAAAATAGTGATTCCATATGCCATACACATAATTATGCAAAAAAAATAGTGTTACAGTCCAGTCCACCCTTGCTTTATGTCTCACCGCTAGAGTGCCTCATCTCTTTTTGTCCTGTCGCTGATTTGATCCACCAACAGTAGCCCTTTGTTTGCTGGGCATACGGCATGGGTGAGCTGCTATTTAATTGTCCTCCATCACTGAACCCTTGTCTCATTGATAACCTATACAGCTCATACTTTCAATGCCTGTGCTATTTGTTTTCTGTAGATTTTGACCGCTTTGATTGTTTAACTTATCAGCAGTCTGGCTGCGGGTCACAAAATAACCAAACCATGGTGTAAAAGATAGTTCTTCCAATCACCTTTATGTTTTTGGTAGCCATTCTCGCGCATTCATTCTTTATTTGTGTGCAGCCAACCCATTGCTTTCACCATTGTCTTCCACCTTTTCAGTATGCAAGTTTATTTTGGGAGACCAGGTGTGCAGTTATTTTCATTAGCTTTTTTTTTTGCCTTTTTCAGAGGAATGACAAGCTTGTGTAACTTTTAAGTTTTTGCCTGGCTTGTTTGAATGCCTGCCTTCAGACTACTTGAAACAGCCACCCTTCTCCCACCACTTTTTTTGTAGTTTTGCACACTTTAGGTGCAGTCACCTCATTGGCGTGCACATTGATTCACATTTGTAAAACAGAAATTGAGCAAATTTGAAACATTTCGCTAAGATCTTGTGAACTGTCTTGGGTTCTTCATTTTTTGTATAGAGCTTTCATTTTCACACTTCATTTTTGTTTAAATTCCCAGGAAGTTTTCAGCATTTTGGAAACCACCTGTTGAAAGCCAGGGTGAGGTGGTTGGGGAGGTGGACGGGAGGGAGAAATGGGCACTACATTTTCCAGGAGTTCCAGGAGAGAATTGGAGAGAAAAATAGATTTATACAAAACCTTTGCACATTTATTCAATTTGTCTATTGTTCATATTTTTACTACCTTTTTTTTGTTGTATAAATATTTTAGTATGGTCAATAGTGTGGAGAGACCATACGGATAATGCCAGACACTCTATCTCTGAATCTAAACGAGAGGCTCATAGAATCAGATCCTACAGATTCTTTTCCACCATAAAGTTTGTGCTTTCATTGATGTTTGTTTTGCTCCTTTGGCATTCTTATTCATCTGTGGATTGAATCACGAAGACATGAAAAAACAGTTGGTCCTTTCACTTGTGTCTCAGATGGACATTCTCACATTTTATCACCATTTATGGACAGCATTGATGGATCCCTCACATGAAAGGGACACGTCCTACTAAGAAAGTATCATGATGGTGACCACCATAAGCTAATTGCAATTACTGCTTCGTGATGCCTCCTCCTACCTCAGTTGGGTTTCTAAAATACATTTAGTCATATGTAAATGCACATTTTTGTTGATGTTTATCAATTCTCCTAGAATTTTAGAATTTTATTCTTTATAGTGGTAAAACTTGTTTCCGACATGCAAACTATTATAACTTGAGCATCAACATTTATAAATGTTTCAAAGGCTATAAAATATACACAATTCCAGAACAATAGTAAACAGAAATCTTTGCATAAATATTGGTTTAATGCCATTGATATTTCACTGAAACAGGCACAGATGTAATTATTTTTTCCCAGTTTATGGTGCAAGTATGTCTGAAAATGACACAATTATATGATTTGTTGCTCTCAATCTTACAATATTCATTTTGCACAACCTAAAGAATCTAATTTGATTACTTTGCCCAGTTACCCAAATTTATTGTGTTTATGACAGATTGTCAAGAGGGAGTCACTGAAAAAAACACTAGTTATAAATTGGGGGGTCATTGGGACTGGAGTTTGAACATGCTGAGGAAACAATTTATGTTTAATTGAACCATCTTTTTAGATGCTGTCATTAATGTTCCTGGTATGAAAAAGTTGGCATTGAAATGTATTTACAAGTTTCTAAGTCAATTTGTGCAATCTTTTAGTCAGAGGCTTGTTATCCTTTTGTATAAAATTGGAAATTGGTTTACAGATTGCAACAATGTCACAGTGACTCACCCAGATTTTTACAAACCCTTTTTTGACAGCCACTAAGAGGTGTTAGTTACGCTGGGGTGCAGCCATTTTCATATAGTTTGGATTGGGTGTTATGCATTTTTTAATTGTAAAATAATGCCTTCTGTTGAATATATGTTAATCAATGTAAATGAGTGATATTTTCTTTTATTGTAGGAATGCTGGTGGTTATTGTATTGCTGCTGATTGCCATTGTTGTGGTTGCTGTCTGGCCAACAAGCTAACGAAGCAATGCTAGCACAAAACTACTGTCTTGGTGGTGAATATGGATTGGATGCTAAGACTGAAAAATGAGTAGCATGTTCTTCCTGAAATCACTGGGACAAGATTCAAATAAGTATCCCTAATGAAGCAATAGAATATGCTTTATTGTGTTTAATGTATTATTCTACGATTATCTGACACTCGCGAAAAATTGAATTCATCAAGATCAAAACAAAACTCAATTATTCAGCTCCTTATAGTACAATTTCTATTCCTGATTTAATTTTCAGCCTTAAATTCAGAAACGAAGGTTGTAACTTCCTGAGTTGCTGGGGTAATGTAGCATCTGAGGCCTGGAACTAATAGCTCCTAGTTATCTTAGAATTCAGAGCATTTCCCTCTCAAAGTTCCTCAATCTGCATGTACATATATTTTTCTCTTTATAAGGATTGAGGAACGCTCCAAATTTCAGCTGTTTATATTTTGGCTTAGCTTTGGCAAGGGGCACATTGTATATAAGTTAAATGCAGGAAAATGTTTAAATTAAATAAATTACATTTTAGACTTGTTCTAAACAATGAACTAGTAGCATGCTTAAAGCTGTTTTACATTGTTTTGTTGCTTTCATTCTCCCATTCTTTTTGCTGTATTTCTGATTATAATTTTATTTTTATTTAAATGAGGTGGACATGATCACGTAAGATCATCAAAACAATCCTGTTAAATAAGTTAGTTTCTACTGGCTCACACTATTACTCTGCTTTCCCAGGGAAAATGCTTTTCTCATTGCTTGTGGGGTCAGTGAAGGGGCTGTTGGTAGGGCACAGGGAGTGTGTGCTATCTCACTGCCTGTAAACAGTGTTACTGTTCACACGCCTTCGTGAAATTGAAACTTGGAACAAATTGCTTCAGTGTGGAAAGTCCAATCTAATAGAACATTAATTACAAACCATTTCTCGATAATTTGGTGACTTTTTATTGTCTTCACTTACATTATTATGCATTCAATTTTTATAAGCATTTAGTAAAAGCATTTGCAATATTGGTCTATAAATAAATATTTTTCAACTCTTTTTACTTGGTGTCTTTTATGTGTAGCTGCTAAATTTCTTTTTCATGTTATTCAAATTCAAGATTTGCAGAACACCGGTTTTAACTCTTTGGTTAAAATTCTTATTTTCTTTGTGTGCATGTAAAAGACAGAAGTTTATCACTGTGTTGCTAAAAATACTGGGACCACCCATTTATCTGTATGTAGTTTTTGAGACTTTTCGTCTCTTGCTAGGATGCATTGTTTTTGATATAAGGATTTTGGCAAAATTCTACAAAACTCTTTTTCTTCAGAGCAAACCCAGACAGTGTTCAAAATTCTTGAAGGCTAAAGCAAACGAAGAACTGTTTTCCTGGGTTAAGAGGTTTTAGAACTACAGTGAGAATTTAAGGTGGTCTCAGAAATTTGGCCCATCTGTTTACCTATTTAACAGCTTTCAAGAAAATGTTAACAAAAGAGCAACCAGCCTCTCTGGACTGATTCAAACACTGTTCCCAGCACGTGCACCGCTGATTTGGGTTTTTAAAAAATAAAACGGGGAAAAAAAATCATCCTCGCAAAATACAAAAAGTTGGCAACAATGAATGATTTATCAGAGAGTAAATTTTAAATGAGAATAAGGCAGCCTGATTAAATCAGTTCACTTATACTAATTGGCCTGAGTTACAACAAATCCACATGGTTAATTTTAATTTGCTTGTTGTTTTGATTGTTATTGTACAGATATGAATGTATTTATTTATAGAAATTGCATAAAATCAACAGTAAGTTAGTTCAGTCATAAAATTAAATTGAACAATTGTATTTCCTTTCTCTTACTGTGCCACCCTTACCACCATCACTGAACTAGGGTCATTCATTGACAATTCTTCATGTTGGAACATTTCAAGGAATTTCTATAGATGGTAAATAATTTAGTGGTTACATGGGTGACTTTTAAACATGAGAACTTTTGTTCTTGGTGTTGGGTGGAAAGCACACATTTGTTAAATCATTTGAGATCTGTGAGAAGCTTAACTGAAAATATTGTGTAACCTTTAAAATTGTTTTCCTGTCCATTATCATATTGAAATGTTCTCAAAATGAAGTTAATCTCTACCTCTTTGTTGCTTCAGATACTCCATAAATGGGCTTTTTTCAAAAATGAAAACAAACGTTTTGTCTGTTTTGAATATGACAATTGTTCTCTTCTGTGAGGCTAACAATACCGTTCGATCATTTCTGAAAATTAATTGTCATTGTTACTATACAAGGCCACCAGAGAACAATTAGTGTACCAGTGATAGTCTGAAAATCAAGTGACACTCTATAAAACGACAATGTAAATCAAATACTTCAAATAAATTGTATTAATTAACTAGATCTGCTGCGGTCAATAATTAAGCTGACATAATATAAAGTTCCAGATCTGAATTTTCATATAGAGCCTAGACCTTTTCAGTTTTTGAGAAAACTCTACTTTTCCTATATAGGAATGAGTTCCATCCCAAAATATTTCATCTGTTTTTCTTTTTTATAAAATATTTGTGAGAACGTGACAGTACAAATTGAGAACAAAAGTTAAAATCTTACATGTTTTACCAAGATGTAGTCAGTTAAATTACTAAAACTATTTAACATAGCAGTTTTATCTAAAAGAAACCAAAGGAATAATTGTACCAAGCCAGATTGTGCACACAGTCTATTCCCTTTTTGGGCCCTTGGTTGCATGTTATCATGTGAAACTGAATAGACTATAAATACTACAGTTAAAAGAAGTTACAAACCATTGTCCAGTGTTTTCAAATTTTATAACTTGGCTAATTTTATTGGAAGTTGGGCATTACCAGGAAGTAAAATTAAAGCAAAATACTGCAGATGCTGGAAATCTGAAATAAAACCAGGAAATGCTAGAGAAACTCAATAGGTCTAACAGCATCTGTGGAGAGAAAGGCAGAGTTAAAGTTTTGCGTCCATATGACTTCTTCAGAGCTAAAGAGAAGTAGAAATGTGATGAAATTTATACTGTTTAAGGGGGGTGGAGCAGGTGAAGCTGGATAGAAGGCCAGCGATAGGTGGAGGCAAAGAAGAGATTGACAAAGATGTCATGAACAAAATGACAAAGGGGGTTAATGATAGTGGTACTGGATAAAGGAGGTGCTGATGGTGGTATTAAGGTCTGAAAGCAGAATGTGGTAATAACAGGACAAGGTTAAGTACTCTGGAAAGAACAACATGAACAAGTGACAGATGGCCCTAGTGGAGGTGGGTTGGGTTGGGGGGAGGGGACACTGGTGGGGAAAAAAGATCAAAAATAGGATGAAAGATGAGGATAAAACAATGAATAAAAATGAAAATAAATAAAAATAAGTGAATAAAAATTTAGAAATAAAAATGAATATTGTAAAAAGGGATTAAAAAAAAGGGTGGGGATGGAGGAGAGAGTTCATGGTCTGAAGTTGTTAAACTCAGAAGGCTGTAAAGTGCCTAATCAGAAGATGAGATGTTGTTCCTCCAGTTTGTGTTGGGCTTCACTGGAGCATTGCAGCAGGCCAAGGATGGACATGCAGGCATGAGAGCAGTGTGGTGTGTTGAAATGGCAAGCGACAGGAAGGTCTGGGTCATACTTGCGGACAGACTGAAAGTGTTCCGCAAAGCGGTCACCCAGTCTGCGTTTGGTCTCTCCAATGTAGAGGAGACCGCATTGGGAGCAGCAAATGCAGTAGACCAAATTGAAGGAGGTGCAAGTAAAATGCTGCTTCATCGGAAAGGAGTGTTTGGGCCCTTGGACAGTGAGGAGGGAGAAGATAAAGAGGAAGGTGTTGCACCTTCTGCGATTGCATGGGAAGGTGCCGTGGCAGGGGGTTGAGGTGTTGGGGGTGATGGAGGAGTGAACCAGGCTGTTCCGGAGGGAAAGGCCCTACGGAATGCCAACGTTGGGGGGGGGTTGGTGAAGGGAAGATGTATTTGGTGGCGTGCCTCTGCCCTCACACCTTCTTCTCCCTCCCAGAACCATGATAAGTTCCCCCTTGTCCTCGCTTTTCACCAGCTTCCGCATTCAAAGGGTCACCTTCCACCATTTCCGCCAACTCCAGCATGATGCCACCACCAAACACATCTTCCCTTCACCTCCCCCTGTCGACATTCCATAGAGACCATTCCCACCGGGACAGCCTGGTCCACTCCTCCATCACCCCCCAACACCTCATCCCCCTCCCACGGCACCTTCCCATGCAATCACAGAAGGTGCAACATCTTCCCCTTTACCTCCTCCTTCCTCACTGTCCAAGGGCCCAAACACTCCTTTCCAAGGAAGCAGCGCTTTACTTGCACCTCCTTCAATTTACTGCATTTGCTGCTCCCAATGTGGTCTCCTCTACATTGGAGAGACCAAACGCAGACTGGGTGACCGCTCTGCGAGACACCTTCGGTCTGTCCGCAAGCATGACCCAGACCTTCCTGTCGCTTGCCATTTCAACACGCCATCCTGCTCTCATGCCCACATGTCCGTCCTTGGCCTGCTGCAATGTTCCAGGGAAGCCCAACACAAACTGGAGGAACAGCACCTCATCTTCCGATTCGGCACTTTACAGCCTTCTGGACTTAACATTGAGTTCAACAACTTCAGACCATGAACTCTCTCCTCCATCCTCACCCCTTTTTATCCCCTTTTTCAATATTTATTTTTATTTTTTTATCCACTTATTTTTATTTTTATTTATTTTCATTTTTATTCATTGTTTTATCCCCACCTTTTATCCTATTTTTGAACTTTTTTCCCACCACTGTCCCCTCCCCCACTCCACAAGGTCCATCTGTCACTTGTTCATAAAAACAAAAAAACTGCGGATGCTGGAAATCCAAAACAAAAACAGAATTACCTGGAAAAACTCAGCAGGTCTGGCAGCATCGGCGGAGAAGAAAAGAGTTGACGTTTCGACTCACTCAAGTTCTGTCGAAGGGTCATGAGGACTCGAAACGTCAACTCTTTTCTTCTCCGCCGATGCTGCCAGACCTGCTGAGTTTTTCCAGGTAATTCTGTTTTTGTTTTGTCACTTGTTCATGTTGTTCTTCCCAGAGTGCTTAACCTTGTCCTGCTATTACCACATTCTGCTTTCCAACCTTAATGCCACCGTCAGCACCTCCTTTAGCCCTTACCACTACTATTAACAGCCCTTTGTCCTTTTCTTCATGATATCTTTGTCAATCTCTCCTTTGCCTCCACCTATCACTGGTCTTCTATCCAACTTCACCTGCTCCACCCCCTTAAACAGCATAAATTTCATCACATTTTTACTTTAGCTCTGAAGAAGAGTCATATGGACTTGAAACGTCAACTCTGTCTTTCTCTCCACAGACGCTGTTAGACCTTCTGAGTTTTTCCAGCGTTTTCTGTTGTTTCAGATTACCAGGAAGCAGTTTTTTTTTTAAGTGCATCCTTCTAATTTGCATCCCTCTAAATAACCTATTCTAGAAGCTAACAACTCATGCTAGAATTCCATGAACAATGGTGGCTCTCCAGTAGCTTAGCCAAATAACCAGTGATCATAAGGAAGGCTTGATACCAAAGACTGAAAGGGAGAATTGTTGTGGTCACAGTTTGTAGCAGCATAGTAACCATGTTATGTTTGAATGCAGTCATGATGTCATTATACAAAGCAAACAAAAAAATTCTCCCCCAAAGTGTTACTGTGTTTTATGATCATGTGGACCATTAGAGCCTAATCTGGCCCACACACATGCCTTTCCAGTAGGGGCTACTGGATGTCAACAACACCACCCCCACCACCAAGAACCACCATTTGTATGGGACCTTTACTGTAGAAAACATCCTGCAGCATTTTACAGAGGCATTAAGAAGAAAAAACGGATGCTAAGCCAAAGGAAAGAGGGCTATACAAATTCTTAGTCAATCTTAAAGGAGGACAGGAGATGGAAGGTTTAGGAAGGGAATTGTAGAGTGTGAGGTCTAGGCAGTTAAAAAAGTCTAAATACTTCAATCAATAAAATGTCAGCTGTACAGTTTTTTATTTGTTGTATATTTTGTGAAGTAATGGATTTTGCAGGATTTGTTTGAGACTGTAATGTAATTTTACGATTAAAGTGATGTTTTGTAAGCCATTCAAAATTCTCATTAGGATCTCTTAATTTTTTCCAATTTTATTCCCATTTTACTCAACTTTCATTACAGGCATTGACTTTTGCTGGAATATAGCACCCTAAGAACATAAGAAATAGGAACAGGATTAGACCATTTGGCCCCTTGAACCTGCTCCGTCATTCAATAAGATCATCGCTGATCTTCTTGTGTTTCGATTTCCACATTCCCATCTAACCCCGATAACCTTTGATTCCCTTGCCCAACAAGAATCTATCTACCTCTGCCTTAAAAATATTCAATGACCCCGCTTCCACCACCTTCTGAGGCAGATAGTTCCAAAGTCGCACAACCCTCAGGGGAAAAAATTCTCCTCATCTCTGTCTGAAAAGGGTGACCCCTATTTTTAAAACAGTGCCCACAAAAGGAAACATCCTTTCGACATCCATCTTGTCAAGGCCATTTAGGATCTTGTTTGCTCCGATCAAATCACCCCTCACTCTTCTAAAGTGGAAACAAGCCCAGTCTGTCCTACCTTTCCTCATAAGATAACTCACCCATTCCAGATATCAGTCTAGTAAACCTCCCTTTGAACCATCTCCAATGCATTTACATCCTTCCTTAAATAAGGAGACCAAAACTGCACACAGTATTCAAGGTGCGGTCTCACCAATGCCCTGTATAACTGAAGACTAACATCCTTACTTTTATGTTCAATCCCTCTTGTAATAAAGGATAGCATTCCATTAGCTGCCTTAATTACTTGCTGTACCTGCACACTAACTTTTTGTGACTCATGTACTAGAACATCTAGGCCTGAATTTTTCCCGTGTTAGGCGGGCTCAGTGGGAGGTGGTTGGAGAGCTGACCACTGCCCGCAATTGGCTCCGCACCATGATTTCACACAACAAATAAAAAACTGTACAGCTGACATTTTATTGATTGAAGTATTTAGACTTTTTTAACTGCCTATTAAAGCCTGCCCTGCGTAGATGATGAGCGGTAGCATTGAGCGCTACCTGTGCAGGCAGGGGGGAGGGGGAGGGAAAGCGGGTCTGGCATGCAGTTTGCTCATGCGTGCAAAAGAGCGCTTCAATCACCCTGAGGCATGAAGTGTTTTTTTAAAACAATAAATAAAGACATTAAAAACTTAATGATACATGTCCCCTCACATGACTGTGTCACATGAGATGGGATATGCTTTTAATTTCAAAAAAAAGTTTTTATTTAATTTGTAATACCCTTAGGAAACCTCATCTCGCTCGTGGATGTGGTTTCCTAAAAAATGTAAAAGCAAATTTCAAGTTAATTAGATCCTTAATGGCCTTAATAGGCCCTTCAATTATCGGCGGACACGCAGCCGACTCTGGTGCACACCTGCTGAACGAAATATCATGCGAGTGTGCGATGACATCAGGACGCACGCCCAACATCATCGCACATCATATTATGTTCCAGCGTGTTGGGCATGCGCCTGCATGCCGAAGGTAAAATTCAGGCCCTAGATCCCTCTGCACCTCAGAATTATGCAGCCGTTCTCCATTTAAGTAAAACTCTACTTTTTGGTTCTTCCTGCCAAGGCGAACAACTTCACACTTTCCCACATTAAACTCCATTTGCCAGATCTTTGCCCACTCACTCAACCCATCTGCAACCTCTTCATGTCCACTTCACAACATGCTTTCCTACCTATCTTTGTGTTATCTGTAAATTTAGCTACCATATCTTCATTCCCCTCATCTAAGCAATTGATGTAAATCATAAAAACCTGAGGCTCCAGCACAAATCCCTGTGGGACTCCACTCGTCACATCCTGCCAATCCAAAAAAGACCCATTTATGCATACTCTCTGCATTCTGCCAAGCCAGCCAATCTTCTATCCATGCTAATATGTTACCCACTACACTATATGCTTCTATTTTCTGTAATAATCTTTAATCGTACCTTATCAAATGCCTTCTGGAAAGCCAAGTACAGTACGTCTATAGGCTCCCCTTTATCCACTGTGCATGACACTCCTTCAAAAAACTCCAATAAATTGGTTAAACATGATTTTCATTTCACAAAACCATGCTGACTGTTTCTGATTGCCTTGAGCTCTTCTGAGTGACCATCCTTAATGATCGATTCTAACAACTTCCCCACAACAGACGTCAAGCTAAATGGCCTATAGTTTCCTGTTTTCTGCCTCCCTCCCTTCTTGAATAGAGGGGTTATATTTGCTACTTTCCAATCTGATGGAAGCTTTCTAGAATCTAGTGAATTTTGGAAAATTAACACCAGTGCATTGACTACCTAATTTGCCACCTCTTATAAGACCCTAGGATGTAGTCCATTGGGACCCAGAGACTTGCCAGTCTGCAGCTCCTTCAATTTGCTCAGTACCATTTCCCTAGTGATTTCAATTTCACCAGGCTCCTCTCTCCCTTTCACCTCCTGACTCGCAGCTGTTACTAGAATGTTTTTTGTATCCTGTATCGTGAACATAAGCAAAATATTTATAATTTCTTCTGACATTTTCTTATTTTATATACTATTAACTCCCCACTACCACTCTCTAGAGGACCAACACTCACTTTACTTATTCTTTTCCTTTTTAAATACCTGCAGAAACTCTTGCCATCCGTTTTTACATTTCTAGCTAGCTTCCCCCCATACTCTAATTTCTTTCACCTGATTAACTTTTTAGTCATTCTCTGCTGTTCTTTATATTCTGTCCAATCATCTGTCCTGCATATTTGTGGAGATGTATGCTTTTTCCATACTTTTGATGCTTTCCTTAACTCCTTTAGTTAACCACAGATGGTGGGCCCTCCCCTTAAAATGTTTCTTTATAATAGGAATGTACTTATTCTGAATACTCTGAAATACGCCCTTAAATGTTTGCGACTGCTTCTCTATTGATCGATCAGCAACCCAGAATCTCAACTGGCTAATCTTAACTTTTGAACTCGACATGGTCAGTGGGCTCCTCGTTTGTGAAGGGCATAGTTTTCCCAGCTGAAAACAGCTAACTCAGCTCAGAACAGGAATTGAAACAGGAGGGTTTTTTTTTTAACACATGTTAATCCACCAGGTGGTGGCAGCTTTAACAGCCCCCGCTGGCCCCCCCACCCCCCCCCCCACCCCCGTCATCTGTTAAGCGACATGCATCCCATGTTCTTTCATTGACAAATGCAATACTATATATCTCGGTGTAAAAGCAGCAATTGTAGGTCAAGCCTTCTATGAATATCCGCCATAGACCTCTGTATCTCTCAGCAGAATAGATTGTGTCCAAAAAAATTGCTTCCAGTTAATATTTATTTCTAATAATATTAAATAATATCACTATATGACCCAGGTAACATTTCTGTAAATGTGGTGCTTAATGCTTCATCTGAATTTTATTTTTAAAAAACTGAAAATTCTGTCTGGTACTGTCCTTTATGAATTGTACAGGGATGTGTTACAGAATGACAGCACATCTCTGGGTTCAGACAGTATTCATGAATTACTCAAGCTGCACTTGGTCTTTGATGTCATTTGAACCTTTTCACGTATCACTGCCTTTTAACACACTCTGGGGTATCAGTTGTCTTATGAACATAGCACAGAGAGAATTTTAATCTTTCGAAAGACCTAGATTGTGCAGTCTAGTTCTGTTGCTCACAGGATTCCATTTCTTTCACTTTTTTCAAAGTGGTTTGCACTTTTTGTATGTCCAAAATTCACATCAAGAATAATCCACAGCAAGTACGGTGCAGTATTGTTTACAAGACTTTATTCAACTGAATTCTGAATTTAATTCTATCAAGTGTGGGTGTTCAGCAGTTATAGTACATGTTCACATCTGGTTCAATTACAGCCATCTAACAACCAAAAAAAATCCACAAATTTTATGTGTAATTAAATATATTCATATATAATAATGATAATATATTAGTATGCATTGTAGGAAAACATTGCAAACTATGCAATGACCATAACTAAACAACATTTACAGTTCAACTTATTAACAGGTAAAAGCAGAGCCCGACAGGTCTGTGTAACAGGGGAAAGAGTCATAATAAAGTCTAAGTTAGCTGGAGTATGGCTGAACTGATATAAAAGTCTTTATCCAGAACTACATTACATCAATATAAACACACTTCCAATTATGTCAGTCTTATAGTCATCATACGCTAACTGCAACTGAGGTACCTTGATGATGTTTACCCTGTTACAAAACTTATTCATTTCTTTAGTACCTCTTATTTTTAGACTAAGAAATCAATTTTATGCAGTATCTTAAAGTGGTAATATGTGACTGGTTTAATGTTAGTTTCTTCTACCTTATATTTTTTAGTCTGCTGCTGTGATTGATTAGAGAATGAGCTGTGCACACTTGTTAACAGGGTCACAGCAAAGGCAAGGGTCATATGTGCGACCTGAGTTGGTTGCTTGATGGAGATACTGATCAGCAAGGTTGAGATGTCACCTTGCCCCAATGGAACTGAAATTGGTCACTGGAACAAGCAGTAAATCATTGCGTGTAATCATCTACACAGTTACAAAGAGATGTAGGTGTGAAGTTTGCTGTGTAGGTGATGGATCTGAACCAGCAGGCCTGTCGGGTGTGGGAAGAGGAATCAGGTACATCCCCTTGTTGTATTTTTAACAAAAAAGTTATATTTCCAGTCGAGAGTACTTTCAAATCTATCCAAGACTTTTAATGAAGTACTAACTATACAAATAGAAACTTGAATGAATTTGACTATATGTTAAGGTTTTGAAGAGGGATACAAGAACCAAGTGTCAGTGAATTTACTTTTTTTTCTGTTCTTGTGCAGTGATTCTGTGAACCTGTAACAGAATTCATTTGAAAAGAAAATATAGCTTTATTTCAGTAACTTTATACTGAAAGGGTTTTTTTTCTATTTAAAGATTTATTTTTATGTATTAATTTGATTGAGGCTGTTTTGCTGCCGGTCTTTCTGGAGATCGTGAGTGAATTCAACTTACCACAATTCATCTATAAAATAGGTGCACAACAAGCTTGGAGAATTTATCAGAGGGGCGTAATCCATTAATCTTGGGAGAAGAATGTTGTATCCTGTGTAGTAAGCAGAGCAATCACCAGCCAATAATTGAGGAAACACCAGTGAACTTAACAAGTGTGAGATGAATGTCGGTATGAAGTGAAAGCAAACAAGGTGTTGTTATGGCACTTTGAAGGCTTTTTAAGTATTTTTTTCTCTGTCTCTGAAAATATTATAGTATGGAATATAATTTCCACATTGATTGCCAAAGGCTGCAGTCTTGGCAGATCTGCTTACAATGTAGCACTAAGTATTGTGCCGGATGTAAACTGGGCTGGGGAGGAAGAGTCCAACTGAAACATTTTGGGTTAACTACACAGCTAAAAAGTTAACAGCTTAAGTTGGGATCAAACCAATCTTGGCATGACTCCCAGCAATTGTCCAATATCATCAGTTTGAGATGTTGTGCCCCTTTAACAAAACTCATACTGCTTTATGCAGAGAAGAGCAACTGTGAAAGGATTTTGGTTGTGAAACAAATGCCCTTCATTTCAGAACATTTGGAGCTGTTATGTAAAGAGTAGTCCATCTTTTTTTATATTCTTGTTTATTTTTGAATTTGAAATCAGCATTAGGTGCAAACTTGGCAATTCCAAAATCCCAAACTGCTAGATGAGTTCCTTCACAAGTTCCTAATTTTATCCTAACATCGGTTCCTGCTCACAGTCAAGCAGCACAGTCTCTCTTTATGCCTTCTTGCACTTGCCTTTCTTCTCCCTCTGTTGGAACTTTCGCAGCCTCCTTGCCCACGTGTCCCTCCATTGTATCACCAAGCTGGTTTTGTTTGCTACAACCCCATTCTGGTCAGGAGAGTCCTCATCGTTGCCCAAGAGCAGGTACTTCTTCCCCGTTTTTATTTTTGGGCATTTGCAGGCAACATCCTTTGAGCGGACCCAGAGGAATTGGTCTCCACGCCTTATCCGTTTTACCCCTTGTTTGTAGACCGATATGATATTCACTGTAAACTTCCACCATTCACCAGCTTTCTCTGCCTTCAAGATGTGAGCTTGAACAGCTGTAATAACAAAGAACGGAACAGAAGAATATTTAAGCTCTCCTACACATTAAAAATTACATTGAGTAAATTCTTCACACCTCAAATGCAGCTAAAAGCCCTGAGCTTTAACCCCAGTTATTTAGATGACCACTCATTATTATCATAGTAACACTTTCCATAGTATATGGGGCAGGGAAGATGCAGCGAGTCTCGGGGCTGTGAAATAAACTTGATAAGGGAAACTGATTAAATGTTTGACAGAGGCTATAATTGAAACCTTAGAAACCAATTTTCTTCCCTAGTCCAAGTACAAGAAGTTTAATCTGACATGGTAGTGAATGATTCTTGATCAACACAGTAAAAATGGTGAAACAAGGAAAGAAAGGGGAGAAAACTGATCGTACTTCAGAATATCTGCAATGCTACTGCTCCAAAGGTTAAGAACGGTTAAACTGGAAGCTAATTAGAAAGCCTAGAATAAGTGATTGTTTATATCTAAGAAAATTTACTGTGTGCTGTTAGTTGTCAAACAGTAGTTCATAATGCGCTTACATTCCTTTAGCTGCACATGTGAGAACCATAAAGCAGATTTCAATGGCAGTTTGTCACTGTCCGCGCTCTCTGCTGCCCTGGTCATTTGCCTTTGTGTCACACATTCTTACTCTCTTTGCCTGTCGTTCAACATTCTAAACTCTCTTTTCTTCCCTTCTAAACAATACCAGCTAAGGGTATTCCATTCACATTGAGTTATGGCAAGTGAACATTAATATGAAATAAAAACTTTATAGATTGCCATGCAGTGTGCCTTGTTGCTGTGAAACATGTTTAACTATATTTTATGATTAAATTAAAACTACATAGACTGCTTAGTCCAGCCAGAAGCATCTAATGTTAAGTCCATTCTTTGCAACTGCTGTAAATTGTTTCTGGTTTAGCACCAACCTAGTGAGTACTTCTACCTAGAGTACTCATGACATGTCAATGCATTGTGCTGAATTTTTAATATCATTCTGCTCATTTAGAGATTTTCTGAAGCAGTGTATTTAAAAATTACATGTACAAATAATTGTGATTATTTTCTGTTGACTTCAGTTTTTTCTGGCTATTTTTGTTGAATTTTCATCATTTTTATGTCAAATAATCAACAGCAATATCTTCATCAGAGGGCTGTTCTTGAGGAATTTCAGAACCCATGGATAAAATGCAGTGATTTAACATCAGTGGAAACGGTACAACCCACTTTGCTTCAGCATTCTTCTGTTTAGTGGAGCAATTCATTCAAAACAGTTTCTGTTCACATAAAAATTAGAAATACAAATAATAAGGTTGTCATTTTTCCTTTTAAAATATGGGTGTATTTCATTACACAAGCTGTGTTTGCTGGTTAAATACATTAAACACAAGGTAGAATTTCATATTTTTCAATAGCTACATAATCAAACTGTATGAGTCTTTGCTTTAAGATAAGTAGAATGAGACAGCTAGAGTATGTTTTCTTCTTCAAAAAATTTAAGGGAAAGACAAAGAAATTTGCATGGTCTTCTGTACAAATCTACCCTAATGGCCGACATCAGAAGTTTGTGGCAGTAAAATTAAGCACTCTTCTTGAGTAATCCAGCCAAAAATCAGTGCACCTTCCCTGTTGACTGTGACTCCACCAATCTGTTGTTTGGGGAATGGGTCAAGATGTGTGGATACATCTGGAGCAGACCTAATAGTCTTTTCCCATTTTCTTTTTGTCATTCATATTACTGTCTATGAAGGAAATTTCTAGTCAAGACAAATTGTGATAGGTGCAGCTTACCCCAGCACTGATTTGAGAAATTGGTGTTGGGAAATCCCAGTCACTACTAGGAGGAATGGACTGCACTCAGAGGGTTAATGCTGAGAGTTTGAGATCATTCCAACTGCTTTTGTTAATTCACGCCTGAATGTTTCTCTGGTGCTGTAAAAGACTACCACACACCAGTGTACATGCCATCCTTCTGAAAGAGTACTGTGAGCCCTTCCACTGTTTTTAATTATGATATGTGGCATCATGAAAACAGAACTGCTTCTGACTGATTCAATTGTGCCTCAGTGTTTGACTCATTGTTGTGGAAAGCAGCGAGGAAGCAGTTCCTCAAACAATTGACCTTTTTCTACTGAGAAGAAAAGGAAATCTGCCTAATGCAGGCGGCGACCAAGGAGCAGAGGAAGCTGGGAAAATGCATTTGGCAGAACTGAAACAGCAGAAGCAATATCATTTTCTACAAGTCTGTTTGGAACGTTCATCGATCTGGAAGTATTCAGTGTCAGGGTACAGGAATGAATAACATTCTGTTATGAAAATAAGAATATTTCTTATCAAGAGAAAAGTTTCTAGACATCCCTTATTACGGTTCTTTTCTGAAAACAAGGCTGAGTTGTTTGACCTAAGTTGCTCTTTGGCACTTTGGAGGAAAAGGATCCTATAAAATATGATGATGGAACCACCCACAAGTCACACTCTGAACGTTTAGATTCTGATAGTTCACCCCCTTCATCACACCCTCGATCTATTATTGGGAAAGGAAGTTAACCACCAAACGGAAACTCAGCCATGACTTTCACAGCTGTAGGAAGCATCTGATGTAATTACAACTCAACCCTCACTCTGTATCTATAATGTAACTGAGCAGAATGAGTTGTCAGTGGAAGTATTCTTAGGGCAGAATTTTCTGCCTGTCAGGCAGGCGGTACGGCAGTGAGGGCGGGCAGGTGGGCGGGTGGGCACCACCATTTTATGCCAATTAAGGCCCACCCAGCATCATGCGTACCTGGAAGCGCAGAGCACTCCCTGTGCGGGTGGTGGGGGGGGGGGGGGGGGGGGGGGGTGGCGGGTGGCAGTTTACCTGTGTTGGGAGTGTGCACGTACGTGAAAGAGCACAGAAACCTCCTCGAGGCACGGAGCTGCCTCAGGGAGATTAATTTGAGTGTGAAAAACTGAAAAAAAGATTTTAAAAAAATATTCGGACATGTGCCCTCATGTGAAACTGTCTCATGAGCTGAGACATGTGCATTAATTTCAATATAAAAAAAATTTCAAAATTTAAAATCATTCATGAAATCTCATCCCGCCCATGGATGAGGTTCCATGAAAAGCGCAAAGGCCACCTGGGCTCTTCACCTGCCCATCAACCGTTGGATGGGCAGCTCCATTAATTATTTAAATTGACAGTTAAACGGCCTTAACAGGCCTTTGACAGTTCGGCAGGCGTGCACCCAAGTCAGCTGCGCGTCTGCCGAACTGAAAAGTCTGAATGAGGTGCTGTGACGTCGGGATGAACGCCCAACATCACCACACGTCATTTTACACCTCGGCAAGTGGGCACCGCCCCCGCTCACCGAGCCGAAGATTCAGCCCTTGGATTCCGAGTGGGAACTAGAACAAGAGTTAACTTTTAAGTTATTAGTAGATTTCAATTTGACTTGAGCATGTTATGGTTTCATCCATGGCTAATAGTAATTTTCAGCCTCGTGAAAAGTACTACAATCTGAATAACTTTCAAGATGCTATATTATTGCTGTTCTAATCTGTAGTTAAAATATTTTCTCATCTTACAAAGATGTACAGAAGGAGCTCCGTGGAAAGTACCAAGCATAATGAAAGACAAAAGAAACCGGTTAACAACATTGAAGAAAATGGTCAATTGCATGTGTGAAAATTTAGTGTCCAGAGGGCATCATTAGTGAAATGGCCAGACAAGTAGGGGTTGAATAAAGACAAAATGCTGCATATGCTGGAAATCTGAAACAAAAACAAAAAGTGCTGGAAAAACTCAGCAGGTCTGACAGCATCTGTGGAGAGAAAGACAGAGTTAACATTGAGTCCGTATGACTCTTCTTCAGAGAGGAGAAGGAGTTGAAATTTGATGCAGAGAAGTGTGAATTTTCTCCTTAGAGAAGAGAAGGTTGAGAGGAGATTTGATAGAGATGTTCAAAATCATGGGATTCAGTGATGGTAATGCCATTGAACATCAAGGGGCGATGGTCGATGGACCCCTTGCAAATGGAAAGTTGGCTCAAGTGGTGTTCCACAGGGCTCAGTGTTGGGACCCTTGCTGTTTGTGTTATATATTAACGATTTGGAAGTGAACGTGGGGGGCACCATTGGGAAATTTGCAGATGAACAAAGATTTGCGAAATACTGGATAGTTTAGAGGATAGCCATAATCTCCAAAACGATATAGTTGGGTTGGTGGAGTGGGCAGTAAAGTGGCAGGTGGATTTTAACATAGAGAAGTGTGAGGTCATCCATTTAGGGGGGTCAAACAGTTACAGGGATTACACAATAAATGGGAATATGCTAAGAGGGGTAGATGAAGTGAGAGATCTTGGCGTACAAGTACACAGGTCCCTGAAGGCAGCAGTTCAAGTAGACAAGGTTGTAAAGAAGGCATATGGAATGCTCTCCTTCATTGGCAGAGGTGTAGAATATAAAAGTAAGGGTATAATGTTTGAATTGTATAAAACACTGGTGAGGCCACAACTGGAGTATTGTGTGCAGTTCTGGTCACCACATTACAGGAAGGCTGTAATAGCTCTGGAGACAGTGCAGAGGAGATTTACAAGAATGTTGTTCTGTTGAAGAGTCATACGGAGTTGAAATGTTAACTGTATTCCTCTACGCAGATGCTGTCAGACCTGCTGAGTTTTTCCAGGTATCTTTATTTTTGTCTTTGTTTTGGATTTCCAGCATCCGTAGTTTTTTGCTTTTATATTGCAAGAATGTTGCCAGGGTTAGAAAAGTGTAGCTATGAGGAGAGATTGGATAGGCTGGGGTTATTTTCCTTAGAACAAAGAAGGCTGAAAGGTGACTTGATTGAGGTGTTCAAAATTATGAGGGGAATAGATAGAGTGGACAGGATAAATTTGTTTCCCTTGGTGGAGAACTCTAGAACCAGGGGGCATAGATTCAAGATAAGTGGCAGAAGGTGTAGGGAGGACACGAGGAAGAACTTTTTTACGCAGAGGGTAGTGGGAGTCTGGAATTTGCTGCCCAAGTGGTGGTAGAGGCAGAAACTCTAAACTCTTTTGAAAAGTACTTGGATCCGCACCTTAATTGCTGTAAGCTGCAGGGCTATGGGCCGGGTGCAGGAAGGAGGGATTAAAAAGGACACCTGGGTGTCCTCGGGCTGGCATGGACAAGATGGGCCGAATGGCCTCCTTCGGTGCTGTAACTTTTCTATGGTTCTATGAGTGGCCTCGACAGAGTAGATAGGAGAAACTGTTCCCATTGATGGAAGGACCGAGAACCAGAGGGCACAGGTTGAAGCTAATTAACCAAGAAGCAATGCAGACGTGAGGAAAAATATTTTCACACAGTGAGTGGTTAGGATCGGGAATGCACTGCTGAAGGGTTTGGTGAAGACAGGATCAATTGAGGTTTTCAAAAGGGAATTGGATCATTATTTGAAAAAGAAAAATTTGCAGGATTATGGGGAAAATGCAGGGGAGAGGCACTGGATGAATTGCTGCTTCAGAGGGCCAGCACAGATACAATAGGCCAAATGGCCTTCTGTGTTGTAACCATTCTATATTCTTAGTGCATGGATTTCAGCCACAGTGCATTGGTAGCCTGCCTGATCCTAGCAGGGAAGATTTGACCTTGTGCACTTCCTACCATCTGATCATCATGTGATACCAATGACAATGAAGCAGGGGTATGTGACCCAGACTGTCCTATGCTGATGACAGAAAAAAGGAGCATAAAAGTAAATATATAAATTCTAAAACCTTTCATTCCTGAGGGGTAATGGTGCTTGGAGATAGAAAATAAATGAGCTAAAAGTAGATTGGGAAAAGCGGATGTGAAGTAAGAATGAGGTAGACAAAACTTATTAAAAGGACAAGACTAATACAATATAGTAACATAAAAACAAGCTACTGTTTTACCAAGAATGTCCTATATTTCCACTGAGTAATGTCCAATCTGTACAAGAGCATTATTTTTTAAGTTAATAAAATCAAATGTGGGTTTGTTGCTGAGTACTCTCCCCAGTGGTATATAATAGCACTTGCGGCTATCAATCATATCACCAGTGTTCAGTGCACTTGCTATGGTTCTATATAATATAATGGAAGATTGTATCATTTTGGAAAGGCAAAGCTAAAGCAATTTGTTAATTTAGATTTTGGATAATGGACTAATGGATCAGCTACTGACTGCTGAAGAGCCAAGGGCAGAATTTTACGGCCCTGTCATGGTGGGCCATTCAAAACTCCCTTGACTTCGGCAGGACCGGAAAATCCCACCAGAGGGAGGGGCTGTAAAATTCCTCCCCAGGTGAATCAGTACACACTGATGTCATTTTAAAAATTATTTCACAGGATATGGGTGTCGCTGGCTAAGCCAGCATTTGTTGCCGATCCCTAATTGCCCTTGAGAAGGTGGTGGTGAGTTGCCTTCTTGAACTGCTGCAGTCCATGTGTGTAGGTACACCCACCGTGCTGTTAAAGGAGGGAGTTCCAGGATTTTAACCCAGCGACAGTGAAAGAACAGCGATATATTTCCAAGGCGCCTGGCTTGAAGGGGAACTTGCAGGTTGTGGTGTTAGATATTAAACTGTTGTCAGGTCTAACATTTCACATTGAAGGGGAGTTTCTTCTTTAAAGGCCAGTCTACATTTCAAACTTTGCCTGCTTTATTGTTTGAGACATTATTCTACAAAAATATTGTAATCAAAATTTAACATTATGCTCACTAACATGTATTACTTTGAATTTGCCAAGAAAATTAAGATCCAAAACTGAAATGTAACTTCCAAGACTTAAAAATTACCAACACTTATCATAAAGGATAGTTTAAAAATATGTTTGCAGCAATTCTCTCATTTATTTCTTACCTGGGAAATCATCCTGATTTACATTCAAAAATCAGTACTGTGATTCTTTATGTTTGAAGCATTGTACAATCCAGTTAGTTCAGTTTATTTTGAGTCAAGTTCTTTTCTTACCTGCTTTTCCTTGCACCATCAGTTAAAATTGCTGTTTAGTCACTGCCACCTAGTTTCAAAGCAATTGCCTGACAAGATTATGATTACCCCAAAATATAACCCAGTTATTAATGAAACCCTTTCCTTGCTTACTGTATCATTGCCTCAAAGACTTGTTGAGAATCATTCTCAGGAAATTAGGTTAACACCACATTTGGTTCCCTCTCATGAAATTGTTTCACTGTACTTTTAAAAATACCTTTCAACACAACCATTATATTCATATCCCAATGTAACAGCTCATCTAGCTTTTATCCTGCCTCTTTCAAAAGCAATTGCTTTTTGCCTTACCAATCATTTGATTCTCTGTATTTTTTTCCTTAAACTTCCTGCACACTACCTACCTTATATCTAGATCTTGCACCACTTTTCTTTCACTTTATTTCTCAAATTCCTGAGTTGCTTCCTCAGCTCCCTTCTCGCTGACTATCATTTCCATTCCCTCAGCCTAATTTCCCCCTCTTCAACTGATCATGGTGACAATTGTCTTTGTTTCTCAGAACCTATCCTGTTGTCCATCTTGTTTCTTTTTTTCCCATCCTGCATGGTTTTCCACTCTTGCATACCATCAATGTCCTTTCCATGTCCCTAAATAACTCCCCATTTGGTCAGTACCAACGAGTAACAATGTCGTGTATTATAAAAAGTCTTTAAACTTACTGTGTCTGTTAGAGTGGGTTGAAGTAACACCCTGGTTCTTAAGCAAAAGTTATCTAATGGTTTACAAAGCCACTTAAGAACCAAAAAACTGTTTAGAAGTACTTTTGCCCACTTTAACTACAACAAATAGTCTGTTATTTATTCATCCAGCATGGGGTCCTGCTCAAATGTCTCTGCCAATAATGCTCAGAGGAGATGATTGTGACGTTTGTGAATAACCCAGAATAACTCTCTGTAGGCAAGCAGTTGAAGTCTCTTGCCAGTGACACTGCTAAGGCCAGAAACAATCTGTACTAGTCTTTCTATGTCCTCCTGAATTCTGTTACTATCCTCTTCATTGTTTGCTACATTTGAATTTTCTATCATTGCAAATTTTGAAATTCTGCCCTCTGTACTCAAGTTCAGCATGTTTTATTAATATATATCAAAAAGAGCATTGATCCCAATACCAACCTCTGGGGAACACCACTCTATATTTCACTCACTCCAGTCTGAAAAACAACCATTCACCACTACCTTCTCCTTTTTGCTCTTTAGTCAATTTTGCATCCATGCTGCCACTGTCCCTATAATTCCATGGGTTTTATTTCGCTAACAGGTCAATTATATGTGGTACTTTGTTAAATACCCTTTGAAGGCCCATATACACAACATCAACCACAGTACCCTCAAACCTCTCCGTTCCTTCATGAAACAACTCAATCAAGTTAGTCAACACAATTTAGTTTTATCAAATCTGTGCTGACTTTCTTTTATCAGCTCATAATTTTCCAAATTCTAATTAATTTTGTCACTGATAATAGTCTCTAAAAATTCCTCACCATCGCCGCCAGGCTGATTGACCTGTATTTGTCAGCTGTATTGTATCCCTCTCACCTTTTTTAAATAGGAGCAGAACATTTGCAATCCTCCAATCCTCTTGCATCAGCTGTTGGCCTCATTGAAGTTAGCCTTCCTCCAGTTAAGTATTTTTATGCTTGATTGTTTTTGACATTCTAATATCTTTGAGGGATGATGGGAATGCAGCCTCAGAACTTTGGTGAGGTCAGATGAGATCATCTGCTACATTTCCTTTGATGGCTGAACAAGCGGATTCTGGAAAGGCAAAGTCAGCCACAAGTGCCACACATGAAGTTGTCCCTTGCCAGTGGTGCAGGATGATTGCTGCTGACACGTTGATTCCAGGCCAGGGTTGATGTCTGCTTTGGAGCTTCTGAAACCATATGTCGTTGTGTTGGCGAATTCCAGAGCTGATGTTGCCATTTGCACGATCGTCAGCCAGAGTTTCCCATTTGTCATAATTGATGTTGAGGGCCTTCTTATCTCTTTCGACATCCTTGGAACAGAGCTTTAGGCACCTGCCAGTCTCTTGACGTGGGCTGCCTCTCCGTATTGTACATCATTGGGATTGCGGGCATCTTCCATCCTGTGCACATGCCCAAGTCAGCAAAGCCTTCTTTGCTTGATTAGCACTAGGATGCTTGACATGAAAGGACTGCTTCATTGGTGATTGTGATGCCGAGGATGTGTCATAGACACCAGAGATGTTTATCCTTTTCTATAACTATTTGGAACCTGATATAATGATGACTGCTCTCCAAATGTTCTCCCATTGAAACAAGCTCCACTTGCCTCACTTACTTACCAAAACAAGGTCCAATATTGCTTTCTTCCTCACTGGGTTGGAAATGCACAGATCAGGAAAAAATTGTCTTGTATGCATTTCAGGAATTCCTCCCCCTCTTTGCCCTTTACACTGTTACTATCCCAGTCTAGTCTAATGAAGTCCCTCATTGAAGAAAACACCATCAAACAAAGGCAGTTTCAATCACCCTCAGTTATCTTCTAGTCTTTCCACTGAAGTGACCTTAAGCATTGGCTTATTGTCTCTGTTTGAATGCCTTTAGCTGCCCACAGTAGGGTTTCAGCTACAGGCCAGTATAAAGTAAGCACTGCATTACAAAGGGGAGCTCTGAGAACTGAACGCAGCATTATACATGAGCTTTATGCAAAAAACAGTGCATTACAAAGGAACATTTTACTTAAACCCTGTTTATACCTTTATTCCCTTTGAATCACCTTCAGCTTGGGTCAGGACTCCTAAACTTTATACAGATTGCTGCCTCAGGAGGTATTAAATTATATGTTCAACATATCCACACATCTTCAATTACCTCTGAAATTAGCAGGAATTTTTTTTTATCAGCTCTGTTGTATTCAGTAAATCTGAAAGGCAGTGGTACAAAAGTACCCTGAAATCTGATCATATTAAATAAAACTACTTAGATTATAGTTGTCCAATTACTGTGATTATCTTGTACTTTCATAACAACTGTGAAGTTACATCAGAAGTGAAAACGCCTTAATAATCTCCAAGTTAATTTCTTTTGCTGATAGAGATAAACATAGCAGATCGGTCAGCATCTGAAAATCAATAACAGATTAAGTTTTCAACTGTGACCCTTCATTAGAATTATTTGAACTGTCTCACTGCTTACTACATAGAATACTCATATTACTCAGCTAAAGAGATCAGGGTTAATCCCCGATCTATAACTCGTGAATTGTCTTTGGTCAAGGGAATGGAAATTCAACTAAATTTCCTGGCCCTGATTACAGACTAATGATTTCAGCAGGAAAGTATAACTGCGTTTGTGGACAATGGGTGACAATAAGATCAGGTTTGGCCTTTCTGGTTCCAAGGGTTGAACAGACTGCTAAGCTTACTGACATAAGAATATAAGAAATAGGAATATAAGAAAGAGTAGACCATATAGCCCCTCTAGTCTTCTCTAACATTCAGTAAGACCATGGGTGATTTTCTACCTCAACTCCGCTTTCCCACCTGCCCTACCCATAATCCCTTGATTCTCTGAGAGATCAAAAATCTATCAATCTCAGTCTTGAATATACTCACCAATGGAGAATCCCCAACTCGCTGGAGTAGACAATTCCAAAGGTTAACAACCCTCTAAGTGAAGAAATTTCTATTCATTTTAGTCCTAAGTGATTAACTCCTCCTCCTGAGGCTGTGCCACGTCTTCTAGATTCCCCAGCCTGAAGAGACAACCAGTCAACATCCACCCTGTCAAGCCCTTTCAATTTCTTGAATGTTCCAATGAGATCACCTCTCATTCTTCTAAACCTCTGACAATAAAGGCCCAATTTACTCAAGCTGTCATCTGACAACTACCATCTCATCCCAGGAACCAATCTAGTGAATGTTTGCTGTACTGCCTGTGAGGCAAACATATCCTTCCTCAGATATGGACACAGCACTCCAGATGTGGTCTCACCAAAACCCTATACAATTGTAGAAAGACTTCCTTATTATTGTGCTCCAATCCCCTTCAATAAAGGCCAACTTGCAATTTGCCTTCCTAATTGCTTGCTGTACCTGCATGCTAACTTTCTGTGTTTCTTGTATAAGTATACCTAAATGTCTCTGAACGTCACTGTTTAAAAGTTTCATGCCTTTTAAAAAATATTGTTTTTCTAGTCTTAGTACCAAAGTAGTATGTCATAAATGATCAGCTGTCCTTTTTTACTAACAGGTAGCTTGGTGTTCATTCTTGATCATGCACAACTTCCCACATTATATTCCCATCTGCCAATTTGCTGCCTACTCACTTAACCTGTCTATACCTCTTTGTGTTCTCCTCACAGCTTACATTTCTACTTAATTTAGTATCATCAGAAAACTTAGATACATTACCCTCTGTCTTTTCATCTAAGTCATAGAAATTGTAAATCACTAAAGCTCCAGCACTAATCCTTGTGGC